>NC_138968.1:174725500-175325500 GCF_055761805.1 Camellia sinensis | reverse complement strand
TAAACACCAAAGAGTCTAAATTCGACAAATCTTTTAGAAAATTGATTTTGAATCAAAATGCCAAAAATGGACTGCTTTGCCAAATACAAAGTCGCCACCAAAATACTTTTTAGGAAATTTAAGAAACCCATGACTCGTGCCAAAGGCCACGTGTTCGTCATCACCAAGATTGTCTTGGCTCGGGAACTTGGGTACGAGAGGGGAAGGTCATGAATTGAGCACCCCCATTCGCCCGATCAAAGTTCAGCCTCTACTAATCATGATGTGAATCTTATTTACATTATATGTTCTTGTCCTGATTATTAGGCTAGCATTACTATGTGATGCGCACACAAGTATAGACTAATTTGCAAAAATTAGAACACTTGATTCGTGTTTGTTTTGGAAATTCTTTCGAATATGTACCACCTAAAAAAGTGATCGCATATGAACATTACTCAAATTATTCTAATTCAAATAATTAGCCTTCATCCATAGACATTCAAGCAATTTATCAATTAAGCACTTAGCCTCATGGTGAACATGCTTTGACATGGCAACACTAACATACAAATGCAATATGCTAAAGTGAAAATGCTCACCTACCATGGCAAGCCAAAAAAAAAAGAATTAGAAAATATGCATGATCGTAACTAATGTAATATGACTAATGCAACACATGCGATATGCAATTACTAGGCTCGGCTACTAATCTGGCATATAAATCAATTTGATAGCATGCAGTTTAAGCACCTTTTTCAAAGAAGTATTTAAATGACAATGCAAGTTAGAATGATTCACTGAGCCTCAGTGCATACAAAACAAGTGGATGCAAATCATGAAAGATGCTAAAAGAAACATGATGCCCTAAACTAACCATCATAAGTAGTTAAATAAAATGGAGAAAGACGTGGGGTTGGAAGAGATACAAAAATGCAATGAACACTTAAAAACAGTCCTAAAAAAGGTGCTAAAATAGTCCTAAAACATGCTAGAATTAAGACAAAAATAGCTAGAACAATAAGCTAAAACATGGAGCTATGTAAGCTAGTAAACAAAGCGTAAGGAGTGGAGGCTACCCCCTCCATTTTTGGACCTCAAAACATATTTTTAGCCATTGAAAAAACTCTGAAAATTAGTATTTAAAAGTTCAAAAAAAGTGGACAAAGAAATGGGAAACACAACAAGACAAGGTGTAAAAAAGGGTGATTAACCCTTCTACCTTTAATAGCCTTAAACCACAAGCTTCAACCCATAAAAACAGTCTAAAAATAGTTCAAAAACAGCAATAAAAGATGGGATAAAAGTAGCGTGGAGATACTCAAAATTATACCTTTTAAAGCAAGGTTACTCTTTTGTTCACAAACCACAAAGCTTACACTCTCAAGGGCTGAAATTTGGACTCAATAATCTCAGCAAGGAGAGCTCCACTATTGGTTTAGGAAGTGTAGAGAGAGTGTGTGCATATGTTGCAAGATAGAGATAGAGAAAGGATTCCAAGTTTTGATCCCTTCGGAATTTTTTGTAACCTAAAAACATGAGGGAAGGTCAAGTATATATAGAAGAACAGCCTATCAGGTCAAAAATATCTGTATAGGAATAGCAGGAGCTTTTCGAGGACAGCTGGCCAAAAATATTTGTGTTTTCACAAGTGGCTGGCAGGCCACAAGTAGTGGTCTTGTGGCCTGCCAGCCACAAAAATCTGCTTCCAGTCCGACTTCAAACAGGCATATCTCCTTCATCTGGACTTAGTTTTAGGTGATTCTTGAGTCTAAATCGGAAGTCTACTTTCCAATGGATGCAACCTAATGTAGCTCAACTTTTTTGCGCCCCCTTTCGGAGAGCTCGAATTGGTTCTTACAGTTCTAACTCCGGTCACGGTTCTGAATCTAATCTCATAAAGTACAATGTGTGACTGATAAACACCAAAGAGTCTAATCCGAAAAATCGTTTTGGAAAATCGATTTTGAAATCAAATAATGTCAAAACTGGACTACTTTGCCAGATTACAGAGTCGCCACCTAAATATTTTATTTTTAGAAAATTTAGGAAACCCTGACTCGTGCCAAAGGCCACGTGTCCGTCATCACCAAAGTTGCCTCGGCCCGGGAACTTGGGTACGAGAGGGGAAGGCCCTAAAATGAGCACCCCCGCTCGCCCGATCAAAGATCAGCCTCTACTAATCATGATATGTTGTTTTATAAACCTTGTGTGTTCTTATTCCGATTATTAACTAACTTTACTATGTGACGCACACATACAAGTTAGACTAAGTCGCAAGACTTTGAACGAATTCAACTCATGTTTGCTTTCGAAAATTGTTTGAATTTGCCACCCTCAGATGAACAAAAACGCGGATTTGTCACCGTCAAGTGGGCTTAAAACAACATGATTTGTCACCTCGCAAAGTGGGCTTAAAACATACATTCGTCGAATTGTTTCAATTCAAACAACCAAGCCTTCATCCATAGACATTCATGCAATTAATCATTTAAGCAAATAGCCTCATGGCAAGTATGTGAAACATGGCATTATGGCAATCACACTCATGCAAGTATGCTAAAGCGTAAAAGCTTACCGAGTACTCCAAGCCAAAACAAAAGCTAGTTAGAAACAATGCATGATCCTAACTATACAAGATGCCTAATGTAATAAAATAGGCTCGGTTACCTAATCATGGCATATGATTTGATTTGAACAACATGCGATTAAACACATATTCAAAGAAGTATTGAAATAATGATGCAGTTTGAATGATGCGCCGAGCCTCAGTGCATGCAATACAAATGAATGGATGCAAACATGTGAGCATAAGGTATGTTAATTAAAACATGTCTCTAATCTAACCATCAAAAGCGGTTAAATAAAAGGGAAAAAGACGTGGGGTTGGAAGACATGCACACACACAAGCACACTTATTACAACATTGTGCCCTCTCGAAGGAGGGTCCGAATGGATAAGCTAACCTATACTAAGCTAAGCTAATTATTATAACACAATTGAAACAAATTAATTATTCTAGTTAACTAATTATTACAACACAATTGAATAACTAGCTATGCTAAGCTAATTAAAATATTAAAAACAAATTGAATAATTAGCTACGCTAACTAACTAGTAAAGCGATTTAAATGGTCTCGAAGGACGAGGGATGCAAGCATGCTCGGTTGCTCCACCTGAAAATGCCCTTGCCTTGCCATTGAATGCCTCTGTTTGCACTCATTGGATCTCTTAAAATTGTGCCAATTCCCAGAATGCCTCTCCTCCAACACAGGAACACATTTGCACAAAAATTCACTGGTGGCCGATCTGCCACAAAAAGTGGCTGTCAGCTACCTTAACTGGCCAATCGGCTAGTTTAAGTGGCCGATCGGCTATTGCAAGTGGCCGGTCGGCCACTTCCTTTTCTAGAATTCTGTTTTTGTTGCAACAGAGAGCAAACAAAGGCAAAACAATACATTTTCAAGAAATGTGTGTACTGCTACCCTCCTTATCATTTCTCAAGCTCAAAGGAGTGTAGCTCTTGGCTCTCAAGCCATCAATCAAACATTTTCAATGCATGATGGCTAGAGAACCAAGCTTGTACAAGCTCAATGAATGCACAAACAAGACCAAAATGACCACCACCTTATCATGCATGATCAAGGGTGACGGTGACCAACAAAAGTGGCACGTTTCATCACTTTGAGTATGAAACGTCTCATTTTTCTTGTGTTTGGATTAATGTCTGATTCAAACACATGCAATGCAACACAACATGCTTATCTTGCCTCTAGTTTTACTTGTCATGTTTTATTTACACATTTTACATTACCAAGCCATTATTTAACCGGTTAAGTCTAAGGTAAGTGTCCTCCAATGAGAGAGGGGTCAACCAAAGGATGACTTAAGACATGAGAGAGATCATGCCGTTGGTTAGTAGAAACCCTCAAAAGAGGATTAAAACCATTAAGCGCAAGTCTTAATCTCAAGCTTAAACACAACCTTAAGGCTAACCAACCTCAAAGAAAATGGGAAAGTGAAGAAATGAGGGAGGTGGCAGATATTTCAGTGCTAAAATGACATGCAAAATGACACTAAATCATGCAAGCAACACATGCAAGTCATGTTTAAGAGCCTAACTCATTAAGCTAGTGAAAATCACAACACTATAGCCATGCAATACAAGCCTCAAAGGGCCAAACCAACTCTGGATAGAGTTAAAATATGCCAAAACAGTGGCTAAAACTTGCTGAGATTAAGGCACAAAAGGCTAGAAAAACATGCTCACATGTTAGCTCGCAAACAAGACTCAAGACACAACTCTCAAAAGCAATGAAAAAGTGAAATAAATGAGCATGTGGCAGAGCTATATACACTGAAATTACATGTTAAAAGACACTACAACATGCAATCATTCCAAGAAAAACATGTTTAGAGGCCTAAAATGCCAAGCTAATGAAGCCATTTGCACTGCAACTATACAAAACAAGGCCCACATGGCCAAAGCAGCCCAAAACAGAGCTAAATCATGCCAAATTAGAGGCAAACACATGCTGGAAATAAGCTAAGTTAAGCCACAAAAACATACTATCATGTGATGCTAACTAGGCATGGAAGTGAGACACAAGGAGAGGAGGCTAACCCCTCTATTTTTGGACTTCAAAACACACTTTTTACCACTGAAATAACTCTGAATTTTAGTGGTTTAAAGGGCCAAAAAGTTTGAATTTAATATGCTAAAAGATGGTACAAAGGCTCACACAAATAAGCAACAAGAAGGGTAGACAACCCCTTAGTACAAAATGGCCTCAAACCAACATGTTAAGGCCCAAAAATCAGAACTTTTTGTGGTTGAAAACTTAGCCCAAAATAGTATAAAGAGACGGCAAAACAAGTATGTACAAAGAGCTTAAATGAGGTAAGTCTTATACCTTTGAAGCAAAGCACAAAACAACCACTCTCTTAGGCTCAAATAACCTTCCAACAGCCCAAAATAGGTTCCAAGAGGCCTCAGCTCCAAGGTGGTCCAATTTGGTTAAGGGCTAGTGTGCAAATGTGCAGAGAATTCTAACTTTCAAGCATAAAACAAGAGGAGAGAGAGAATTTTAGAGAGGGAGAAATTTTGCTCAAAAATATCCAACCTCTCAAAATGAGAGAGAAACCCCCCTATATATAGAAATTCAAGCCAAAGGCTTGTATTCATCTCTCTATACACATGTATGGAGATGGCCTTCAGTGAACAATAGCTGGCACAACTGGCAAAGAAATATCTAAAAAAGGAGAAAAATGGCCGCCGGCCACTTTAGGTGGCCGATCGGCCACTTCAAGTGGTTGACAAAAGGGAAAAGTGGCCAACAAGGCCCCTCCCCCTTCCAGGCAAGAGGCACCAAGGTTTGGCCCAAAAAAAAGCACAAAACAAAAGGGGTTTAGAGGCTTAAAAGCAAAACATTTCGCTGAGAACTTCGGGCGCTCAAAACAGCACAAACAAGCACAATCATCGAGTGCACAACCAATGACATCTAAGTCTTGAGGTTGGTCAAAAATCGGGTGTCTACATCTAACATCTAAATTCTAAGTGTGCAAAGAGATATGCCTATTTTAGTGAAGGTTGCTCATTTCTATCTTAACCGGATTGATGTCCAACTTCAAACGGCCATATCTCCCTCATCCGGACTCGGTTTTAGGAGATTTTTGAGTCTAAATTGAAGCCCCAGAAGTCCAATTTCCAATGGCAGTGGCCTCACAACTAAAGTCTAAGTGTACAAAGAGATAGGCCGGATTTAGTGAAGGTTGCTCAGTTCTCTCTTAACGGTTTTATGCTCAACCATTTCCCCAACTAGTTTTCTTCCTTCCCCTCCTATTTTCTTTAACTCCAAACCTATCAATAAGATGTTTAAAATGATTTTTCAAAGAGTTCACCTCTCTTCCATTTATTTCCACTTTGTCCTTACTCGGTTTACCAAAAAGTGTAATTTTTAACGAAATCTGAGCCTTGAAACATCCTAGAAATATTTTCAAATATATTTTGAAAGAGAGGATTTTAAGGTCTAAAATAGTTTTGGTCCAAAATGGGGTGTAAGGTTGCGATTTAGAGGCTCTTCTTGCTGAAGAAATCAAACATTTGTACAGCGTCACTTTCATCATCGAGTGATCAACCTAAGGTGTCCAAGTCTTAAGGGCAGTCAAAAATGGGGTGTCTACACATAGGGATGATTCTATCTTGGATATATAAATGGTACAACCTGTGTTCTATACTTCTATCTAGAGTTCTGACATTTTCTCTTTTAGAAAGCAAAATATGAATAAATTAGGCACTAACACGTAGTTAAATTCCATTCAGCAACAGACAATAATCAATAGTCAATAAAACTGAAGGAAGATCCCGAAAATTTCTTAGATGTGCAATAAACTTGACTCAGAAGGTTTTTAAAATGTCATAAATCACTTCAAAGAGCATTACAATCCACAAGTAGCAGTCGCAAAATGAAATAGACAATGAATGATGAATTATCATAACTTTAAACAATAGTAAAATTATGGTTGAAATTAGCCTTCTACTGCAAACCCATACTTAAGAGTTGAACATGATGCTGGGTTGGAAATTGGAAACAATAGGGAGTAAGATCACAAAGGTGGGGCAAGAATGATTTCACAACAAGATTATAAGTGGGAAAAAAATGTTCAATATATAGACTAGAAAGGGGTGGCAAAAACGCAGAGGAAGCATAATATGTGCTCCCAACATAAGTATAAGAAGGGAGAAGGAAAAAGAACAAGAGAACAAAGAGTGACAAAGAGAAAGGAGGAAAAGAGGAGAATAGTGGTAGCTTTGCCTTTTTTCAATCGTGTTAAAAAACTTGTCCCAAATCGTCTCTCTAAACTACTCAAACTTCTTCTTCTTCTTCTTCTTCTTTTTTTTTTTTTTTTTTGGATTAGCAACAAAAAAATATTTCATTAATTATAATTTATAATTAAAAGGGACTATACCACTCAAATTTGATTAATATACTATAGAGACCCGTTCACCCATTGTTAATTGGTTTTGGATTGAATGCATCCAATTCCATTGATTCTAAGAGAATATATGTATACCCATCTCTGCCTTTCAAGCTCTAGAACGAAGTGAGCATACCACTTAGGGGTGTGCATAGATCCGACCCACTTGCCCAACCCGTCCAGGCCGCCTGACCCGACCAAAAACTGGGTGGTTTCGACGCACAGTTTGGTCGGCTACGGTTTTGTAAATGTTGGTTTTTTGGTTTTCGATTCGGGAAGTGAATACGGACATAGCAAACCCGTAGAAACTGACTTGATCCATTGTATTTTCTAGGGGTGTGCAGAGATCCGACCCACCAGCCCGGACCGCCTAACCCGACCAAAAAAGAGGCAATTTCGACGCACAGTTTGGCCGAGTGCGGTCATGTAAATGCTGGTTTTTCAGTTTTCTGTTCGGGAAGCGGATACGAACATATCGAATTGGTAGAAACCGACCCAATCCATTGTCTTTTCCTTTCTGATTTTTTTTTTATAACCAACCACATTGGTTTTGGAGATTACAATTATTACCCTAACTATTACCTAATCCATCTCACGTCTCTTAAGAACACAGAGAGACGTTTTAGCTGCTCTACTTCTTCCAAGTTCCAACTTCCAAGATACATCCATCCACTATGTCTTTTCTGATGTAGTCTCTTTGTATCCCCTCTCTCTCTCTCTCTCTCTCTCTCTATAATAATATCTATAGACTACATCTTTCTCACTCTCTCTCTTATAAAGAAATTAACCTAACCCAAATTATTATTTTATAGTTGTGTTAAACTTCTTTCATCTTTCACTCTCTACTCTCAATCTCTCCATTGTTTTGTGATCATGAATTTTGAAGGTTAAAGCCCCTCACAATCTTGTTTTCGGTAGGTGGATGCATTTTTCTTCAGACCAGACTAACAAAAACCCTAAGGTAAGGATTCTATATTTTGATTTTAACTCTTTCTTTATAGTTCCCTTATCAATCGGTTCTATCATTTTAAACCCTAGACTTCTGTATTCTTACTTTAATATTTTCTTAAAATTTCTTTCATCAACAAGGTTTATCATCCAATCTTGTGTATTCTCTCTGTTTCTATTATGTAAGCATGTTCTAATGCTATTGGTATTTAATAATAATATGTCCTGTTACATAAGCTTTTGTTATGTTACCAGGAAAACAAAAATTTTGTTATGTTATGTTATGTTCCTCTCATAATCTGTTTGCATTAATAATATTTGCTCGTTGAAAAAAAAAATGCTCTTTGTTTTTTAATTTTTTTAGTTTTTTTTTTTTAAACCAAACTCTTATTTTTGGCTTTTTTTTTTTTTTGCAAAATTAATTTACATATATTTTAGGTTAAAGTCTGTTCATTTTTTTATTTAGCTTTTATTTGAATTTGATGTTTTTTTAAGAATTGTGGGGACATAATTTTTGAATGGCAACACGTGGTTGAGGTGGCACCGAAGTGTCAGCCGAGGTGCCACGTGTCCTGATCATGACACCGAGGTAATCTCGGCTAGGTCGAGGTTATCTGCGAAGATACTGGAATCCGAGACGAGCGAATAAGGGACAAGAGTCCATGATTAGGAGAGAACTTCAGTTTGGATAAAGATAAAACTCTTAGAGAGTTTATCCTAATCCTACTGGAAGTCCAAGATTAGCAGTAATCCAAAGTCCATTGAAGCTAGGCTTCTATTGGGACTAGGTTTAGGTTGGCTATAAAAAGGAGGCACCATCGTGGGTCTAAGGTACGCTTTTTATATTCTGAATAGTGAGTTAAGCACTTTTGCTATCTTTGAGAGATAACTGACTTGATCGTCGGAGGGCCCCCGGGTGGACAAACCACTGCCAGAATCTCTTCTTTCTGTGACAGGTCGTTCAGGCTTAATCTATTCTGTCGGTGATCTCCAGCTGAATACTAGTTTGGCAGTGTGGTCAGAAATCTACTCACACAATTTGGCACCATCTGTGGGAAAGAAAGGAAAATAGATGGCCACTAACGGACAGAAAGAGAAGTTGGGGACGAGACTCCTACTGGGAGTGGGAAACCTATTAACCTTGACGTCAACGAAGACAACTGCAACAAAGAGACTCGTGATAAGAATCACGAAGAGAAGGACGTTGGCTAGGAGGGCGACGTACCAAAAAAATCAGACCGAGGTGGGTATTATAACGAGGACGACCTCCAGGTGTGGAAAGAAAGATGCCTGCAGAGGGACGACGAGATGAAGGGAATGGCAAACAAATTGGTAGACCTGCAAACGGTCGTCAACTTCATGATGCAGAACAATATCATGCAGCCACCATTCCCGTTGCAAGATACGTCGATTCCAACGGCCAAGAAAGATGCCCAAAAAGATGGGTAAAAAACAGTCCTTACAATCCCCCAACACACCAGGACCGAGAAACAATCTCACCGGCCTTCAAGGGAGGTCGGGCAAGGAGAGTCAAGAAGGGGAGATTCTCAAAGGACGCATCGCACCAAGGAAGCTGACCCTAAAGAACATCGGCATGTTCAAAGGCAGGAGCTGTACTTCGACACGACTAATGGAAAAAGGTCCAAGAGGACTCATAATGAAACTGGGAGTAGTGCACCGAAAAGGCAGAAGTCAGGAGATAGCCGAGCTCCTGGACGGACCAAGAAGGATCTAAGGGATTACCTACAGAGGAAGCAACAAGATGTCGAGGTAACCTCCCCGGTCAAGCCGAGAACACCGTTCTCGGTAGAATTGGACAAATTCGAAGCCCTGAAGAGGTTTAGCATACCGAGATTCCAGATATACGACGGTAAGTCAGACCCCAACTTTCATGTCGGTTTATACCTGAACTCGATGGCATTGTACACTGGGAATGAGCCGTTGCTTTGCAAGG
This sequence comes from Camellia sinensis, assembly GCF_055761805.1. Classification (NCBI taxonomy): domain Eukaryota; kingdom Viridiplantae; phylum Streptophyta; class Magnoliopsida; order Ericales; family Theaceae; genus Camellia; species Camellia sinensis. Next base: position 175,315,641 of record NC_138968.1, on the reverse strand, counting down.
TGTTCCCCTCATCTTTCGAGAAAATTGCATCGGATTGGTTTCACAAGTTGCCAAAAGGAACTGTGAAAACCTAGGAAGGCCTGGCTGAGATGTTTGTGGCCAGGTTCGTGGCAAACAAGCTACAGCCATTGAGGGTGGACGCCCTGATGGCCCTGAAAATTGGCAAGGACGAAAGCCTTAAGGCCTACGCCAAAAGATATTATGAGGTATTCAACCGAATACCAAGATGCAACCAAGAGGTGACAGTTGTGTCATTTAAGAAAGGCCTGAAAGATGACTACCTGCTTCAAAAATCACTGGCAAAGACATTGAGGAAAAGCATGGAAGAGCTTATTGCCAGGATAGAGAAGTATACCATGGCCGAGGAGGACAAGCCGGGCACAAAGGCTTACAAGAGAAGAAAAGCGGCTCGCCGAAGTGAGGCCGAGGTGATGGTGGATACAACAAACCAGAGACAGAATTAAGGGCTGCACAGGCAGTCACAACCGTATTCCGAATCCCGATTTACAAAGTCCTGGAGAAAATCCGAAATCAGCCCTATTACAGAGCACTAGCAAGGGTACCAGGCGAATTTATGGAAAGAAGCCTTGGCAAGCACTGTGCTTACCACAATGAAGCTGGGCATCTAACTCAGGGGTGCAGAGCCCTAAAAACACATCTGAAAGACCTGCTAAGACAGGGCCATTTAAGGGACCTAATAGACGAAGCCAGGACAAGGGAAGAACAGGCAAGACTGCCCCAGGCACCGGCGGCACCGCTACCCCCAGCACCGCAACCGCAAGCAGGCAGACCTCGAGTGATCAATGTGATTCACTCAAAGGTCAATAAGAATGAGATACGAGGGGAAACCCAGAAGGTAAAACACCTGCAACATGTGTATCAAGTCAGTCGGAAGAGACCTAGGGCAGACGAGTGCCAGGGACTAGTGGTGTCCTTTACTGAGAAAGATTTAGAGATGGTGCAGCATCCACACAACGATGCCTTGGTAATATCCTTCCAGATTTGAGAGTACCAAGTGAAGCGCATCTTAGTTGACCAGGGCAGCTCTTATGACATCGTGTATGTCAGGTGTTATAAGGAGCTTGGCCTTCACCAAGATAATATGGAGCAGTCCAATGGCCCAATGGTTGGGTTCAATGGAACGCCGACGTGGCCCCTGGGAGCAACGAGTTTGGAGGTGCAGGCTGGCACCAAGAAGATAAAAATAGAGTTCACTATAATCGACACCCCCTCCCCTTACAATGCAATCCTGGGAAGGCCATGGCTACATGCAATGGGGGCCATTCCCACAACATTGCATCAACTATTGCGGTTCCCAACAAAGCATAGAATAGAGGAAGTCAGAGGAGATCAGGTTCAGGCAAAGAATTGCTCCATGGCAGCAATGAAATCTACCTGCAACATATGAGAAGCAAAAACAGCAGAGATCGAGGACAAGGACGTGGAAGTCCTGGAGGACGTCAGCAAAGAGCCAGCCGAGAAGAGTGAAGAAGCCCTAAAGAAAATCCTTGTCCAGCAAGGGGATGAAGAATGCTTCTTCCTTCTCGGCTCGGGCTTGGCCGAGGAAGAGAAAAAAGAACTAGAGGCATTCCTGAAAGCAAATCTAGAAGTATTTGCATGGACACCATACAAGATGCCTGGTATTGACCCCGAGGTCACTTGCCATAGACTGAATGTGGACAGGTCGACCAAACCTATCATCCAACGAGCAAGGAGGCCGACATTAATGCGTGTTGAGGCAGTAGAAGAGGAAGTAGATAGACTTCTAGAGGCCAGAGCCATTCGAGAGGTAAATTACCCGACATGGTTATCAAACATAGTGGTGGTGAAGAAAAAGAATAGTAAGTGGAGGGTCTGCATGGACTTTACCAGCCTGAACAAGGCTTGTCCCAAAGATAGTCCCATTACCCAAGATTGACCAATTGGTGGATGCCACTTCAGGGCATGGAAGGATGAGCTTCTTGGATGCCTACAGGGGGTACCATCAGATAGCTATGTACCCTCAAGATAAGGAAAAGACTGTATTTATCACCCCAAAAGGGTTGTATTACTACAAAGTGATGCCTTTTGGATTGAAAAATGCAGGAGCAACTTACCAAAGATTGGTGACTAAGATGTTCAGACATCTAATTGGCAAAACAGTGGAGGTATACATAGATGACGTGGTTGTGAAGACCAAGGAACCTAAGGATCATCTGGAAGACTTAAAAGCAGTTTTTGACATCCTTAAAACATATCGGCTCCGACTCAATGCATCGAAGTGTGCATTTGGAGTTGGGTCTGGTAAGTTCTTCGGATACTTGGTAACCAGAAGGAGCATTTAGGCAAGCCCAAATCAAATCAAAGCCATCTTAAAACTGAAGAGCCCAACGTCGGCAAAACAAGTACAGATGTTGACTGGAAGAGTTGCAGCCCTGAATAGATTCATCAGCAGAAGCTCTAATAAATGTAAGCCTTTCTTCAGCTTAGTGAAGAAAGCCACGGACTTCTTATGGACCGAAGAGTGCGAAGCCGCCTTGGCCGACCTGAAGAAGTATTTGATCACGGCTCTAGTTCTCTCAAATCCAGTACCTAGGGAGGAGTTGTTCTTATACTTGGCAGTTTCAGAACATGCAGTGAGTGCAGTAGTAGTTAGAGAAGAAAAGGGTGAGCAAAGGGCAGTTTACTACGTGAGTAAAACCCTGGTAGATGCAGAAACCAGATACCTACTCTTGGAGAAGTTAACACTGGCTTTAGTAATGGCTTCCAAGAAGCTGAATCATTACTTTCAAGCCCACAAAATCGTTGTGTTAACTGAACATCCTTTGAGGTCCCTATTGCAGCAAGGAGATCTAACAGGCAGAATAGCTAGATAGGCAGTGGCCTTGGGCCAATATGACCTGGAATTTAGACCTAGGACAGCAATCAAAGGCCAAGTCTTAGCCGACTTCGTGGCCGAATTCACACCAGACACCGTTGTACATCGGGCTCTGTTGAGCCGAGGTATACGACGTCCAAGTGAGCAAGGAAAAACCCAACGGAGGAGAGCAGAACAGAGGAAGGAAGAGAAACTCAAGCCCTGCAGTATTTACATCGGCGACTCATTCCGGCTGTTGGTTGATGGGAGTTCAAACAGGCAAGGAGCGGGGCAGGAGTAGTGCTAGTATCTCCAGATGGGCAGATACTGGAACAATCCATTCGTTTGGGGTTTAAGGCCTTAAACAATGAAACAAAGTATGAAACACTAATCACAGGATTAAAGCTGGCAGCAGCCATGGAAGCCGACGAAGTAATAGTCTTCTATGACTCCCAGCTTATAGTTAACCAGGCAACAGGCGAATATGCAACCTGAGATGAAAGGATGTCGGCCTATGTAAAGGAAGTGGGCAGACTAGTAGCCTTATTCTAGAACTGCCGACTACAGCAAGTTAGCCGAGATGACAATAGCCATGCAGATGCTCTGGCCAACCTAGCTAGTGCAGTAAAACCTGGAGAGGCTAGAACGATAATGGTTAAATACTTGTCAGGTCCAAGCATAGAACCACTGAGCACAGAGCGTGAAGCAATGTGTATGGAGATGGAACCAAGTTGGATGGATACAATAATAGTATTCCTTAGAGATGGGAAGCTGCCAGATGACCGTAAAGAAACGCACAAGATCAGACTAAAGTCGATAAAATTCAGTTTGACAGTAGAAGGACATCTCTACAGAAGATCTTTTACTAGACCCCTTCTAAAGTGCATGCATCCTGCACAAGTTGAAGATTTTCTGTACGAGATACATGAAGGAGTATGTGGAAGCCACGTTGGGGGTAGGTCACTTGCTCATAGGGCCATTACTCAGGGGTACTGGTGACCCTAGATGCAGAAAGACGCTGAAACCTGTGTTAAGAAGTGTGAGAAGTGCCAAGGGTTTGCACCTTTGATACATCAACCAGCAGCAGACTTGAACCCGGTGTCCAGCCCTTGGCCATTTGCCCAATGAGGCATGGATCTTGTTGGACAATTGCCTCAAGCAACTGGACAAAGGAAGTACCTGCTGGTGGCAACAGATTACTTCACCAAGTGGGTAGAAGCTAAACCCCTTGCCAAAATTCGGGACGTTGATGTGAAGAACTTCATATGGAAGAATATCATCACCAAGTTTGGGATCCCAAGAGCAATAATAGCTGACAATGGTACACAGTTTGACAGTAAGCTAATCAAGAGCTTCTGTGCAAAGTTCAAAATCAAGAATTATTATTCCACCCCAAGTTTTCCTCAAAACAATGGACAAGCAGAAGCATCCAACAAAGTTATCTTAGATGGGATTAAGAAGAGGCTACAAGCAGCAAAGAGAAAGTGGGTGGATGAGTTACCCAGTGTACTCTGGGCATATCGAACTACGCCAAGAAGATCAACTAGGGAATCCCCATTTGCCATGGCTTATGGCACAGAGGCAGTAATTCCACTAGATTTCGGCATCCCAAGGATCAGAACCCAGGGAGTAGAAAATGGGACCAATGAGGCATTCTTAGCCCGAGATCTGGATTTGGTAGAGGAAAGAAGGGAGAAAGTAACAATTCAGCTAGAGGCATACCAGCAATAGCTGGCCAGGGCTTATAATAAGAAAGTCAACCCACGAGAGTTCCAAGTTGGTGACCTCATCTTGAGAAAGGTCATCGGCAACAAGAAGGATCCCAAAGAGGGCAAGCTTGGCCCGAATTGGGAGGGACCCTATAGAATCATCTCAGTTTTGGGCAACAGGGCATATCGGCTTGAGAATAGTGAAGGCAAAGAGAAGCCAAGACCCTGAAATACTTGCAATCTGAAGTTTTTCTATCACTAGATTTTCTTGTTTTCTAAGTTTTCTTTTTATTTTGTTATTAGCAGAAGTATTAATAAAGTTTTAGCTTGATTTTTTAACTTGTGTGGTATGATTGATTAGTCACTTGGCAATGTTTCTGATTGAAACATGACAAATAACTTAGACTTATTATATGGCAGAGTTTCTACTTGCATATAATAGAGTTGAACTAAGTTGGCGATGTTTTTGATTGAAACATGACGAATAACTTAGACTTATTATATGACTGAGTTCCTACTTGCATATAATAGAGTTGAACTAAGTTGGTGATATTTTTGATTAAAACATGAAGAATAACTTAGACTTGTTATATGGCAGAGTTCGTACTTGCATATAATAGAGTTGAACTAAGTTGAATCAACTTGAACTTGCCATGTCGGCAGAGTCAAACACAGATTGGAACTAAGTACATATCAATCAGATTAACAAAGAGACCAGGGTTGGTAACCTCAGCCACTCTTTGTTTGAATCTGACCTCGGCGACAAGGTCAAAGCCCATGCTTAATGAGAACCCAAAGTGGAACTTAGGTTCACATTAGGGGGCAGAGAAATGGAGAATGATGCTTGGGAATTGGAATTTACAAGCTAAAGTTAGTTTAACACTTGTTAAAATTTTAAAGAAAAATTTACAAGTTGAAATTAAGCCGAGGTTATGTTAAAGAAAGTTGGTTTAATACTTGTGGAAATTTTAAGAAAAGTTTACAAGTTGAAGTTAATCCAAGATTATGTTGCAATAATAGAAGACAGAGGTCTTAAGTGAAGTGGCAAGTTGTAAGTAATACTTGTGAAAATATTGTGAATATTTTCAAGTACTAGGAATAAGGCCGAGATAAACTGTTAGTGGGTATAGCCGAAATATTCCACACTGGGAAGATTACACAATTAAGGTGTACGTTGAAGACATGTAAAATATTTTAAGTATAAGAGTCATACAAGAGTAAAAAGAGGACAAACATGCAAGCATTCAAAAGAAGAAGTTGTAATCATATTCAAAGAAAGGGCACTTCAGCCTACAAAAGGATTACTTGTGCGAATTACAAAAAGTGGCACGTCGGCCCAATTAAAGCTAACATTGTGATTTCATTGTTTCAAAAGTTGGAAAACAGTACAAGGTACAAGAAATAAGGAAAATAGACTAATCGGCGTCAGTTGCGGACTGTGTCTCGGCCCCAAAAGACAGTTGGGAAGACTTCTCGGCAGCCTTCTCAGCCTCGAGCTCGACATTGATCTCCTGTAGAGTTTGATTGAGGCTCTTCACGGCGATCGGCACCTCGGAGTTTGTCTTTTGAGAGGAGGCATCCTTTAAGACCTCACCTTACTTGTCTTGAGTCAAGTCCAGGATTTGCTCATTTAGAGTTGGGGACTTGGTCCCAGCAGCCTCGTTCTTCTCGGTCCCTTTGTCCTCAGCCTCCTCCTCGGACTCAGCCTCATCCTCAGATTGGCTTGGAGTAGGGGGAAATGGCAGGACGAGGTCGCCGGCATTTTTGTGGGGGGAGTCCTCGGGGACATCCAGCTTTTTGAGGGCAGCCATCCAACCAAGGGTGAAACCCTTGTTGCATGTCTTCTTCACTTGTTTTTTGTAGTCCTCCTTGACGTCGGCCGCCCCTTCGGCGCATGCTTTCTCATCTGCCACCTTGATCTCAATCGCTTTTGTGGCCAAGGCAGCACAGAGCTCGACTTGGGCATCGGCAGTCTTTACCTCGGCCTCCTTCTTTTCGACCTCAAGGACTTTGGCAATGGCTTCGGCAGCATCAGCCCTCTCCTCGGCCTCATCTTGAGCTTTTTTGTCTGCCTTGGCCTGCTCTATTAAATTCTTCATTTTTGCCTCGGCCTTGTTGATGGTCTTCTGTAAACTAGCAACCTCTCTGATCTTGTCGGCCAACTCCTTCCTCATGTCAAAAGCTTGCATTGCGAATGAGTGGGCGCGCTAGATCGCCTGGAAGAAAATGGACAGAACAAAAGTTAGTAAAAATTTTCTAATTATGGAAAAATAGAGAAAGAAAAATACCAAGTGTAAGGGACTTACTTGAACAGAGTGCTGCAGCATCAAAGCGAAATTTTCATACTCACTCATCTCAGCGTTACGATTGAGATCTTTCGGCAGAAGTAAAGTCGTAGAGAGGGCAACGCCGACCTCAAGATCAGTTGCGCTATCACCAACTCTGACCGGCTTGTCCCCTATGGTGATGGGAGGGGCTCATGGAGCATCTGATTTCATGGACGCCGAGGTTGTGGCCGACTCAGACCTCGGCCTCTTCGACTGAGTTGATTAGGATGGTTTGGCCTCGGCGGGCCTTTTCTCGGCAGCAGAAGGGGTCTTCTCGCTCTCAGCCAATTTTAAAATTGGCAAGGTGTCCTCAGTGTCAATCTGAGTCACCGTTGCCTTAGGCTGGGCCTTTTTCTGTCTTTTGGGCTTTGGCTTTGGTTGGGGCTGGGATTGTGCTGGTTGAGCGTTGACAGTGTCGGGGATGTCGGTCAAAAGATCGTCTGTAATTGCTTTCTTGCGACCCATCTCGGCAGTGATTACAGTTCGGCGTCAGCATTTGTGTTGAGCTGGAGGGATCAGATATGAAGCCGAGGTTGATGGTTGCTCAGCTAGATCGGAAGTTGATCCCTGATCTAGCCGAGGTGATGAAGTTACTGGAGGAGTTGTTGCTCAAGGAAGAGATTTGCTCTTCTTCCTCGGGACGTCAGGCAAAACGGATTTGTAGGTTGGGATGTAGTTGAGCAGTAAAGGAGCTCTCCGTCTCTGAACTGGCAGATCCAACAGCTTCTTGAGGTCCTTGCTAGGGAAGAAGGACTTACGAAAGTCTTTTGCCAGCTATGGAAGAGCTGTAAGAAAAACAGACGTTGGAACATATAGAAAGAACAAAGTATTAAAGACTTGAAAAACAAGTAAGTGTAACACTTGGCCCTTACCGTTACCCTCTATGAATACTATTCGGCTAAGAGGGTAGAGGTGAAGGTCCTCATCTGGAGCGAACTCCCAGTTGCCCGAGACAATGAAGTAATCGTCCCCGGCTCCCTTGTTGGAGTCTAGGAGGTCGGCAACAAGTTTGTATTCTGTGGACCTCGGTTTGAGGTAGTAAATGTAGCCTTTTTCTAACTTGAGGCCACACATGGTGTAGTAGTATTGGATGTCGGCTAAAGTTACCCTAGCGTTTTCTCAGCTCGCTAAGGCTATGATACCATTGATGACTCTGTAAGAGTTAATGGCTAATTGCATTGGGTTGAGTTTATAATAGCGAAGGATTTCTCAGAAAAGGATGTTGAGAGGGAGACTAGGTCCACACTCTATGAAAGCTACAACTGGGAAGGGCATGGAGTCGACTGTGGGCATGATGGAGTCATCCTCCTCAGCCAACCTGAGATGGACGTTGATCGAGATGTCAAACTCCTGCCTGAAGTATTCTAACTTAGTTGGGGTGTCTACCTTATACCTCCACATGCCCATGATGTCGACTTGGGGGAAGGTGTTAGATTTCAGAAGAAAGGGTTTTGTAAGGGCTTGAAGGACCTCGGCTAAAACCTAAATGTGTGCTGGGGTAAGAATTTGTGAGGATCTAAGGGGAATTCGTCTCAGTTTTCCCTAAGATTCGTGAGTTCTACGACAAATCCCAAACCTAAGTCTAGGCAAACAAAGATTGAAGGCAAGAATCTGGAAAAGACACAAAAAACAGAAACAAGAACAATGATTCAGAATCAAGAATAGTAGTGAACTATCAAGAACACGTAGCAGTGTGTACAAGGGTGCGAGACCAAGAGCAGTGGAAAAAAACCAAATGTGCGAAACAGATTGTGTATACATGTGTATTTTCATGAACAAATTGCAAACAAAGGAAATTTGCAACATAAAAGAGATTCAAGAACATGAATAAAGTCATAGTAACAGTATATAGACACAACAGTTTAAAGTACAACAAGAAATTAAGACGAAGGGGACAGAAATAACTCACCGAAGAGAATGAAGCCGGTGTGAGGTACGCCGGAGTCAGATGATGGTAGCAATCGGAGAGAGGCAACAAGAGTTTCGCCGGAGGAGGTGAACACAGTGGTTGTAGAGCTTGAGAGCTTGAAAACAATGGCGGATTTGGGAGAATAGAGAGAGAGTTAGCACAAAACTGAAGATGCAAAAGTGAAAAGACGGAGAGAGAGAAGTGATTTTGATCAAAACCACGAAATGGCGGCAAAATTGCAATCAATGTGCCTAGGGCGACGTGCTTGTCAGACGGGGCATGCAAAAATGATGTAACTTGATGGCACGTGTCAAGTACGGCTCAGTAGGGAAAAGACGCATGGCAGAAGTGGTTGAAATATTGTGTGTGACAGCTCATACGCGTGATAAAACTCTTGGTGTTCTTGATTCAATGAAGAAAAGACCTCGGCTACGGGGACGATCTCGACTCAATAAACTTGAACAGACTTGGCACTGAAGTGTTTATCATATGGAAACCGATGTATGGCAACGTCGGTAATGAAAGATAGAGCGAGTTTAGCCGACGTGCTATGAGTTCAAATGATATAGGTTCCATCACCTCAGTATACCGAGGTAATAGAACCTAGGGGGTAGTTGTGGGGACATAATTTTTGAATGGCAACACGTGGCCGAGGTGGTACCGAAGTGTCAGCCGAGGTGCCACGTGTCCTGATCATGACGCCGAGGTAATCTCGACTAGGTCGAGGTTATCTGCAAAGATACTGAAATTCAGGTCGAGCGGATAAGGGACAAGAGTCCAAGATTATGAGAGAATTTCAGTTTGGATAAAGATAAGACTCTTAGAGAGTTTATCTCAATCCTACTGGGAGTTCAAGATTAGCAGTAATCCAAAGTCCATTGAAGCTAGACTTCTATTGGGACTAGGTTTGTATTGGCTATAAAAGGGAGACACCCTCGTGGGTCTAAGGTACGCTTTTTATATTCTGAATAGTGAGTTAAGCACTTTTGCTATCTTTGAGAGATAACTGACTTGATCATCGGAGGTCCCCCAGGTGGACGAACCACTGCCGGAATCTCTTCTTTCTGTGACAGGTCGTTCAGGTTTAATCTATCCTGCTAGTGATCTCCAGCTGAATACTAGTTTGACAATGTGGTCAGAAATTTATTCACACAAGAATACTATTTTTTTAAAGCAAGATATGTTTTGTATTCTGAATATTTTATTTTATTTTATTGTAATAAACAAGGGGAAAGAGATGAAGTTGGCCCAAAATAGACCAATTTACTTCAAAGTGGGCTCACTTTTTGTAATAAATAAGGACAAAAAATGTACAGGTCCAAATTTTAGAAATCTAAAAGTGTAATTTTTCCAACCCGTCAACCTGCCCAGACCTGCTCGCCAACCCGTTTGCCACGAGCGATCGATTTCAAAAATACGGACGGTCGAGATTGGTTTATAAAATTCTAGTCCGATTATGTTCATTTAAGTTTCGAATAAGAGTCAAATCCGATCCAAATCAACCCGTGCACTGGCCTATCACTAAAAAAATACACCCACTTTAGATGGGGTTTGAGAATGATAAATTAGGTACAGACTTAATGATTGACATAATTTACACAAAGTAGCTGCCTCAGTGTACCACTTTTAAATCTATAATACTTGAGTGAAGGTACAATCTGAAATTTCACTATTTTAAAAGTGGATGCAACCGCTCATAGATAAGTCAAATCCCAGTATTGCATATGTCTGTCAGCAATATTCTAATGCACAGATCAGGGATCATGTTCATAGTACTGGCAATATTATAATGCACAAATGACAGAAATGTAAGTCATGTTTGGCTTGTTTTGGGAGAGTAATTTTGACCAAAAAAAATTTTAATTTTATTTAGTTTAGTGATTTTGAAAAATAAATTTCAAAATTATGTTTTTTCGCTTACACATCAATCAATCACTTTTTTTCCGTCATCTTTCATTCTTAATCATTTTTTTTCTTATACACATCTACTCAATTACAAAAAAAAATATCAAATTATCCCAAACTCCCATACTTCAAAACTACTTCCAAAATATACAACTAAACAAATTAAAAAAAAATCTAAACTTTTTTTCTAAAATATTTTTTAAAAATTTATCTCTCAAAACCAAATCAAACACCCCAAACGTGTATTTATGTATTAATTTCTGTCAGTACACTCTGAGAATGGTGCTAGTGATTCTGAGTTACATATCTACGAATGATATCAATGGTTTTTGGTCATATTGTTAGCCCAAAATGTAAAAGGACAACGATTCACAACTATAAATTTGACTCTAAATTTAGAATTCTAACAATAATATTAGTGATGTAACATGGAATAAAAAAAAAAAAAACAAGATGCATATATCAAATTATTCATGAGTGAGACTCACTACTACATAAGTAAAATTTTCATTAAAATTCTATTTTTAGTACTCTCAAACATTTTTAAATGCAAAATGGTGCTTGTCTGAAATCTCATCATGGATACGCTGGTTGGTTAGTAAACTTTGCCAGTCCTTTATTTATGTGTCTTAAAATATTTTATTTTGGATTCTACAAGCTTTTGAGAGAAAGTATGATCAACTTAGGGTTTGAATGAGATGTTCTAAATAAGTGTACTTTTTAATTTTTAATAAAATATGGATTGAGTTTGAAGTAATGTGATAGAGAGATGATATGATCTAAATAAAATGATATGACTTAAATAGGATATGAACTTTTTAATTTTTTAAATTTTTTAGAGTATGCCAAACCAAACCTTATTATATTTATTATATGCATTTCCAATTTCTCCTTTTTCGAATTTAAAATTGGTATCAAAGCATACATAGAAACCTGAAGTATTGGGTACCAAGTGAAATTCATCATTAAAGATCCGAATCAGTTCTTCATGGGGGTATGTGTCTTAATGTTTATTATTATTACTTTTTTCGCGAAACATTTTTGTTTAGAAAATACTCATGAAGCATTTTCATCTCCTTATCGACAGCCCATTGGATTGTCATTAGTATGACCTTTTTGTTTTAAATGACAAATGTTTTTATCCGTTTTTTTCTCTTTTTTTTCACCTATCTTCCTTTTAAATTTTTAATGATTCATTTATAAAAAAATACATATTGGGTTGTCGTTAAGATAGAAGCAAGTTAGAATTCCAATATATTTTTCATATATTTTTGTACATTTTTACATATTACTATACATTTTTTACACATGTATATACTTTTTTTCCGTGTACATCAGGTAGCATTTTTCTTTTTTAATATCCATTTTTTTACACATGTATATACTCTTTTTTCATGTACATCAAGTAGTATTTTTCTTTTTTAATCTCCAATGATACTATGTTTTTATTGTTGGTACATAATTACAAACAAAATAAAAATTGGGTAATACAAAGTAGTTGGCCCCTAAAGAGAAGGGTATTCATTATGTAGAAAGTGAGGTTAAAACACTTTACTTAAGCCTTTATTAACACAAGCTTTTGCAACTTTACAGTCTTTGCTGGGGCATAAGGGAGACTGGGTAATTACAGCTCATGATGCCAAACCCTAGCATTTGAGACCAATCACTGTTGAATTGTGAAATATATTAGGTAATCTCATGATGCTACTTTTGGCTTGACTAACCATTGGCTTGACAGCCAACACAAGCCCAGATTACATGAGCATGGTATAATACTACTTATAAACTTAAAAACTCTACAAGAGCTTGTTGATTAGGAATTGAGGAGTGGAAATAGGCTCACTGACTCGCTTAGTCCAGGTTGATATTTCGTCCCATAAGGTTAGGGTATGTTAATTCTTGTAAAAGGTTTGAGTTTGAAAGCATATAATATTGATTTTTTTTTTATATATCAGTTTTTAATAAGTTATTTGGGATCGACATTGAAGCTCATAGAGTCGGATGAAAATTTTGGCTCATTTAAATGGGTCGAGTTTGAGAATAATTATTGAACTTTTAGATCAGATCTTAAATCGAATTTAAGCATGAAATTTATTTTATTTTTTTCCAAATTAGATCGGCCATTCTTAATCTAATGTGATCCGGTCTGTAGTAGATTTCTGGTAGGTTAGTCCACTCATGACTTAGATCACTTTTTCTGCTTTTTTAACTTTATCCACGACCATCATCATCATATATGTATATGGGGCGCCAATAGGCCCACCATGATTAGAATTAGAAGATAGACTTTTCTCCTGACCATCATCCCCATCTAATGCATTTCACACACTTTATTATATTTACCCAAAAAAAATCCCAGGATGGCATTTCTGTAATTTCATGATAGTCTTTATCCAGAATCCACTGTCTGTTTCGGTAGAGTCTATTTGCACACACTCAATCTTTTATTTACACATCCTTTTTAATACACACGCCTAAAAAAATAAAAAATAAAATATTTACTCATTACACACATTCTTGTTCCAATTTTATCCCCCAATCCACACACCTTCTAGACCTTCTAGATCGGTGACTACCACACACCTTTTAGACCGGCAACCATCTCGCCGGCGGAGACGCAACACCATCGTTTCCACCTCCCTTCCAGTCGCCACTCCCACCCCTTCCTCCACCCACCGGCGACACTACCGCGATGTCCACCTCATCTCCTCGATCTCCCTCTCTCTCCCCTCGCAGTCGTGAAAAGGGGCTGCGGCGTGGTGGAAGCTGAGGGTCGCGAAAAGGGGGCTGTCATTCCCATTCCTTCCCAAATCTAGGTTCTCCTCTCTTTCTCTCTGTGCAGAATTGAGGGTCGCGAAAGGGTGGAAGTTGTGGCGGCGGTGGTGTTGTGTCCCGAAGTGAGGGGTTACGGGGGTTGCGGGAAGGGTGAGTGAGCGAGGAACGATGGGGTGGGGTGGAGCTTCAATTGGAGAAGGAGGCTGGAGGGAGGCGACGGAGGGAGGAAGGAGATGGCCAGAGGGGAGGCACTGTGTTGGGTATTAGGGTTAGGGTTAGGGTTTTGGTTGGAGAAGAAAGGGATATTTTGATAATTTTATTTTAAGATAAAAGTGTAATAAAAAAAATATCATTAAATATGTGAGGAGAAGGAAAGTGGTGTGTACAAATAGAGGCTCCCGTCTGTTTCATCATGCCCATGATTCTATCAGGTGTAATGTGTAGGGGTGGGGGGTACCCTACCAAAATCAGCTTCAATAGACAAAAATACCCTCACAATTTTTGATGAATATAGGTGGCTGATATCCAAGGTTAGTCTGGTCAACCTGAATTATTATTTTGTCTTTCCATTATTATTATTATTGAGTTTTTTTTTTTTCTTTTTTTTTTTTGTATTTAGCAAATCAGAAAAGAGTATTTTCATTTTGATTTTGTGGAGGCAATTGAAGGAGGATCATGATGTCTTGTGGGTGGCAAGCATATCGGGCTGCGTTGTGGCCCCCTCCCCGGTAGTCTGGTCCCCACCCCTCCTCCTCCTACCACCACCACCCCACCTGACACCACTCTCTCGCTCTCCCTCTCCCTCTCCCTCTCCCATCAATCACTCTCTCTCTCTCTTATTGGGTTGAAAAAATAATCAAAAACAGAGAGAGAAGGCTGGAGGGCCCCAATATAACATCCAAAACCAAGTTGAACACTGACTGGTCATGCCTTTGCCTTGCCTTGCACATGCTTACACTCTCTCATGCTGTTTGTGCCTCTACTGCTTTCTTCTTTTTGTTTTTTTTTTTTTGTTTTTAATTTTAAATGTGACTCAAGTCTCCAATCTCACTAAAGCACTGGTCTATAGTGGAAAAAAGGTCAGGAAAATTGTAATTCAGTGTATGCTTTCAAAATAAATTTTAAATCAGTGGTAAAATTTATCAATTTTAATAATTAAAGTGATAAATTTTTTTATAACTTTACAATTTTTTTGGTCTTTCAATTGATTTGTAATTTTCTCAAACTTATGCAATTTTATTTTAATTTATAAAGATTTTTTAAAACATATCACTCAATTTTTTTTTACTAATCAGTAAGAGGAGAATAGAGAAATAAAAATTACATCATGGAATAGGTAAGATTTAAATCCAAAAATATCACCTTAGGTAATAGAGCAAAAGAAGTTTTCTTTCAAAAAAAATTAACTTTTGAATCAAGTATTTCTTTCTTTCTAGCACCATGGTATTCATTAAACACAGCACCACATAACATATGATTGTGGGGTTTTTTTTTTATTTGCGGGAGGTCATACGTTGTGAGAGAGATTAAATGAACTATTGATGACTTCTTAATGAAGGGTAGGGAATTTATGAAAAATGCTATAGTTCCCAAATTTTTTACTAAATGAATGATCAAATCTCTCACATGGGTGTGGGGCCCGTGAGAGGTTTGGTCATTCATTTAGTAAAATTTTTTTGTATCTCTAGCATTACTCATTTTTTATTAATTGTAGTAGACTAGTCCCACTTAGTTGTTGTCTTTTTGTGATAGTTGTCTTTATTGCTTGGCTATATGCCACAATGATGGCGAATAGGGTATTTTGAGGAGGATTGAACATTGAAAAATATGGTGAAATAGAAGTCATCCACAGTAGATGTTTTGATGGGTCCATTTAATAGTTTAGGCATGGTTTTGGAAAGCTACAGTTTTTTTTTCTTGACAATTATTTAGGTGTAATGAAATTGAGAACTTTGATAGATTGTGATGGAAAAGGTGGAGAGAGGAATAAGAAAAAGATTGCTTCCAACATAGGCGCCAAGTGTGATCTCTGTTTGGAATCTGATACGATTCGTGGGGTTGTCTTTGTTGAGATTGTTTTAAAAAAAAATTATATTATGTGAATAAAATTTATTTTAAATTTAAAATAAATTACAGTCATGTAATCTACTTTATTATGTAAAACATATTAGTATCTCATTTCTAGAATGTCTTTCATATTTTGGTAACTATCATATCTAATAATTGTTGAATATTTTTCTCATTTATTAAACTGTCCAAACTTATTAAATGATTTTTATCATTCATCAAATTGTTTTCAATGAAACCATCCAAAGTTTTAAGGGAAATGCTCTGGTGTGTGCAATGCACACTAAATGTGACTTTATAACAAAATTACGTAAATTTTTACAAATTTATATTAATGATCTTATAAAAATATATAAGTTGAACACAAATTTACGTAAACTTGTAAAAAAATTGCGTATTAGAGAAATTTTCAAATTTTAAATATCTCATTTGTCTATGTTAATTATTTTAGACATCCCAAAAATTCATTTTTTTTTTATTTGTCTGCAAAAGCTAGTTGAGATTTTTTAATTTATGAAAAAAAATTAAATTTCGTTTTTGAAAAAATACAATTTTTTATCGACTTAATAAAAAGGGCACAACAGATGATTAAAATAACCAAATAAATTAAGACTGAGTGAGAATAAAATTAAAAACAAATCTGTTTGGCGTCTAATCCAACACTCATAATATATACTTTTGTAAGTTATAATAATTAATTGTCTATTTAATTATTTTTTTTTCTCCTAAATAACTTATTTTTGCCACGCTGTATAGTGATCACGTGAAAGGAAGAAGAGGAGAGGAGGAAGTAGTCGTTCGCATTGCATCGCGTTGTTCGTTCTTTTGTACCGAGACTCGATGGTTCTCTCAACACGTGCGCCGAACTCTCAACACCTGCTAATATTTATGCTTTGCACCTTGTTCAGTGCATTGCATTGAATAATTATTAGTAATTTCGATACGTAATATTTTATAATATTATAATTAAAGAAGAAAGTAAATAGGTGAATATTATTTTCAATGGTTAAAAAATATATATTAAACAATAATTAATTAAAAACTACATACACCTAATATTTTAAAAATATTTAATAATTTTCTACATTGTATTGAGGGGTGTAACTCGGGCGGGTTCAGGCGGGTTAAGAAGTTATCCAAACCCAGCCCAAGTTGTGCTGAGATCTGCCTAAGTCCGTCCAAGTCCGAATTGTAACCTGAGATTGTCTGCCCAAGCCCGACCCGAGTTAAATTCGAGTTGCCCGAATTGTCCGAATTGTAAATGAATTTTAGTTTTTTTTTTTTTTTTGCAGCTACATTATTAAATTATTAAAATTTGACTCTATTTACAATTTTTTTTTATTTATAGAAAATCATTAATACTATCAAAATAAATAATTTATATAATGTAAGAGAGATGTCATTATAGTAGTCCTTACAATTTATGAGTAAAAATAAAAAGAAAAAAAATAACATTTTATGTTATTTATATATATAATATATATTCAATATGATTTAATAATATAAATTACTTTAATATCATGTAATGGCTAATAATTTATATGTATATTTAATATTTTTATATATCTATATATATATATATAATTCAGACTTTGGGTTATTCGGATTGTTTGACATCTTTGTCCAAACCCGTCTAAATTTAATTCGAACTTTTAAATTTTTATCCAAATTCGTATCAAATTTAAAAATATTTTATCTAAATTTTAAAAAAATTCAAACTAAACTCAAATTATTCAGATTGAACCCGCTTAAATTGCACCTTAATTGTATTGGTTCGCTTTTGATATGGAAAGATAGAGACACAAAACAACAGAACACAGTGAGAAAACGGTTACGCAGTGAGGGCTATGACTGTTGCCAAGTGTCTCTCGCTTACTTTACTCCGCTATCTGCCGGTCACGTGTCGCCCCAAACCCCAACCTTCGAGTCAGGAGCCTCTCCTTGCAAGTTTGTACTTGCGTCCGTCCTTACAGGCCTTCGGGTCTACTTTTAGGCCCAATTTTGATAATCCGAACCGTTTATATTTTATGATTTATTCAGTATATCATACCTGTAAAAAATCAAGTTGATCGGATATCAGAAAGTATGTGTTTGAAAAATTGAACTAAACACTATTTTTTAAAGAATTTAATAAACAGTTTTCCGAACATATGCTTTCTGATATCCGATCAACTTGATTTTTTACAGGTATGATATACTAAATAAATTATAAAATATGAACGGTTCGGATTATCAAAATTGGGCCTAAAAGTAGACCCGAAGGCCTGCAAGGACGGACGCAAGCACCGAGGCTGCAAGGAGAGGATCCTCACTCCCAACGTTCCCCCACTGTCCCTACCAGTGGTCCCCACTTCGACTCCATATAGGCCCTTATTAACGTGAAGAATGCCACTCTGTTATTGTCTATGAACTGCCCAATATGTCCTCCATATACAATTATTTCATTCGAAATTTTGACTCAGTTTATTTATTTATTTTTAAAAAAACTCTTGTAAAAAATATTTTTTCTACATTTACACTTTTTTGAGAATTAATTACAAGACTAATTTATTGTCTAAAAATAAGTATGTAAAAACATTTTTTTTGACAAAAAATGATTTTTTCAAATGAAAGTTTTTTTGGATAACAAAGAAGTTCACTTTTAATTACAATCAAATGAAATCTTAATTGAGATGTTAAAATTAATGTACAATAATGGTGTGGATGGGGTCGTCATGGCGGCAAGAGGGATGACGATGATGATGGTAAGAATGACAACAATAGTAGTAATATTTTTAAGATTTTAATTTGGAAAAATGTTTTACTCTCTCTAAGGTCTCATTTAGGAATAAGTTATTTTAATAATTTTTTAATTTTTTAATAAAAAGATTTGTAGAAAAGTAGAGAGAGTGATATGATAATTTGTAGATATTTTTTGACTAAAATATATAATTAACAAACGAGACCTAAAAGTATAAAATGTTTTTTACTTAAATTAATCATGAAAATTTTTTTATTTCGACATTCAGTCCAAAAGTCTAAATTTCAATTTTGTTTGTCAAAAGGTCCAAGCGCTTTAATAGTTTGTCCAAAAGGACAAACTCAAGTCAAATGACCAAAAAAACCCTTACTTATATATATATATATATATATATATATATATATCATATACACCACTAGGGGTGTGCGTAGTGCAAGTCGGTGTGGTTTAGAAGAAAAATAGAAACTGTACGGCGGGTGGCGGATTGATAAAAGTGTCATTAGAAATTGTCATTTTTCTAATCAAAAACTGGCAGTCGGTTGGCAAATAATGGTGGATTTGGCTTGATGGTTTAGATAGATTGGCGGTTTATAAAAAATATAATTCAAATTACAAAACTTAAATCAAAGAGTAAAAAGATCTAATTTATAAATTAACTAAAAGAGTCAAAATTAAAATATTCATCTAATATAACATTAAACATTAATAAACTAGTAAACTAAAAATCGAACAATCCAAACAAATTATACAATAACAGTTTAACAAGGCAATAAATACTAAAAAAAATAGTATCATCCAACATCCAACATAATTTTGAAAAAAGTTCTCAAAAGTTAATCTAGTCATCAAAGTCCACAAACAATTCAAAAGTTGAAAAATTAATCTAATCATCAAACTCCACAATAACTTCAATCATTTACAATTGCTTCAACCAAACTTCAAAAACTTCATTAATTTGTAGACATAAGCAAAGAAAACAAAAATAAATAACAAAAAAACTATCATCAAAATCATTATTAAAAAAAAAAAACAATATAACAAAATAATAGTCAAGAATAAGAATTAAGTCTAATATCAAGAACTTTAAAACCAATCTAACTTGGAGACAAATTAGTCTTCAACAATAGTTGCTTCTTGTGTAGTAGATGATGCAAAAAATTCTAAAAAATAAAAAATATTTTAATGTTATTCAAAATTACATGAAAACCAAAATCAATATTGAATAATTAACTTAAAATAAACATAAGTCAAAAAAGTTACCTGACTCAATTTCTTCATATTGTTCAACATCATCCATACATTCTCTACGGTTGATTGGAATTGATGAAGACTGTAACCAAACAAATTAGAACCTTCACCATCTTCGACGTCAAAGAAATCCTAAATGGGTCAAGCACACGCCCACTAGTACTAAAAGCTTACTCAAAGGCCACTGTAGAAACTGGGACAGCCAGCATATCTCTTGCTATTAGAGAAAGAACTTTATACTTATTGTCATTAACCTTCCACCAATTCAAAATATCAAAGTTTGGAACTCTTGGGTCTACACAATCATGGGATCTTCATCTTCCTCTTCATCAATTTCCATCACTTGAGGGGATATACTTGCATTTGAAGGTGCAACATTAGCAACATTGTTCTTTTTAACATAATGATCAAACAAACGCTCCAATGTTGCCTTCACGCTCGCCGCTAAAATTTCTACCTTATCATTTTCATACACTTTACTGAATGAAAACTTAAGATATGTTAACTTGTAGCGAGAGTCTAACACAATGGCAATTAGCAAAATTTTCCTAATATTTGTCGTATTTCAATTTCATGTTGTCATCCATATTACTCAACACTGCATCTCCAATTTTACTCAATTGAACTAATTTAGTTGCACCGATACAAGTTGATGAAAAAAAACATTAGATGTCACATGCAAAGACCCTGAAAGTTGCAAAGTCACATTATAAAAAAGTCTTAAAAATTTCACAAAGACTCTAGCTACCTTTGAATCTTCTTCTTTAGGATATGAAATGAATCTTTTTCCTTTCCTTTTGCCTCTTCCACTATCATTCTCATTTACATTCTCATTTTCATCATCATTCTCCATGAAAAATAACTTGAATCGTGGATCGCCCTCTTCTAAACACTCAAATGCTTTTTGGAATTTCTCGGCTACCTCCAATATCAAATAGGTGGAATTCCACCTTGTTTGAATATCAAGGCATAGCAAACTTTTACAATTAATCTTTTTATGCTCCACACAATTTTTAAAAGTTTGTAGCCTAGCTGGAGATGACTTTACATATTTCATAACTTTTCGAATCTTGGCAATTGAGTGATATTGTTCTTTTAAATCATCACAAATAATTAAATTCACTATGTGTGCACAACATCTCATATGTAAAAACTTATTTACCAAGATAGTGAAATGCCAATCTTTGGTTCTTCTCTTCAAAAATGCAATAGCGCCATCATTATAGCTTGCATTATCAACTGTAGTAGTGAAAATCTTATTAATCCCCCAGTCTTGCAAGCATTTGTCTAATTGTTTACCAATTGTCTCATCCTTATGATTAGGAACTATACAAAAACTAAAAATTCTTTTGTGCAAATTCCAATCTGTAACGCCCCAAAAATACACAATAGATGCAACCCAAAACATATATTAATAATCACATAAATCAGAGTAAATAGTCCTTTCATTACATGAAGTTAACAATACAAAAGAGTTTGACAAAAAAATATGCCCTATTAGCTTACACTTTTCCAAGCCTTGACTTGGTTGTAGCAAAAGTGAGCTTAGCTCATTACATCTTAAGCCCTTGAATTTACAAAAATATATAATCAAAATAAGAAGCTCTTACTCCTGAAAATCTCTTCCATGCTATTGCCTTGGTGGAGGCATTCCATCAGTACCTGAAAATGTTTTTCCCAAATCGGGTGAGCCACAGCCCAGTAGGAATCATCTAACACAATATATGAGGTTTAACAGAGATATAAGTAAAAAGTGCATAAACAATGCTTGAGATAAAACTTTCACGAATGTATATACTCATAAGATATCAAATTCAAGTCTTTATCCATTTTTTTTCAATTCATATGCCGATCACTTATCTTTCACAATTCATGAGTCAATTTCATTATTTCTCAACAACCAAACTGAAGTTACAACTCAATGGTTTTCAAATCATACAACACATACACATAAACACTTCAAACTTCCATTTTATAGATATTTCGTCTGCGCGCAGTCGTCAAACGGGATCCATGTAAACGTAGACTATACAAGCACTAAAATTGCCATTTTACGGATATTTTGTCCGCGGGCTAGGCACCCGTGTATAATTTTGAGACTTTCACCCAAGACACTCCCGCCAACTTAATTATAATGGAGTCTATCCCCTTTCTCCTCCCAAACAATCATTCATACATATGCAATGTATATAAACACAAAATCAAACAATAGACTACATCCCCTTTCCACTCCCAAATAATCATACATGTACAATTGTAGATACCCCATTTTTGACCGACCTTGAGACTCAGACGTCACCAGTTGAGCGCTCGGTGATATTGCATATAGTGCTCGTTCAGAAGTTTCAGAGTCTTGGCTGCGAGCCTTGCCTCCGGACTTCCGAACTCTTTCATGCTTTGCCTCGGTTTGCGAACCAAGCCCTGTTTTCTCTGTTTTCTCTTCCCGAAGGGAGGGAGAGGTCTCGTAGATCATCTCTCAGTGGCCGTAGGCTACGTTTCGTGGTCGTAGGCCATTTTACCCGTTTGGAGTCTGGTTTCCGGTTTTTCGGAGCCGTTGGCCGTGTGCCTCGGTTCGGGACTGCTAAACCACCTTCGTTTGCTCCGATTTTCGGCACGCATCTTATTTGCTCCCTTTTGAGGGACACTATGGCTCGAGAGACCAACTTCGTGGTCGAGCACCACTTCTGGTGCCTAACAGTCAGTTTTCAAGGCCTCGGGCTGCGCGTTTCGGCCCCCGAACCTTCATTTTGCATCGGCTTGAGTTCATTTTTGGCAGGGACCTCTGTTTCATTGTTAGGAAGGTCGTAGAAGGGTGGGAGGCCAGTAATTGTTCTGACAACCAGTTTTATTCCTCCATCGCCCTCCGTCGCCCGTTTTTCCCTACTTGAAAGCCAATGTTGACCACCCTAAGGCCACTTTTTCCAGCCTTGTGTTGTACACACCTGGGAGGCCACCAATATCACATGGCCGGCCAGTAATTGTGTGTGACCCTTTTGAACCCCTCCTAAAAGTAGCCTTTTCTCTCTCCTGGTTTATCCTCTCCAATTTTTGACCACATGGTTGTGTTGTGCACACATGGGAGGCCACCAATCTGGGGTGGCCGGCCACTAATGCTTCTTGGGCCTTTTGACCCTTGGTCGGCCGGCCATGAGGAAGGCCGACCGGCCACCTGCAACTCCAATACCTGGCCGGCCATGATCCCCTCCACTGGTACATTACAAATATGTATTTTGTTTCCCCCTAGATTGTGTATCCAGGGGGCTGCACTTTTGGGGAGAAATTTGAAATCCATTCCCCCCCCCCCTTTTTCCCCCCTCTTTTGCCTATATATCAGGCCCTCCAGCTCCCATTACAGGGGTGACAAAAAATTGTTTTAGGCTCTTGCATTACATCTCTCTCCCTCTCTACTCCAAACACCAAAATCCTTCAAATCCTACACCATTTTACACTACACCTCATAGCACAAGGCCTCCATACTCCATACCAGCAACTTGAGGCTGTCTTTCAGAGCTTAGGAGCACCCAAACTTGGTCCAAAGGCTGTCAAAGATTGGTTCTACAAGGGTGAGTCTTCATTCTCCTCTTTTTGGCTCTATTTTTGCATACAATCTAAGCTATACTTGCTTGCATATTTGGGCTCCGACCCTAACTGAAAATACCATTATTTTGAGCTCCTTTTCATGTTTGTTTAAGGGCCTCTCCCTGTTTGAGGCTTCCTTTTAACACTTGCTTCTTTACCTCTCTTGTATGCCTCTATCTTGCATAGTATTTTAGGCCTATTTGTAAACTGTTTTGAGCTTGGTTATAAACTGTAAAGTGGCTTATTTTGAGCCCCTATTCAAAATTGTTGAAGGGATCTTCACTGTTTGAGGCTTCCTTTTGTTACTTGCCTCTTTATCCCTCTTTTGGCCTCATTTTTGCATGTTTTGTTATCCCCTTGTGCTTGTATTTTTAGGCTCTGGTCCGAACTGTAAATAGCCTTATTTTGACCCCCTCTTCATGTTTGATCAAGGGTATTTTGCTGTTTGAGGCTCCCCTTTTACACTTTGTGTTTAAACCTCTTTTTAGGCCTTATTTTGCATAGTATTTTAGGCTTGCATGTGCACTGTTTTGGGTTTGGTCACTAACTTTAAAATACCATTTTTTTGGCCCCTCTTCAACTTTGTTGAAGGGACCTCCTCTTTTTGAGGCCAGAAACCATCACTTGCTTCTTTGTCTCCCTTTTGGCCCATTTCTTGCACATTATTTTAGGCCTGTTTTTGTTTAGATCCGTGGCTTGTTGTAAACTTTAAAGTGCTTCATTTTGAGACCCTCTTCAACTTTGTTGAAGGGCTCTTGGCCATTTAGGGCCAGCAGCTGCTACTTGCTTCATTACCTCTCTTATGGGGCCATTTTTGCATGCTAGCTTAGTCCTATTTGTGTCCATTGTTTGACCTTTCTTAAAACTATAAATATGCTTGTTTTGGGACTGTCTTGATTCTGTCTTCACACTTCATGTTCAAATAATGCATGCTTTGCATAGCCATAGGTCATTCCATGTACCTAATTTCATGTTTCAGGGCCATTCCATGCATCGGGTGCCATATTGCCATGCTTCGGGACTGTTTTGCATCATATTTTGCTACTGAAATTTGCATTTTTTCATACCATGTTTCATTCCTTGCCATGCCTTGTTAGAGTGGCATTTGTGCCTTAGGTTCGGTCCTCAGTTTGCGTGCATGTGTGCGCGCATTTCGAGTGTCTCATTTTCATCTCATGGCCTCTTATGTGAGTGTGGCTGAGGTCTACTCATGTTGGTGTAAGTCCCTTGTGCATTGTGTATGCCATTTCATTTCATAGCATTGTGTATGCTAGGTTGTATGTTAGAGCATCGTGTATGCCATGTTACATCGCGCATTGTATATGTCATTTCATAGCATTGCGTATGCTAGGTTGCATGTTAAAATTGCATTCATGCATGTCATGCATATTGCATTGTGTTTGGGATATGCGTTAGCCCGAGCACGGGAAACGAGGTACGTTTCGTACTTTAAGTGACGGAACGTGTCTCAATTCCTAGTCACCGACACTCCGGATTACCCATGATGGAGTTTAGGTTTTGTTGTGTTTATATGTGCATTCATTTCATATTGAGTCGTGCAATTCGACTCTTCGGCCATCATGCATCGAGATGCATGATTGGTGGCACGAGGATCGAAGCATGCATACATTTGTGAAAATACATTGCCATGCCCCTTTTCTTCTCTTTGTTGCAGCAAATCAAGAATCAGCAGTCTTCCGGGGCTTGGCGCGCTTTCCAAAAAATTATTGCAAAACAAAGGCTAATTGGGGCATCACAGTGGATTTCCGTGCAAAGGCAACCCAGATATGCATTATTCATCATCTGAAGAAGAGTCAAGACAGTCCCTGGCTTGCATGCCAGTTTATTGTTTTCTTAGTTAATTTGGTAATTAATTAGGATTTTTGTACATATTTGGACTGTATTATTTATTTGGACTGTACTATTTATTTGGGACTGTATATTATTTTATTCAGACCCTCTGCGCGAGGGCAATGTTGTAATAAGTGTGCGTGTGTGTGATGTATGTCTTCCAACCCCACGTCTTTCTCCCTTTTATTTACCAGCTTATGATGGTTAGATTAGGGCATGTTTCAATTAGCATACAGTATGATAGCATGTTTGCATTCATTCATCTGTTTTGCATGCACCGGGCTTGGCGCATCATACTAACTGCATTGTATTTTCAATTCCAAGTTGAATACATGTTAGCTATAGCATTTCATATGCCATGTTCAGAATAGCCGAGCCTGCTATAGTTGCATTTTTGCATGTGTTGCATTAGGCATTTCTGTATAGTTAGGATCATGCATGGATTTCTAATTAGCTTCTGTTTTGGCTTGGAGTACTCGGTAAGTTTTATGCTTTAGCATCCTTGCATGCGTGTGAGTGACTGCCATGAATAGCATGCTTACTATGAGGCTAATTGCTTATGTGATATAACTGCCTGAATGCCTGTGGGTGGAGGTTGGGTTATTTGGATTGGAACAATTCATCAAATGTGTGTTTTAAGCCCACTAGATAGTGGCAAAATCATGTTTTCTAAGCCCACCTAAGGGTGGCAAATCCACATCTTAGCCTACTTGCGAGTAGCACCATCAAACCATTTTCAAACAAACAAACATGAAATGTTTTGTTCCAATTCAGACGATCCAGTCTATACTTGTATGTTGTGCGCATCACATAGTAATCTAGGCTAATAACCGGAATAAGAACGCATAATGTTTTCAAAAATAGATATCATGGTTAGTAGAGGTCGATCTTTGATCGGGCGAGCGGGGGTGCTCACGAAGTGACCTTCCCCAGTCGTACCCAAGTTCCCAAGCCAAGGCCACTTTGATGATGACGAACACGTGGCCTTAGGCAAACGAGTCAGGGTTTCCTAAATTTTCCCAAAATAAAATATTTAGGTGGCGACTATGTATCTGGCAAAGTAGTCCATGTTTGGCACTTCTTTCAAAATCTGTTTTCTCAATACGATTTGCTGGATTTGGACTCTTTGGTTCAGACTTAGAACCGTGACAATTTGAGAGTCCTGAGCTATAGTGAGCCCAATATCGAACGGAACGGGGGGGACTCGTTCCTTCCGGGGCGTTCGGGGGACGTCTACAACAATGTATATAGACATGGCCATATTCAATGACAACCATCGAAAGATTAGTTGCAATTCGCCTAATCCACATGCCAATTCTACAACAATCAAAGCTATCCTTTACCAATAGCCCAATACAGTTATATCTAAATAGATATTCAATCTCAAACTGATAATTTATTCTAGACATCCAAAGGTGTGAAATAATATATGTTCTATTCCACTATTTATATAAAGATCATCTAATTTCACATTTTCAATATCAATTTCAATCATTTATACAAAATAACAATTTGATTCAATTAGGGGAAAAAACCCCGTTTTCCTAAATACCAACCCAAGTACCAAAATCCACCACTTTGACACAACATGAACATATTTTCAGCCTCCAAACTCATTTATTCTATAATCACCAAAAACCCTCTTTTCCACTTCACTTCCAAACCCTAAGTTTGATCAAACTACTCCCAAATCCCACCATAGTTAGACAATAACAAATAACTAAGCTAAAAACCATATGAGAGTGTAGAAAAACCCCTACCTCAAAGGAAAAAGATGAGCCAAGCAAGAGTGAGACTCCAAGAACGATGAAACCCACTTTTAATCGGATCAAAATGAAGATCTTGATGCACTCTACCTTTTTCTCAAAGGCACTAGGGTGGAAATCCCAACGAATCTAGATGAAATCTTAAAGAAAATGTGAGTTTTAGTGAGAGAATGTGTAGATCTAGGTTTTTGGAAAGTTTTAGAGAGAGAGAGAGAAGAAAAAGTGATTCAAAATGTCATCTTCACGGATTGATATACACGCAACCCGCTCAAGCGCCAGACACAAAGGTCCGCTCGAGCGCAAGAAGCGAAGCTCGAGCGTAGAATACACAATTCCAGAAGTTTTGCAGACGAAGGACCCTGCTCGAGCGTGAGACTGGACGCTCGAGCGTCCAATGCACTCTCCCAGTATTTGCAGAACTGCAAAAATACTAAAAATTGGCAAATCCCATTCGAGAGCAAGAATGCTTGCTCGAACGGAGAAGCCAAAATCTGGACAACAAAGGTTTAGAAAAACAAGAAACCAACATGTTCCAAACGCACAACTACAACCCGATAACCAAAATATAGGGGAAATAAGGAAAACAAGATATGAATAACTATTCTAAATCATACCAACCTAAGTTTGGAATACAATAGATAACGGATCAAAACCGGGATCACTATAACCTCCCACCTTAAGAAATTTCGTCCCCGAAATTACAAATCAAGTTCGAAACCAACATTAGACCATTCACAACAATGTCATTCCCACAAATTTAATACCATGACCCATTCTCCGGTCATCCACTATCATCGACTCGATGTATAAGTCCCACATAAACATGAAATTTACAATTTCCCAAAACGTTTACAATGTTAATCAAAATTTGAGTTTTTTTTTTTTTTTTTTTTCAAAATTTTCACAACATATACAATGCGTCCAAAAGTGATACAATAACCACAATATTTCATATTTCCAAAACATATACAATATTTACATTGAATTCATATTTCCCAAATGCCCATAACATATACAATGCTCTTATAATCTAATACATATACAATGCTTATACTTTTCATCATCATAATCAAAATCTCGTTACATGTTTAGATATCAACAAACAAGTCCGGATAGTTCTCTCGAACTTCGAATTCACGCTCCCAAGTCGTCTCCTCAACTACGTGATGTTTCCACAATACTTTTACTAAGGGAATTGTCTTGCCTCGCAAGACTTGGTCCCGCCTATCCAAGACACTCACCAGTCTCTCCTCATACGAGGCATCCTCATCTACCTCCAAGTCGATCCAATCCAACACGTATGACAGATCCGGCTCATACTTTCGAAGCATACTGATGTGAAACACGTCATGTACTCTGAAAAGTTGTGGCGGCAACGCCAACCGATAAGCAATCTCTCCGATCCACTCAAGGATCTCAAAAGGCCCAATGAACCGAGGGGCCAACTTCCCACTCCTTCCGAATCTCATCAAACCTCTCTTAGGTCATATTTTCAAAAACACATGATCTCTCACCTCAAAAGACAAGGGCCTCTTCCTACGGTCGGCATAGCTCTTTTGGCGACTCTGAGCTGTAGCTAATCTCTTATGAACAAGTGCTACATTCTTCATCGTTTCCCGAACTAACTCTGGGCCCAACAAAAGTGCATCACCCACCTCGCCCCAACACACCGGAGATCTACACGGTTGGCCATACAAGGCCTCAAACGGTGCCATACCAATACTCGATTGGAAGTTGTTATTATAGGAACTCCACTAAGGGCAAGTGCCTCTTCCACGAACCCTTGAAGTTAAGGACACAACCCCGAAGCATATTCTCAAGGATCTAGATAGTATACTCGGATTGCCCGTCAATCTAAGGATGAGACACAGTACTAAAGGTCAACCTAGTGCCCAAGGCGCTCTGCAAGCTCTGCCACAACCAAGCTGTAAAGCGCGAATCTCTATCCGAAACTATTGTCACAGGGACTCTATATAACCTCACTATGTCCCTAATGCAAAGGTGAGCAAGGTGGTTGTACGGGAAATCCCATATCGGTCTGTGAGGGACTACTTTCCCACCTTATAAGCAGACTGGCTCCTCTTACCTTGCATAGGCCTTTTCTCCCAGTGGGGGAGGAACAAAACCATGCGGTCGGAATACCAAAGCAGACAATATGTGCAAGGCACGGGGACCGGTGGCTTTATTTGGCGCCGTCTGTGGGAACTCCCTCCGAGGTGACCGGAGCCAGCGCGGCTGGGGGCTAATGTGCGGGAAAGCCCACATCAGTCTGTGAGGGACTACTTTCCCACCTTATAAGAAGGTTGGCTCCTCTTACCTTGCATAGGCATTTTCCCCCAGTAGGAGAGGAACAAAACCGTGCGGTCGGAATGCCAAAGCGGACAATATGTGCAAGGCACGGGGACCGGTGGCTTTATTTTGCCTTGCACATATTGTCTGCTTTGGCATTCCGATCGCACGATTTTGTTCCTCCCCCACTGGGGGAAAAGGCCTATGCAAGGTAAGAGGAGCCAGCCTGCTTATAAGGTGGGAAAGTAGTCCCTCACAGACCGATGTGGGATTTCCCGCACATTAGCCCCCAGCCGCGCTGGCTCCGGTCACCTCGAAGGGAGTTTCCACAGACGGCGCCAAATAAAGCCACCGGTCCCCGTGCCTTGCACATATTGTCCGCTTTGCCATTCCGACCGCATGGTTTTGTTCCTCCCCTACTAGGGAAAAAGGCCTATGCAAGGTAGGAGGAGCCAGCCTGCTTATAAGGTGGAAAAGTAGTTCCTCACAGACCGATGTGGGATTTTCTGCACATTAGCCCCCAGCCGCGCTGGCTCCGGTCACCTTGGAGGGAGTTCCCACAAACGGCGCCAAATAAAGCCACCGGTCCCCGTGCCTTGCACATATTGTCCGCTTTGACATTCCAACCGCACGGTTTTGTTCCTCCCCCACTGGGGGAAAAGGCCTATGTAAGGTAAGAGGAGCTAGCCTGCTTATAAGGTGGGAAAGTAGTCCCTCACAGACCGATGTGGGATTTCCCGCACAGTGGTCTACTGAATCGTTTGCACGCATAGCTATAAAGTGCGCCAACTTGGTCAACCGATCAACTACTACCCAAATGTCATCACTACCCTGTTGAGTTCTTGGAAGAACCACAATAAAATCCATCATGATATGCTCATGCTTCCACTCGGCAATAGACAAGGGTTGCAACAAACCCGCTGGCCTCTGATGCTCAGCCTTTACTTGTTGACAAGTAAGGCACTTCGATATGAATACAACGACATCATTCTTCATATCCCTCCACCAAAACTGGTGGCTAACGTTGTGATACATCTTTGTGCCTTCTGGATGTACCGCAAGGCGTGAATGATGAAACTCTCGGAGCACTTCCTCTTAACAAGAGTCTAGCACGAACAAACGTTCACGGTATCTCACACTCTGGTCAGGATACACAGTCAAGCCTTTTTCTACCTTCCCACTGCAAATCTTCTCTCGAAGGGTTTCTGCCTTGTGGTCACCCCTCTGTGCCTCTAACACTCGGTTCACAAGTGTAGGTTGAGCAACTACTGAAAATAAGGATGTAGACTTGACAGACTCGCCAAGATGTAAGTCAAACTCACCAAGAGTATCGAACATCTTCCACTCTCGGATGGCAATATACGCTATGCTGCTAATGGATTTCTTACTCAAGGCATCAGCCACCACATTGGCCTTTCCCAGATGATAGTGCAACTCAAAATCATAATCCTCAATGAATTTCATCCACCTTCTCTGCCTCAAGTTCAAGTCCTTCTATGTAAACAGATATTTCAGACTCTTATGATCAAAAAATACCTCTAATTTCTTACCATACAAATAGTGTCTCCAAATCTTTAAGGCAAAAATCACTGCTGCTAGTTCTAGGTCATGGGTAGGGTAATTTCTCTCATGAGTTTTCAACTGCCGTGAGCCATAGGCTACTACCCTCCCTTCTTGCATTAATACTAGGGGTGAGAAGCGGATATACCGATCCACTAAAACCGACCGAACCGAACCGATCCGCCGCATTTTGGACGGATGCGTGATAACGAGTGGACGGTTGTGGATTGATTTTCTCTAATCCGCCAATCTGGCGGACGGATGGCGGATTTGAGATTCCTTTGGCGGCAACTGAACCGCCGAACTGCCAAACCGAGAGCATCTCTAGTAATTTATAAGATTTTGTGTTTTCAGTTTGTTTAAATATTTAGTTTGTGTTTTCAATTAATAAAGAGTTTAAATATTCTGTTGAAAAAAAGTTTTCAACTTAAATATCTTTTTTGAATTTAAAAAAAAAAAACGTATTATTTATTTATGCTTTTTGGTTTTTAAATCTATCTCTAAAAATAATAAATAAAAAATATGATATATGCAGGTTGGTTTTTGTTTTCAAAAACAAATATAGATGTAACAATACAGAGACATACAATCTCTACTACTGTTATGTTCATGGTTTTGGTGGCTTGAATTGCTTTTATATTTTAAGAACCACAGATTGTAATACTTTATATGGATAAGGTATGCTGTAATTGTAGTATATGGATGAGGCATGCAATGATTGTGATATTCTAAAGTTTCAAACTTTCTTACTTTGGATGAGGCATGCAGTGATTGTAATATTTTTTTAAGTCATTGACTGTAATACTTTCTTTTTTTTTTTTTTGAGGTAGTACACAAGTTGAATTATGTTGAAAATTTATAAAATTTTAAACCGCCAAACCGATTCGCATCCATTCGCCAAACCGTCAATCCACTCAATCCACATCCGCCGGATTGGTGGACGGATGCGGATTGATTTTCTCCAATCCGCCAATCTAGCAGACGGATGGCAGATTGGAGGTTCCGTGGCCGCAACTGACCCGCGCCCACCCCTAATCAATACACAACCCAGACCTTCCCGTAAGGCATCACAATAAACTGAATAACCTAAACCCCTCTTTGAAATAATCAAGACTGAAGCGGTGGTAAGTCTAACCTTAAGCTCTTGGAATGATTTCTCACAAGTCTCGTTCCACACAAATTTAACTCCCTTCCTCGTTAGTCTAGTCAGAAGTGAAGCTAGTTTGGAGAAATCCTTCACGAACTGATAGTAATACCCGGCCAACCCCAAGAAACTACAGATCTCGAAAGCGTTCTTAAGTTATGCCCAATCTTGCACTGCCTCTATTTTGGATGAATCTACAGTCACCCCTTTTCCAGATACTACATGGCCTAAGAATTTACCCTCTTTTAGTCAGAACTCACGCTTCCCAAACTTAGCATACAACTTATGGGCTCTAAGCAACTCAAGCACTACTCGCAAATGCTCTTCGTGTTCCTCCTCAGAGGGTGAATAAATCAAGATGTCGTCCATAAAGACGACTACAAAACGATCTAGGAACTCATAGAAGATCCGGTTCATCAAATTCATAAACACTGCTGGAGCATTGGTCAGCCCAAAAGGCATCACTAGGAACTCATAATGGCCATACCACATACGGAATGTTGTCTTCGGAATGTCCTCCTCTTTTACCCTCAGCTGATGATAGCCCAACCTTAGGTCTATCTTAGAGAAACAACAAGATCCCTTCAATTGATCAAACAAATCATTTATACGAGGCATTGGATACTTGTTCTTAACAGTAACCCAGTTCAACTTCTAATAATCAATACAAAGTCGTAAGGCTCCATCTTTCTTTTTAGCAAAGAGAGCCGTTGCTTCCCAAGGTGATGTACTAAGGCGAATAAAATGTTTACCTAACAATTCCTGGAGTTGAACCTTCAATTCACTCAACTCAGTAGGTGCAAACCGATACGGTGCCATAGAAATCGGTGTCGTGCTAGGCACTAAATCAATAAAGAACTCAATCTCTTGATGAGGTGGTAAACTAACAAGATTCTTGGGAAAGACATCCGGGTAGTCAGAAACTACCCTTGGCAACTTAACCCAGACTTCCTCACAGTCACCACTCAAGAAGCTAGCAAGGAGACAACCGAGTTCACTCCGCCCACGTGGATCATATACCGGTGATAAAACTCTATCCACCCAGTCCCCCAAGAAATAAAAGTGATCATCACTCAAGGTACATACAATAACTCTCTGATGGTAGCAATCTATAACAGCCCAATATGACGATAATCAGTCCATACCCAAGATGACATCAAAATTAGACATATCAAGCAAAACAAATGCAAATGGAAGTCGACGACCAGCGATCTCAACGTCACAACCCCAATACCCCTGTTTCAGGATAACTTCACCACCAATAGGTGACTCTACGCAAATAGGAGATGCAAACCGTGCCAACTCCAAACTCAAAACCGATGCAAATACAGATGAAATAAAAGAATGGGATGCACCCATATCAATTAACACATTGGCAACTGAATTGCAAAACAAAAAGGTACCTCTCACTATAGATGGAGTCGTTACAAGATCTAGCACGGTAACAGCATACACACGCCCTGTAGGTCTCTGTTCAACCTGTTCACCCCTCGGAGCATACGCCTGATGCACTGACTGAGGCGAAAAGGCTCCCTGATTGGCCCTTGAGGCCTGTGCAAACTGTGCTAGCTGGTAACTCTACGTCTGCCTCGAACTAGACGCACCAGATGTGCCACCCAACTATGGGCAAGACCTCTTCAGGTGCCCTGCCTAGCCACACTAATAACAAGTGGGCGGTTATCCTCTACCCTGACTCTGGCCCTATGAACGAGCCAAAGACGAAGTTGCTTGCTGCCCTCTTCTTCTCTGCGGACAAGCTGAAGACTTGTGGCCCAACTGACCACATTTGAAACAAGTCATATCCTCCTGCCAATCTCTCCTAGAACCTGAACTTGACACTAGAAAGGTAGACCTCGACTGCACTCCCTAGGACTGCTGAGAGTTAGAACTCCTCTGCCTCTTACCGTCCCCCTGACTATCCTGACTCCTTTTGAAGCCCCTTATCCTCTCATCCTCAACCTGCATGATAATCTCGAGATGGGCCGCCACCAACACAAGGCATCCATAGTCTCTAATCATAGATCTGGTCACTCTGACTATGAGCCCGGTCCTCAGCCTCTTCTCAAACTCTAGACATCGGCACTCCTCAGTTACCACTAACTTAGGTGCAAACCTAGAGAGGCCAGTGAATGTGGCTTCAAACTCAGCCGCTGGTGTGTTCAACTGTTTGAGCTGAGAAAACTGATCCATCAACTTCTCCCTAACTATAGAAGGCAAAAACTTCTCCTGGAAAGGGTCAACGAACGCCTCCCAAGTTCCTCTAATGCGTCCCCGCGCATATTTCCACCACTGACCCGCGTCTCCCTTAAATTGGAAAGACGCCAAAGTCACTCTTAAACCTCCATCTTCGATGCCAAGCATCTTAAATATCTTCACTATCTGTTCTAGCCACTCATCAGCCTTCAGTGGCTCCTTTGGTTCACCCACAAACTCGTCCGGATTCGACCGGAAGAACTCTCTCTTCAGAAAAGATGGCCCTACGTCAGCTATTTGGGCCTGGACCTGATTCTTAGCCTTGAGAATGTCCATGGACTCTTGCAAAGCTCCGGTCATTTCACGGGCTAAAGCACTCCTGGCCTGCTGACCTACTGGCTCGGCCACATTGGCCTGAGTAACCCCTTTTTCCTGTGCCAAAATTTTATCCAATATGGGCACTTCGTGCTTTCTAGGCCTACCACGCTTGCCACCACGATCACATCCTGACATCCTAATAAAGGTAACACAAGAAATTAGCACATTCACAAATGTGCCGAAACTAACTCACTCGCGTCCTAATACGTTGGACAATAGTAATCCACTCCACATAAGCAAATAATCATGTAAACACATACGAATTTCCTTCCTGGATAATGATTGTCTCGTGGCGTTACTAAAGTTTTAATTAAAAACAACAGTGATCAAGTGCTCTTCTAATAGGACCTCCAGGAATCCGTAGACCCAATTAGTATCTTATGAACTAAATCTCATAACCACATAATCACATAAGCATGTTGTCATATAAGCGCATACTGTTTATACTTAAGTCTTTAACAAACGAGACAAACCCATTGTGGTACTAATCACTTCTCACGTACCCAAAGTGTTCAAACCCGGTACGCTCTGATACCAAGTTGTAACGCCCAAAAAATATACAATAGATACAACCCAAAACATATATTGATAATCGCATAAATCAGAGTAAATAGTCCTTTCATTATATGAAGTTAATGATACAAAAGAGTTTGACAAAAATATATGCCCTATTGGCTTACACTTTTCCAAGCCTTGACTTGGTTACAGCAAAAGTGAGCTTAGCTCATTACATCTTAAGCCATTGGCTTTACAAAAATATATAATCAAAATAAGAAACTCTTGTTCCCGAAAATCTCTCTCATGCTATTGCCTTGGTGGAGGCATTCCATCATTACTTGAAAATATTTTTCCCAAATCAGGTGAGCCACAGCCCAATAGGAATCATCTAACACAATATATGAGATTTAACAGAGATATAAGTACAAAGTGCATAAACAATGCTTGAGATAAAACTTTCATGAATGTATATACTCATAAGATATCAACTTCAAGTCTTAATCCATTTTCTTTCAAATCATATGCCAATCACTTATCTTTTTCAATTCATGAGTCAATTTCATTATTTCTCAACAACTAAACTGAAGTCATAACTCAATGGTTTTCAAATCATACAACACATACACATAAACACTTCAAACTTCCATTTCACGGATATTTTGTCCACGGGCAACCGTCAAACGGAACCCATGTAAACGTAGGCTATACAAGTACTACAATTGCCATTTTATAGATATTTTGTCTACGGGCAGCTGTCAAACGGGATCCATGTAAACGTAGGCTATACAAGCACTACAATTGCTATTTTACAGATATTTTATCCTCGGGCTAGGCACCCATGTATAATTTTGGGACTTTCACCCAGGACACTCCGACCAACTTGATTATAATAGAGTCTATCCCCTTTTTCCTCCCAAACAATCATTCATACATATGCAATGTATATAAACACAAAATCAAACAATGGAGTACATCCCCTTTCCACTCCCAAATAATCATACATGTACAATGTATATAGACATGGCCATATTCAATGACAACCATCACAAGATTAGTTTCAATTCGCCTAATCCACATGCCATTTCTACAACAATCAAAGCTATCCTCCACCAATAACCCAATACAGTTATATCTAAACAGATATTCAATCTCAAACTGATAGTTTATTCCAGACATCCAAAGGTGTGAAATAATACATGTTCCATTCCACCATTTATATCAAAGATCATCCAATTTCACATTATCAATATCAATTTCAATCATTTATACAAAATAACAATTTGATTCAATTAGGGCAAAACCCCCTCATTTTCCTAAACACCAACCCAAGTACCAAAATCCACCATTTTGACACAACATAAACATATTTTTAGCCTCCAAACTCATTTATTCCATATTCACCAAAAACCCCTCTTTTTCACTTCACTCCCAAACCTTAGGTTTGATCAAATTATTCCCAAATCTCACTATTGTTACACAATAACAAATAACTAAGCTAAAAACCATATGAGAGTGTAGAAAAACCCCTACCTCAAAGGAAAAAGATGAGCCAAGCAAGAGTGAGGTTCCAAGAACGACGAAACCCACTTTTAATCAAATTAGAATGAAGATCTTGATGCACTCTACCTTTTTCTCAAAGGCACTAGGGTGGAAATCCCAACGGATCTAGATGAAATCTTAGAGAGAATGTGTAGATCTAGGTTTTCGAGAAGTTTTAGAAAGAGAGAGAGAGAAGAAAAAGTGATTCAAAATGTCATCTTCACGGATTAATATATACGCAGTCCGCTCGAGCATGGAAAGTGACGCTCGAGCGTCAGGCACAAAGGTCTGCTCAAGCACAAGAAGCGAAGCTCGAGCGTAGAATACATAATTCCAAAAGTTTTGCAGATGAAGGACCCCGCTTGAGCGTGAGACTGGACGCTCGAGTATCTAATGCACTCTCCCAGTATTTGTAGAACTGCAAAAATACTGAAAATTGACAAATCCCGCTCAAGCAGAGGAACCAAAATATTGGCAACAAAGGTTTGGAAAAACAAGCAACCAACCTGTTCCAAACGCACAACTACAACCCGATAACCAAAATATGGGGGGAAATAAGGGAAGCCAGATATGAATAACTATTCTAAATCATACCAACTCGAGTTTGGAATACAATAGATAACGGGTCAAAATCGGGATCGTTATACAATCATTATCAATCCAATGGTCGGTGACACACATATAATTTAGATTTTGAATTGATGTCTAAGTGTTAGTGGTTAAGCATACTCATTGCTTCCTTAGAACTTTCTTCAAATTTTTCTTTTTATCAAGAAATAATTTCAAACAATCACCCATAACAGTAGTGCGAGAAAGGACACAAAACTTAGGTTGCATAACTAGACAAAAAATTTTAAACCCTTCCTTCTCCACACACCTAAAAGGTAATTCATCAATTATAATCATCTTTGTTAGTGCTTCCCTACAAAGTTTTTCATCATATCCTACTGTTTTGAGAGATCCAATCCTCCGACTATCATGTTCCTTCTCCTCTCTTTTTTTTTTTTAACAAAAGAAAGAGTTTTTTTGTTTTTTGTCCACTTCCTTAATAGGAGACTTTATACATTGATGCTTAAGGTGGTTCCACGTATTACTAGTCCCATTTTATTTTCGACAAGCACCATAATCCTTACCACAATAATTACAACCAACCCAAGATTTATTAGGCTTACAATCATCAAGTAAGGTGAAGTGTTTCCAAACCTTAGATTTCTTTTTATCTAAATTAATACTAGAGCATGGACGATTTTTACCAGAATTTTTGACAGGCAGTGTAGTAGTGGTAGAACTGGCAACAGTAGTTGATTCTTCAGGTGGTGTAGGAGGGTTTCCACTATCAAAGCAGCCATCATTTGTATTTCCTTCGTCCATTCTTTGATGATAAGTAAATAAATAAAAATTATCAATATTAGTTTTAAATAAAAAAAATTAAAAAAAATGAATGAAAACCACTCTGCTTTGAAACAAAACAAGGCTATACAGTGAGTGGTGAGTTGTTATATATATATATAGAGAGAGAGAGAGAGAGAAAGAAATAGAGAGAAAGAAAGAGAGAGAGGGAGAGAGAGAGCAGAGCAGAGCAGAGCAGAGCAGAGAGAGGGGGAGAAAGGGAGAAAGGAAATAATAAAGAACAGAGAGAGAGAGAAAGGAAATAACAGAGAACAGAGAGAGCAGCGAGAGAAAATAGCAGAGAGAGCAGTGAGAAAGAGAGAGAGCCACGTAACGACAAGTAGGCAGCACCGATTGGCAAGGTAAGGAGAAGGCAGTAAGGGCGAGGCTAACGACGGTGATAGAAAGGCTACCAATAAGTAGGTAACGCCGATCGGCAAGGTAAGGAAGAGGAATGAAATGAGATGTTGTGCATAGCCCTAGCAAGGATGAATCGATGATCAATAAGATGAAATGTTTGAGTGTCTATTAGGTTTAATTGAGAAATAATTATGTGTGAGTGAGTATATGTATGATAGATGTAATCTAATGGCTGGAATTATTCTTGCTGGATGTGTATTTAACAGTAGGAATGTCGGGTCAGTTTATATGGCGGGTTAGAAATTTCCAACCGCCACCCATGCCGACCCACCGCTCCTGGGACTCCAACCCGCTCGCCAACCAGAATTGAAAAACTGTGCGGTTCAGAGTGATTTGGTGCGATTTTGGCGGTATTATGCACAACGCTATACACCACCATTCAAACCCTTTTAATCAGATCTGTCTCTCTCTTCTTCTTATGCCGATGGTCCTAACCCCTTTCTCTCCTTGTTAGTCTCTCATCTTCTCCATTGTCGCCCGTCGGCATCTCGTCGTCGCTGCCTACTCATTTCCGTCACTGTCCCATCATCATCATCGCTACCAAATGAGGCCGTTGCAGAAGCCAAATCTGCCATCGCTTAGTCACCTCCATGCCACTGGTGGTTCATTTTCCACTCTGGTGGTTCGCTGCTGTGTCATCATTGACTCAGTACTTTTGTCGGAGCCATCATCGCAGAGAAAAAGAGAGATGCTCGAAGAGAGAGAGAGAGAGAGAGAGATTGGTCACCGACGACCCCAAGATCTATAGAACCGCTAACCCTAACCCTAGATCTAGACCACTACTGACTTCATTCTTGTTCTCTCTCTTTTCTTTTTTTTTTCTCTCTCTCTTCTCTGTATCCGTTGATCTAGACTCTTCTTGCCCTTTGAGGCTTTGTCACCGACCACACATTTCTCTCTCTGTCTCTCTCTGTCTCTCTCTCTCTCCTTTTTCTCCAATCTCAACAAGGCTTCGACGAGTTGACTCAGTCTCCGCCGCCGTGAGCTTTGACGAGTTTCAGAGACAAACCTCTCTAATGACGAGCTGTACTTTGCTATGGAAAGAGCTCCCTAATCACTTTTCATCACTCGAAAAAAGCATCCAAAGGTTTTATATGTATGCATTTATATAGGAATGGTGAAATCAATAGAACTAGTAAGATATCTATATATATATATATATATATATGTATACATGAGTGTGTGGTGAAATCAACATAACTAGTTAGACATGCATATATATATGTATGTTTATATCTGTGTATTTTTTTTTTTTATCAGATAGCATTTTTGTTCTCTCTCTTTTTTTGGTAGTTGATTATTGTTGTTGATAATGATAATGAATGTTGTTGATGAAGAAACAGATTTGAAATAGACAGATATTGCAACAGACATGGAGAGGGAGCGATAAAAGAAAGATTTGAACAAATAGGGGTTTTGTATTTCAATAAATAGGGAAACAAATGAACAGATATGTTGTTGATGATGGTGAAACATATTGCAACAAATAAGGAAAGGGAGAGAGAAAAGAAAGATTTGAATATATAGGGGCTTGGTATTTCAATAGATAGGGAAAAAATGAACAGATAATAAAATTTGAAAAGATGTTTGAATAGATAAAGGAAAAAAATTGAACAGATAAGAAAAAATTGAACAAATAGATATAAATTTCAACAGATAGGTAAAATTTTAAACAGATAATAATTTTTTTGAACAAATAGAAAAAAATTTGCTCAGATAGTCAATGAATAAAAAAAAGTCAACAGATAAATTAAAGGATAAAATTAAAAACAAAATATCCTTCAAAATAAGAAAAATGTCTTCTCATCAAATTATTTCACAAATGGTAGACCTCTCACTAATAAAAAAATATTCACTAGACTTCATGCTTTACAACCTCTTTAGATTGGATTTATCACCCATTTACTTTCTTTTTTTTCTTCATTTTTCATCATGTTAAAAAAGAGAAATTTAAAAAAAAAATTAAAAGAAAAATAATTTTGATAGAAAACAAATAGAATGTTTAGGTAGTGTTTGGTTTACTTTTCAAAACTCAATTCTGTTTTTAAATAATGATTTGGATGAAAAATGTTAACCAAACATATTTTTAAAATATAACTCAAAATTACTTTCAAAACTCATTACTTCTCTTTATTATTATTATTTGTTATTATTCAATTAATGATTTTTTTTCTCTCCTCTCTCTTTTCTCTTTTCACATTCTCACATTTTATGCATTAATTAATCAAAAAAAAATACAAATTATTTAAAAATTATTTTCAACACTCATAATTATAAAAAAAAAAATTCAAATTATAATTTAAAATTTTAAAATTTAAAATATAACTTCACACGCAAATCATAATTCTTAAATTAAACAAAACGAATGGATTTCGCGAGCATAGCAACGATCAGGAGGTCACTTTTGTCATTCACTCTATACAATTCTGGACTCGGCTGAACGGGTGCAGTCCTAGCAGTGGTAGCTTCGTAAATTAACAAATCATGCATGGACAATTATTAGCCCTCAATGTATTTAGCTCACCAGGTACCACCTCCTCTCCTCCAATACGCCTCCATATCCCACAAACCAAGTCTTGGTTTCTCTTCCACTTTTTCCTTCCTTGTTTTCTCACAAAACCACTAATCGCTTTCCGAGCGATTTTCCGATCTCTTCCTAAATTCCACTCCATTCTATCCAGAAACCCGATCTATGTCCATCGATTTCTCGAGCTGTTCCAGCCGCTGAAATTCAACAACTTTTTTGTTTGATTTAATTTTTTTTCCATATTATGCTAATTTCTAGCTGAATTTGGTTTGAATTTTTGTTTCTTAAATTAGTTGTTTTTGCTAGATGAGAATTAGGAGCATTTATGGTTGAATTTCTCTGTTTCAATTCAATTCAATTCAGCAGCTTCATTATTTACTTTTTCTTCAAGAAAAACAGCGCAGTCTGATGCATATTTATTGATCCAGAAGTCGAAACCAGTCCAGTCCAGTCTGATCAAGTTCTTGTTTGAGTTTTTCTCAGTTCAATTTCTCTAAATTCTCATTTGAAAGATAGAGTATAAATACAAATATATATATAGATAGAGGGGGAGAGAGAGTGATGACGTCGGGGACGAGGCTGCCGTCATGGAAGGAGAGAGAGAACAACAAGAGGAGAGAGAGGAGGCGAAGAGCGATCGCGGCGAAGATCTTCGCCGGACTGAGGATGTACGGGAACTACAAGCTGCCCAAGCACTGCGACAACAACGAGGTCCTCAAAGCCCTCTGCGACGAGGCCGGTTGGACAGTCGAGCTTGACGGCACCACCTACCGCAAGGTACACGTCACCACTCTCTCTCTCTCTCTCTCTCATCAAAGTCGAACCGTCATTCCTTCAATTATTATAGCTCCGCTCTGTGGGTGCTTAACTACTTGTTTGTTTGTTTCGCGGCGCATTTTAGCACCTCAGACCAGTCGCCCGAGCTCGGCGCATTTTAAGTAATTTGCTCTTGAGCGAGAGTGCGAGACAAGATATTTCGAGTCGATCCGTCTTTCAATTATAGCTTCTGGCGCATTTTAACTGATCTCGGCGCAGGTTAGCTGTTCGGACGTCCGGCACGGACCCGTCGCGCCATTTCGCGGTTGCGTTCTTTGCTAACGTGCGCCGGGCGCCGGCTCAGTTTGTTTATAAAATTTTCTAATGTAGTGGTTCATTTTAGCAATTTGTTGTGGAGCCGAGATTGCGAGACGAGATACGCTTCCGTAATTTGTGTCCGTTCTATGATGAGGAGATAACAGGTGTTTGTTAAGATTATATGTTTTCCGGGCCAGAGAGGGATTAGATTCTTTTACGCTGCTTTTTATACCATCACCGGCGTACGTTAGATCTGGTTGGGACTGTGAAAATATGTTTTTCTGTTTCCCTTTTTCTTTTTTATTGTCTTTGTTTGCTTCCGTGGATCCGTGAAGCTCAAGATTCCCTCGTTCAAACGCTCTCGATGACTGTGAGACTCGGTTAAGCCTGAGAGAACCTTGAAACTACTTGCATCATGATAAGACGATAATGCCCTTGCTGATTAACCCAAATGGTTGCTTAAACTTCCTTTTAAGACTCAAAAGACCTAGATTTATGATGGGTACTTTTGGTACACAGTATTAACACTTTCTTTTTCTTTCTCTATCTTTCTGGATTTGGGGCAACATCTTTTGGTGAACCCTTTACTTTGTTTACTGCAACTGCCCCTTTTTAATTGCCTAAAAATAACAGATCCCTTTTTCAGTTCTGTTTATATCCAATTTGGTGATCCATCTCTATCCCTTGCTGTTCTGATGAAAAACAGTTTCATTGTTCAGGTTCAATAATTCATAGTACACTAAATCAACCAAGCCTCTAAATACAAGTATTGAGGGTTTTTTGGTCCTCATATATATTGACTGGCAAATGGGATTTTACAATTATTAGCTCCCTTTTTATTATGTTTTTCTCCATGTGACATGTTTTAGCACACTAGTAATAACCTTATTTATCAATGGAATATTAGTTATCTAATAGACTGAGTGAAAATACTAATCTCCATGTGACATGTTTTATAACCCTGTTTATCAATGGTATATTAGCACACTGTATTGAAAAACAAACTTCTAAAATGGACCTTGACATCTTTTTATTACTGATGGAGGAAAGGAAACATAGATAGGTGGATTGGTTTTAGGTAATTGTTCTTTGTTGACAAGTCCGCGGGACTACATAATGAGAAAAAAGTTGCGTCCTTCAATTTCCCTGCTGGTAGTTACATAAATATGGTTGACATTCAGTAGAATTACAGCGATTTTTTTAGATAACTCCAATACGTAATAAGATGAATTTACTTTTCTATGGAGAGTGCCTAAACTGTAATGTGTTTAATAAATAATGTTCTTGCCCCACTTTCCATGTATGTTTTGACTAGAATTTGAGCTTGGCAGGCATATTGTATCTTCCTATTTTATCTCCTAAGCATACATGGTGCCAGTTTTTTCTCGTTAAGATATTTCTGAACCTGTTCTAAAAATTAGGAATATGCCCAACATTGTAATATAACCAAACATCTAAGATGTAGTTCTGTTGGGCAATATTTTATATATATAGAAGGCCACTAATCATTTCAGAGTATTCATTGAGGTTGATTGCAAACTATGCAGTTCAAAATGACAACCGTCTTTTCCTCAGTTCAATCATTTCGTAGGGAAGGGATAGTTGTTATTACAAACAAAATACAGAACAAGTACTTTCTAGGGTTATTGTCATTCCAAAAAAACTACAGAACCAAGTTCACAATCAATTTGTTACAGTGTGCGTGGAGCATGGTGTTGGGAGATCATAAATGTTTATGTGTTGCCTAGATGACTGAAGAGAGAGGGATGGTTTTACCATAAATAAACAATGTAATTGGGTTATGACATGAAGAGAGCATATGTTTAGCTGGTTGGTGTCATCCAGAGAAGACTAATGACACTATCGGCGAGTAGTGTACTGGTTGCGTAGGTGGAAGCGCAATGGTAAAATTAGCCTTGCATTTTTTAGGCTCCAGTCCAAATGCTTAATTTTGTATTTTTGAGTGCAACTTCTGAAATTTGTCATAAGTTGATGGCTCTGGTACAAACGATAGTCAGATTCATGGTCATCCTATATTTTCTTTACTTGTCTATTTCCTTTCTATGCTAATCAACTTCCCTTTCGTGTAGGGATGCAAGCCTGTGGAACGCATGGATATTATGGGTGGATCTGCATCAGCAAGTCCATGTTCATCTTACCAACCAAGCCCCTGTGCATCTTACCAACCAAGCCCCTGTGCTTCTTACAACCCAAGCCCAGGCTCCTCTTCCTTTCCAAGCCCAGCTTCCTCTTCTTATGCTGCCAATGCTAATGTAGATGGCAGTTCCCTCATCCCATGGCTCAAGAACCTCTCATCTGCTTCTTCATCAGCCTCCTCCTCCAAGCTTCCCCATCTCTACATTCACTGTGGCTCAATTAGTGCTCCTGTCACACCGCCATTGAGCTCCCCAACTGCCCGAACCCCTCGACTCAAACCCAACTGGGATGACCCTTCTGCCCGTGTAGGCCGGGGTGGCACTCACTACCCCTTGCTTCCTTCTTCTACCCCACCAAGCCCTGGCC
Organism: Camellia sinensis; assembly: GCF_055761805.1. Lineage (NCBI taxonomy): Eukaryota > Viridiplantae > Streptophyta > Magnoliopsida > Ericales > Theaceae > Camellia > Camellia sinensis. The sequence goes on along the minus strand of NC_138968.1, from coordinate 175,271,395 downwards.
GTCAGATCCTTCCTGATTCAGAATGGTTTGCTGGGATTCGAATCCCACAAGGCGGACCAACATCTCCAACATTCAGCCTCGTCTCTTCAAATCCGTTTGGCTTCAAGGACGAGGTCATGGCGGGTGGTGGGTCTCGTATGTGGACACCTGGGCAAAGTGGAACTTGCTCTCCTGCCATCGCAGCAGGCTCTGACCATACTGCTGATGTCCCTATGTCTGAAGTGATTTCAGATGAGTTTGCTTTTGGAAGCCACACAGCAGGGCTGGTGAGGGCGTGGGAAGGAGAGAGGATTCACGAGGACTGTGGTGATGATCTTGAGCTTACTCTTGGGAGCTCAAGGACCAGGTTTGTTGTTGCATTTGGTTTTCAATTTCACTGATCAAATTGAGTGTTCCTTTGTTTGTTGCTTAATCTATATCGTGTTGCAGGTAAAGAAATGCTGAGCAGAAAAGATGGAAGGTTTTGTTTGGGAAAGAATAGAGGCATGGTTCGAGGTGAGGTCGTTGATGCTTGGGGCGGTTTCAAAACCCTTTATTTGCTTTTGATCCTTGTTAGTTGACATTTTCTTGAAAGCTTTAAGAAACAGAAGTTTGGATTCCTCTGAGTTCTCATTTGCCATTGAAAGCAATGCCTGCCTAATCAAAACTTGAAATTGGAATGTATCTCAGTGGTTGAACATGTTTTTGAATTGGGATTAGAGTGAACTTCCTTGTACATTCTTTGAAATTATAATGTGTTGTCTACTTTGACCATTATTCCAATCTTCATTTCTTACTTCTGTTATTGATTAATTGATGCAATCATTTCTTTATGGAATTGCAACATGGAAAAAAAAAAAAAAAAAAAAAAAAAAGGTTGCAATTTTTTGAACAGATAGATAGAGAGCATGTGTGGACCAGAGCACCACTAGCATGCCACCGAAATTCTAGGAATTAATGGGAATGGTTCAGGGTTAGGTATGTCTATAAAAACTTTCTTTTTGACCAAATCATGTGTTGGAATAGTGATGCATGAAAGTGTACTGATTATCTATGGCAATATATAATGATTTGGTCAATGAGTAATTGTGAAACAGATCAAGTTTATCGAGCCTAGCTCAAAAAATTAATTAGATTCAAAATTTATTCAAGTTTGGACTTGTTTATATACAGAATTGTTTTTCAGTAAACTTTTAGCGACTATGTAAGTGTAACTAGTTCTACATGGACTTGGATGATGGTTCTTCCCCTTCCAAGCTCTATAGGAAAATGAGGTAGCATTCACTTGAGCAAATCATTGTGGGACATCCATCCCTAAGAATCATTGTTGGGCACTTGGTCTAACAACTTTTTATGGTTCTTTGCAATGGCTGCTTTAGCTTTAGCTTTGTGTTTATGAGTTTTTACCTTGGCTCGACCTTTTTTTCATTTTACTTTTCTGTTAAAAACAAGCTTTACTGTTACATGATTCCAGATGTTGAACCTGGTAATAGCCAGGATTAAAGGTAGGCCCTCTCTCTCTCTCTCTCTCTCTCTCTCTCAATTTGATTCCATTTCAGTGAAAAAGATGAGAGGGAAAAAAAAAAGAAAAAAGAGACACGGAAAAGCCAGTAGCACCTTGTCATCTACCATGCAATTGCAGCTAATTTTAACTTCTTTAAATAAGAAAGCTGTGCCCTTTATCAAAGAGATAGAACGTTATATATGGTTAGATTGTCAAAATTAAATTGGCCCTAAGGTTAAGGATCTTTATCCTTAAATTCTTGTTTATTTAATTTTTAATTTTTTAATTATTTATTTATTTATTTGTGTGGTTCCAATGCACCTTCAATCATTGAATTATATGAAAATCTAACCCAGTTGAAATCACCATTTCAGTCAAAAACCTATCAAAAACCTTTCTTTTGAGGCGCAATGAATTCTAAAATTTGTTTTGACCATGTAAATTTATGTGCAGTTGGGAAAGTTTGTGTGTCACAACTTTAGTATACATATAATTGAGAACTTGCCTCTTTTCTTGAACTTCTTTGTGCTGTATAGTACAACCACTTGTCTACCAATTGCTTTTGTATTGAACAAACACTAGATACAATTCATGATAAATGGAAAAAATAAAATATTTCGGCGTACTAAATCTTTCGGAACCTCCGTATCAATCACCTTTGAAGTTTCTGGTATGAGTCTGACAGTGCGTAATAGAGAATGGAAGCTGCAGGAGGCCGAGGCAACAATCCAAAAAGAATATCGGATGCCTTAAGGGATTGATTATCATATAATCTAGAATTTTATTGGGTTGCTCGCAGATGGTGACAACGCTCACTTCAAGCAAGCATCCAACAAATGCACCTGAGAAAACCAACAATAATTTCATCAAATCCTTCATCCTAATGGCCTTTAATGATGCTATGTAATACACAAAAGAACGAGTATCAAAACGAGCCTCATTCAAAGCAATCTTTAAAAACACATCACGGAAATGCAAAAAAATGCAGAGTATGTACACCAATCTATGCTTAAAATTCACAGAAAGAACAAATGAGCAAGTGCATTAGAAACACATGCTTCAAACAAAAACACACAAGGGCCAAAAGCCAAGAAACAAAAGAAGTCCCTATACGTGTTTTTTCTGAATCAACATACAACAAAACCCATCAATTGCTATGCACGTCTGTGCATGAGAATTTGATGACAACAAAAAATACCTATTTCTGACTTACAACAATTATTTTTTATTTTTTTTGCACAATTACTGTTTTACCCTTCATTGGTTAACATCAGTTAATCGTAGGGGAGGTGCCACCTATTTGAAAATCATATGCAAGTGTTTTTTTCAACAAGGAATGTAGGTGAAATTAACCTTTCTTAGAGTTTTAAAATCATATAAAAAAACAACAGAACCACGCCAAGGTTCATTTAAGATTGAGCAATACTAGGTATCATGAAAAAAATTTCATGAAAATGATCATGAAAAATTTATGATCCTTGGATTACAGTTAAAATAAAGCACCATACACTAATTAAGGTAATCCAATGGTCATAATTCTTTCATGACCATTTTCATGAAAGTTTTTTCATGATCCCTAACTTTTTTCTTTAAGATTTTATAGACCAGCATTGACCTCAACACAATAATTAAATGAATTAATAATGAAAATGAAACATAGGCCTAGTATGTCCAAAATGTGCATCTCAACAAATAAAAAAAAATGTTATATGTATTAATTAGTGTACTAATTAATATATCAACTGATGATGTGATATAATTTAAGAGGTTTTTAGTATTTATAATTTGTATAATGAGTGGAGTCAATAATAATATTAGGAAAATGTTAGAGGTCCCAAATTTTCTACCAAATAAATGACCAAATGTCTCACATGGGTGTGGGGTCCACAAAATTGCGGACCCCACACCCATGTGAGACATTTGGTTATTTGTTTGGTAGAAAATTTGGTGTCCCTAGCATTACCCATAATATTATAACTAGTGTTGGTACACTAATTAATATACTAATTGATGCATGCAATACACCGGAATAAATATTGAAGAACTTCTCTCTCTTTTTATCAGCCTGTAATGGCCCGCAGTGGTGATGGGCAATGGGAGGCAGAAAGAAAAAGAAATAAATATTTGTTTAGTTATAAGAATTTTATATATTGTTTATATACTTTTTCAAAAATAAAACAGATATGAAATAAAAATTTTGTTTTTAGTTTTTAATTTTTTTTACAAAAAAAAAAAAATTAAGGGTAAATTATACTCACATTCCTTGAGATCTAAAAAAAAATACAATTAAGTTTCATAATTTTAACATATTTATATTAAATTTTTAAAAAAATTTTAATCGATATAACATTTGACTCAATTTTTATTGATAATTTGTTAATCATAGATGAAAAAATTAAATTTTTTTTTTTTCAAATCTCAATAAAAATTAAAAACATAGGGGTTGTTTAGGTAGCTCATGAAAAAGTATACTGATTGTCGTTTTATTCTATTTATGTTACATCATCTCTTATTTGAGTCATATCACATCTCTATCACATTACATATATTTTTATAAAAAATAAAAAGTTATTAAAATAATATATTTCTAAACAATCCTATAAATATGTTAACATGGCAAAGCCCTTGTTTGGGAAGATGATTAGGCTAAAAATAGCACACTAAAAAACAAACAGTCCCGATTGGGAGCTCAAATTTGAGCCCCCCGAATTCCCTGAATTTCAATTTTTTTTTTTTTTTCAGAAGAAGAAAATCAGAGGAAGAAGGAGGAGAAGAAGAAGAAGAAGAACTGGAGGGGAAGGGGCCAACAAAATCGGGCTGGAGGCGGAGGCGATGGCGGGGCTGGGGCTGCGACGAGCTGCTGCTGCAACGATCGGAGCTGCTGCGACGGCGGGGCTGGGCTGCGACAACGATCGAGCTGGGCGACGATCGGCGATCGGTGAACCTCTCTTCTCTTTCTCTCTCTTTCTCTCTCTTTCTCTCTTCCCCTCTTCTTCTCTCTTTCTCTCCCTCTTCCTCTCTGCGACGAAAATGGAAAATGGAAAAACGACTGGAAAATGGAAGAAAAAAAAGAAAAAAAAAATGCCCAAAACGACGTCGTTTTGGGCATTTGGGGGATTCGGGAGGAAAAGTTTCGATCTACAAAACATTAATAAAAAACAAAATAGACATAAAATGTCATATCTAATCTATAATTATTTTATTTTTTCTTACAATTATCAAATTAATTAGAAAAAAAATAAAAAACCAATAAACTTCCCAAACATAACCCTTTTAACCAAATAAAAATATAAATAGCCAACTTCTCATCTTCTCAAACAAGGACAGGGTGTATTTATGAATGGAAAATGTTTGGGATCCTATAAAAGAAGATTCTTGTGATCTCTACTGATGTATTGATTATTTATGTATTTAAATTTTTTTAAGAGTTATATCTGACAGTAATATGAATAATTCAGATCATTTTAAAAAGTTGGAGATTGTATTTTATGGGCCCCATATCATAACTGTTTATGAATTTGTAGGTAAGCGAATAAAACCTGTGATGTTATTGGCGGGCACAGGGCACCGAATTGTTAGGTGCTCCACGGCCCACGGGTGACCCACGAGTCGGGCATTAACACCAACGTGGCGACAACGGAAGCCCAGTGCGCATTACGCACCCCTCACCCCCCACCCCCTGCGATATTACGCCGACGACGAACGCATCAATCACCACCTCTCTCTCTCTCTCATTACTTCTCACGCTCTCTGCGAAATTTCTTACTCACAACTCCCCAATCCAATTTCTATCCGCTCATTCATCGCGCTATCGTCTCTGCAAACCCTAGCTGTTGCTGTTGTTGTTCTCTTCGAATCTGGCTTTCAGAGACCCAAGAATTTTGATTTCACGCCCTTCGAGCTTCGATTCGTCAGTTTCTGAGGTAAAACAGCTCTCAATTCGCTTGTACTTTAGCAGGATCGTGTTTCCAACTGCTGCTGGACAACAACCCAGATTTTTGAAATCCTCAATTTCAGCACACACAAAAAAAAAAAGTTGAATTCAAGCTCTAGATTGATTTGCTCAGTTTGATGAATTGAAACCTTCAAGATTATGTGAGAATATTAAGTTTCAATAATCAAGAAATATGTCTGTGGAGAGATCATTTGAAGCATGGGAAGAGGTGCAACGTCACGGCCAAGATTTAGCGGACAGGCTAGCGCAGGGCTTCACGGGTTTGATTCATTCTCACATTACTCCTCCTTCATTCCCATGGCCTAATACCCAAAAACCCAATCTAATTGACACTGAGTTCCCAACCCAAAGGGATTTTGGGCTTGCAATCGATAACTCTGGAATTAATGGGGTTTCAGCGATTCTTGATATTGGGAACAGGTTAGGGCAAGCCGGGGCGGACTTTGGGGCTTCCTTGAATGGCATGGTTGAGCAGTTGTTTAGGAGGTTGCCGGTGCCGTTTCGGCAAGATGAGAATGTGGTGGCATCTCTGCGGACCGAGCTGAATAACCAAATGACTGATGTGGGGGGTATAACTATGCAGGAGGATTTGGGATCTTTGGCGGAGCGGTTTAGAGATTTTGGGTTTGCTGAAAATGAGATGAGTTTTGCTGGGTCAATGGATGAGGAATTGTCTAAGTTTAATTCGAAAACGACTGGGCTTTTTGGTAGACCACAGGTAAATTTATACATAATTTAGTTGTAGTAGTTGAATTATAGCAAATATGTTGAAAGGCAATTGGGGAGATTACTTATATGATGCTGCTGTTGTGATTGAAATGTGTACTTTGGATCAGAATAAGCGGCCGAACTCGATAATATGAACTGTCATTTTTCATGCAAGAAAGTTTCCCTTTTCCTTTGCCTAGTGTGGAGGGTGCATGACTTCCTATCTTTACATGATTTTGAGAACATGTTACGGATTCTCATTTATCTTTTCTAAAGTACCAGTGTAATTTCATTTGATTCATTTTTTTAAATGTTAATTTCTCTGAATGCAGGGGACTATTAATGTGACATCTACATATGACAGTAGGACGCATGATGTGGAAGGTTCTTTGGTTGCAAGGGGAGACTGGTGGAGAGTAGAGGCATCACAAGGTAGTTCTACAGCAGGAAATGAGAATTCCTCGCTCTTCCTTGTCCAGCTTGGACCAGTGCTTTTTGTTCGTGATTCAACACTGCTTTTGCCCGTTCACCTGTCAAAGCAACACTTGCTTTGGTATGGTTATGATAGAAAGGTATGGCTAATTTACAATCAACCTAACATGAGCTATGTGTGACACTTTTGTTGTTTATAATGGAAGTGAGATGGTGAAGCATATGGGCTTTGGGTTATAGTAGGGTTATTTGAATTGGTGTGACATTAATGTTTCCCTTAATACATGTTCATCCGAACTAAGCCACTTTTTTCTTGTTCATAATTGTCAATTGGAAAAAGGCAATAGAAATTATTTAGTTCTATTTTCATGACCATTTGTTTATAACTTGACAGCGGTTCTTTAGTTTCATTTCATTCTGTGGTGTGGTTTAGTTTGCAAGCTTCTAAGAGTGTAATGCATGCACACACAAATTGGTCTTCCTTTTCATTTTAGTTTGATATTTTAACACTGTAATCCTGACCTGGCTTACTGATCCAGATCCTTACAATTACTTATTCTTCTGTGCTTTTGATCCTTCCACAGACATATACCTAACAGTTGTTTTGATTGATTGGCAGAATGGAATGCATTCTCTTTGTCCAGCTGTGTGGTCTAAGCATAGAAGGTGGCTGTTGATGTCAATGATCTGTCTCAATCCTTTAGCGTGTGTAAGTTTGAAACAATGATTATAAGCAAATACACTGGTAGGATGTGGTTGGTGTCTCATTAGTTCTTCTTGATCAAATTATGTACCATTTTTACTTTTAGTCACCTATATGAATGAGTATTGAGGTGAAGCCTTGAAACCATTGTAGCCAGAATAAATGTATGACAATATTGAGATTTTACTAAGCGATTGACAAATCATGATGAGTACAGTAGAGCTCTTCATGACTAGGTAACTCTCTAATGTTTATCACATTTTTCTTCTCTGGTGTCAATGAAGATGAAAGAATGCCAGGCAGGAGCAGATTGGGCAGGAAGGGGAAATTTTGGTTTTAAATAATTATGTGTCCCTTTCTACTTTAGGGAGCTTTGGTGTTTGTGATGGGACTGATCATGAAAGGCATATTGTCAACATACCATTTTACTTGCCCAAGTTGATATATTGTTCCTGTTAAGTGTCAATGAATAGTTTTCACTAATTCCCCTCATCATATTTTTCCTTTTGGATAAGCAATTTTTTTTTTTTTGATAAGTAAGCATTTTATTACCAAAAGGAAAAGATATTACATCAAAGCTCATTATGCATACCCTGGTACACGGCCCAAAGGGCACACTTCTCCCTATAAAGAAAACTCAAACCTAACCTACCTTAGCAGTATCCCTCTCAACCCCAATACATGGTGGACAGATAAAACAAAAGCTTGCACAGCCCACATAGCTTATCCCTATGCCAACCAACATATAGGGTATGTTTGGTTTGATATGGAGTGAGTAGTTTTTAAAAATTGTTTTAAGGAGAGAGTTTAGAAATTTTTTTAGTTTGTTTGGTTGTGTATTTTGAAAGTAGTTTTGGAGTTTTGGAGTTTGGAATCATTTGATATTTTGTTGTAATTGAGTAGATGTATGTGTGAGAAAAAGTGATTGAGAATGAGAGAGGAAAGAGAAAAAGTTATTGATTGATATGTAAGAGAGAGAAAGTGATTTTGGATATTGTTTTGGAAAAATTACAAACCAAACAAGTTTTTTAGAAAAATTTTCCCAAAATCACTCTATAAATCCAAACCAAACATACCCATAGTATCTTTATCCTCTTGCACTGCATGGTCTTAAAAATAAACAAATCCCATCGGTTTTGTCACCCTAACTAGAGCAACAAACCTGAAAAAGCAAACATATGTTAACCCCCCCCCCCCCTCTAAAAAAAAAAAAAAAAAAAAAAGGAGTGAACCATTATACATTCTGGATTGTCGCAACTTGCGAGTCAGTTGACTTGGAAGGGTGGTGGTTGGACTTAGAAAAACCCTAAAGATTTTCTATCATGTTTTCATGCCATTTTTATAAAATTCAAATTCTCTTTCTCCATTTTTCATGGATCTGTGTGTCAGTTTTCTTTTTTAGGTTACTACAGCCAAATTTTCTTGTAATATCAAACTTCTTGAAATGGGATGTCTAACTTTACCTCTTCCGCTTCAGTCATTCATGGATTTGCAGTTCCCAAATGGTCAGTTCACCTATGTATCCGGTGAGGGATTATCCACTAGTGCATTCCTACCATTTTGTGGGGGTCTGCTTCAAGCTCAAGGTCGATATCCAGGAGAGATGAGGTTCAGTTTCTCTTGCAAGGTTAGCCACTAAGATTATAAGATGTCATGACAATATAGATCTAATTTAACTTTATTCCTTCATGTCTAAACTGGTTTAAATTGTTTCACAGAATAAATGGGGAACACGAATCACACCAACAGTACAATGGCCTGACAAATCGTTTACCTTGGGTCTTGCACAAGCTTTAGCTTGGAAGAGATCTGGTCTTATGGTGAGGCCAACCATCCAATTCAGGTATAAGTCTTTGCTTTGTGTTTTTTGATTTGTAATTTGGTATCCATCTTCTTGAGTTTTAGTGGAAGAGGTCATTGATTTTCTAGTATAGTTATCTGAAATATATTTTGACCGAGTTTCCTGAAATTCTGGATTTTCTTTCCTCATCTGCAATGTTTATTTTATCCACTCTTCACTTGATACCAGATCCATTATCCAGTTATCTGAAAAATAAGCTTTCATTGTCTCCTCTGTCCTACTGTTTTTAGTTCAACATGGAGTCATTCTTCCAATCAAAATTTTGTGGTGGGTGGAATCTACTGATGAACACATAATCCTGAACTTTTCTGTTTCCTTATGCATGTATTGTAGGCAGAAGTAATTATATTTTCTCTTCTCGTGTATTCGAAACCAGATTGACCTGTAGTTCTTTGTATGCTACATGATGTTCATTGTTCTCATATTCTCTTTTATCTTTTGGTGTGGGCAGCACCTTTTTGGTCTCAGGCCACCCAAAATTTAAAATAATAATAATAATTTAGAGATTAACGTATGGTCACTAAATTCTTCTATTTTCTTGCACGTTTCATAGCTATTGGGAGCAAAAGTAGTTCTTTTCTCTTGTGCATTTCGAAACTTGATTGGCCTGTTTCTTTTCTTGTTACTGCATGCTCGACCTTTAGTAGATGCTCACTATTCGCCTATTCTTCTTTCTTCTTGTGGTGGGCAGTACCCTTTTTGTCCCAAGCCACCAAAATAAATATATATAAAAAAAAAAAAAAAAAAACTACAGAAAATGTTGAAGCAAACGTGAGCAAAAATTATTATTTTCCCTTGTGGGTTCAAAATTTGGTTGGCCGGTTGGTCCTGTGTTCCTTTTGTGTCTGTTTCTTCATGCTTGACATTTGGTATGCTACATGAAGTTCACAGCTCATCAATTCTTTTTTCTTTATACCCTGCCAGTGTATGCCCAACATATGGTGGAAGCAATCCTGGGCTGCAGGCAGAGCTTATACATTCTGTGAACGAGGAATTGAATCTGATTTGTGGTTGTGCTTTCATGGCACATCCTTCTGCATTTGCATCATTATCTGTAAGTCAATTCTGTACATCAGCTTTTCTTCTGTGTTTCATCCGTAGTGTATAAATTCCATGCAGAATGCTATCATCTACTTCCCCTGTATGGTTGAAGCATAAATCTCATATTTAGGGTCTATGCCATGTTGGGTTGTAATACTTGCACTCATTATTCATCAGGAGGCTATTGGGACCCTGAATACCTCCTTCCCTCCCATCTCTCCTCTTAAAGAAAGTCCCTTTTTTTTTTTTTTTTTTTTGAGGAGATAAAATACAATGAATATTCCTATCCTAAAGGGATGGGGGACTAGTGAGACTTGATCCCTACCCATTTGTCTCAATTTTTGGCATTTTAGTACTCCCAAACAAAAAAAAAAAAAACTAAAGTTTTCAATCACTCAGTTTATTAATTTTAGGTCTTTTGCTTGTGATATCTTCTATTGTGGAATTCAGCTTGGCAGGTCAAAGTGGAATGGAAATGTTGGGAGCTCAGGGATAGTTGTGAGAGTTGAAACTCCACTCAGCAATGTTGGTGGGCCTGGGCCTTCATTCTCTGTTCAGTTGAATAGTGGTATTGAGTTTTGATTATACTGCACCCATACTGTGCAGTTAAAAAATTTGTATATGGAGTAATGGTCTTGAGAGCTCAGAAATATACAGTAGTGTTCATGTGAACGTTCAACCAATGTTTATATGAACAGTTGATTTTTGTCCCCTCGCCCATGGTAAATATGTTTGGATTCTGAAATTCTGGTGGTAATGCTTTGTCTAATCACATTGAGGGAGGCTGAAGAATTGCAATTATGAAAAATAGTGACATGGTAAATTATAATTACATGAAAATATGTCAACTTGTGTATTCATGAAAGTGCATAGGAGAGGAAGCACACTGGGTTGATTGATAAATGGACAAAATAATGTGAAAGAGAATTGATGGACAAAATGGTGTGAAAGAGAACTGTTGGAAAGAGAGAGAGAGAGAGAGAGAGAGAGAGAGAGAGAGAGGGAGTACCCCTGGTTATTTATTTATTTATTTATAGGTCCTGCTAACTATCGCTTCTTAAAACAGTTTAGAATTTTAATACACATTTTGCAATTTTTATACATTATGTATTATATATATTTCAAAATTGAATACAATTTTGATTCATATATTTACATTAAACACTAGGCATTTTATTTATATTGACAATTTCATTTCAAAAAGAAAGATTAAAAAACAAAAACATTTCCATGGTGGTTCATTCATTCTTGAAAATTATTAGTTATTACAAAGAAGTTACACTGACATACCTCGAAAACTGACTCTGCTAAAACAGATGCACAAGATTTCAAAGCAATTCTCTCCAACAAAATCATGATCCTTTTCAAAATCAAAAGCTTCTATACAACGAAATTTTATTTCGGTGAGACTCCATTTTAGCACCAACTGCTCTCAGCCTTCCTCGTGGCATAATCAACGGTCTAAAGAAAATTAGGACAATCATCAACTCTGTCAAGAATGACATTAAACTGATCCACACAAAGATGGTTCTCTTCCGATACCAATACCATATGATCTTCATAAGCTGAGGAAGCTCAGATTCAAGAGTGAGGGTTGCGGCATAAATCTGAGGAATGCCAGCACCGAATTGGTGCTCTGCTCGCGGTTCTATTGTCACTTTCAAGCAGGCAGTTGCCTTTTATCCTTCACTGAAATCATTGGATTTAAATTTAATGTTCAGAATCTGTGTTTCTGATTGGAAACCGGCAAGAAATGGAGCAGTCTTGAAAATAGTTTCGATAAAGCAGATAGGCGGGCTTTTGAATCGGAGCATAGTTGGATAGCTTGAACTGGCTGTGATTTTGCCATTTGCTGAGAGGAGGTCCACTCTAACCTAAACCATACAGAAAAATGGTGGGCATGGCATGAGGGTTTTCATTACAGTTGGTTGTGTATCAATTTTAGTAGACAACAAAACAAACACTGAGTACCAATATTTCTAAGAACGTGGCGGGTCCATGGCATACACCAACACTCGTCAAACACCGCCCGATCATGTGTTGGCTATGTCTAAATGTATCTTATTAACTTAAACTTTTTTTTTTAAGACATGATTTGAATACTTAGAGATACACTTGTCTATCGTTTAGACACGTCAAATATGTAGAAGTATAAATTTTACACAAATTCTTCACGTATCATGTCCTATATTTTTTTGAAAATTTTCATGTTAGTGCATCCTTATCATGTCCGTATCCATACTTGTTAGGGCAAAAAGTGAAAATTATGTCTCCATTAATAAGTGTATGCCTTTACAAGTAGCACAAAACATTTGAAAGGCAAATTTCTAATCCTATTTTACCTTAAATAGAAAACTTCTTGAGAATTCACTCAATGTATCACTAACAATAAACATGAATCCAACAAGAAAATGAACCAAAAACTAAAGAAGAAAACAAGCATCACAGCGTTCAAACAATAAATAAAGCCAAAACAGTAATCAAAATCGTCAGACACACCATACCTGAAATACCCCAAGTTTCCTGTTATACTCAGATTCAGGCATTGTCAAAGACACAGTCAACTGCAATTTGTGATTATAAGGAATAGCACGCCACCCAACGCTCTCCACAGTTTCTACACTCTTCCTAGAAACCATGCTGGAGAACATGCCTGCACCGGTAGAGGCCATAACGGGCACAAAAGCAACCGGGTTGGCTTTGGTGTAATTGAAATTCAAGGTCTCAGTGGTCTGTATTGGCTGTTCCAGTAGCCTTCTCATTGCCAGACCACCAAGTAAAAAACTCGACACAAGCAATACAACAAGCATAAAGCAGACATAGACTACCCGAAAAAAGGCCCAACCAAACCTCATTGCCAGATTCATAACTGATTTCTGTCGAATACTGTAATAATCACCTCACATTCTCAACAATCTCTTCGTCAAATGATCTCTAATTCTTATTAGAGTCTGAATTGGAAACATGAAAAACATGAATGTAGAGTAGAATAACCAAATGGATACTGTGAAAAAGCTAGTGAAAAGATTGATTTGAAACCCAATTAATTTAAACACAGAGATTGCAAAGAAAGCTAAGAAATTCAGAGGAAAATTCACCACTTTTGAAACATCTTTGTAAGAATTAGAGAAGGCAAATGTATCATTATCAAATCGCTTTGAACTTGGCTGAAGCAGAGGGTATTTTTTCTCATAAGCCTTACAAGCCTCTGAATTCCCCTCTGCACCATCGTCACTTGGATCACTACATCGGTTCACAGCCCATTTTCGAGCCATTAACACTCTCTCAGCTCCATGAAGCAGAGAGTATTTCACCATATCAATCAAAAACTCTCCTGATTTCGCGTAATTTTTACAATCAAAACCGAAAAATTCACTGCGATCTCGGACTGACCCATGATGTTCGCCGATGTCATGAATGTTTTGATGATTTTTGGAGTCATCCATGTTGATTATAGTTGGAGATTTGGAATTGGTTGTTCTTCAATGGAACAGAGTTGATGGTGGGAGAGGGAAAAAAAAATGGAGGGACTCTGGAAGTTGGGATTAACGGTAACAGGGACTTTATAGGAGGGAAAATGATGATGTGGCACAACTGTTTTTTTTTCTTTCTTGGGATGCTAAATGAGATTATGCTAGATGGACGGATTGGATTGTCTTATCAAATTTCCAGGTAAGGGATCAGGATAAGTTATGCTGCAGGGGAACACACATCTCAACACTGCCTTCTAGAGTCCTGACCTTACTCTGTTTGGCACACACACCCAGATTACATCATATTGACAAATCCAATTTTCAATTCTAGAATTCTGATCCTGTGTGGTCAGTCCATTGGAGATCAAATATACTGCTAACAATAAAATTTAATCGACTGCAGCTCACATGGTCGTCTACGAATTCTAGAGAGCAATTGTTCAGCAGTTTCGAACACTACTACTTAGCTGTGGTGCTTTAAAGGTAGTGTGGAGACAAAAACATCTACTTAATGTGTTACGATTTTTTATTGGCCGAGAATAGCACGTAAAAAATGTCTTTTAGCCATCCTGAGAGCATTTAATAATTTTTTGAATTATAGAGTGCAATTATAAGTTTCAGAATACGACGTAGATTGCCTATGTGATAATTCAAATCAATTACATAGTAAAAAAATTTACAAGTAGGACTGCTAACTCATTTTTATTAGGTAGTTGAGAAACAAATAATAACCTACTTAGTTTGTATTACAATTTTTTATTTGACATAAGTACAATATAGACAATAAATATAATATTCCAGGAGTATTTAATAACTTTCCACTCTGCAGTGTTATAAGGGCAAGTTTATTGAAAAAGTGTTCTTATCCATAATGTTATTAATACATTTACAAGTTTTGTGTAACGGGTCACACTAATATTATGTTTGGTTCATGAATTTCGAAAGAAAAATGAAAATTTAAATAAAATGTGAATGAAATATAATTACATTTTACACATTTTTTTTCTTTTATTTTCTAAATTTCTATCTAAATTCTTGGTCCAACAAAAACCTAAGTTTGTAAATTTGTTAGTAAGATTGTTAACAAGGCAAGATTACAGAGTGTATTGAAACTCTAGAGAGGCTACAGCACCAGTATGATATCTCTATGTATTTCGAATAAATGGAAAAAACAAACTCGGCGACTGAATATAGATCAATCTAAAGTCAATTTTGCAATAAAAATTAAATTTAAAAAAAAAAAAAAAAAAAACTGTCTTGTGAACTGCACCAATCTCCCAATTTGGCATTTTCGTAACAAACAAATTACACCACACAAAAACAAATACAAGGACATTTAAGCCTATGAACCTTTTTCTAATACAAGAAATACCTCTAAAACGTGTTGGTAGCGATGAATATAAAAAAGACTAAAAAGAACAATATTAATATCATTATAAATAAACTACAAAAATTTTGAGGAGAAAAAAAAAAAAAAAAAAGGAGGAGCCTCAAAAAAGGTTTGTAGTTATGTATGCATCATATATTCATTTTATCATTCTAAATTTACATCATAAAGATCCGGAAGAAGCTTGCTAGATGAAGAATGGTCCCGCACCTCATTGATACTTGGGATAGAAACCGAGGAATCAATCCATGGCCCATCCATTGATATGCTCCTCTGCACTTGACTGTCTACAGAGAACGTAGAGACGTGTGTTTGGCTGTCCTGCGTTAGCCTCTCAAAGGCTTTAAACCTCATGTCCTCATTCAGTGAATTGCGCTTGATCACCGGTGCTTGTATGGGACTTTGGCCTTCGAGCATACTCACCACGGAAGACATGGATGGCCTGAGGGAGGGAGATATGTTGGTGCACAAGAGAGCGACATTTAACATATTCATTACCTCTTCCTTAGGGTAGTCTGGACCGAGATTGGAATCCACAAGTGATAAAAGATTTCCCTGCTCTTGCAGGACATAGGCCTTCAATCGTATGCAGAAATAAAAAGCTTTAGTTATCTCACATAAAATAAAACTACGCAATTTTCAAGCATTAGCATAGGAAAATTATATAGATAGGTGGTGTTTTCTATCAAGAAGCCACATGAAATGAGATCACATCTTTTTTTCTGTTTTTTTATTTTTATTTTTAATTTAACGATTTTTTGGGATGCTGAGTCCAGCACATTGCAAAGATTTAAATGCATAACCTCCTACATCTAAAATTAGTTTCATAATGCATTTGAAATGCTATCATTAATGAAAGATCAATATATTATGCCTATTAGAGATTTAAGGTTGCAACTTCAATTTTTCCACTGAATTTAGTTTTAAAGTTGGATTTATTTATGTAAAAAGTGACAGAAATGTTTCATTTCCAAGTTTTTCCTAGTGCACTCTAAGTCACATATAACTGAGAGGAGGACCAACATGAAACATTTGCATGTGTAAAACTGAAAGAGTTGGCAAAGAAAAATGAGAAAAAGCATAATTTACCCAATCAAGAAGGTAAACAAACTCCTCCCTCGGCCTGTAATTTGTGTTGCTTTTTCCAGTGACAATCTCTAGTGCAACAATTCCAAAGCTGTAAACATCTGCTTTATCTGTTAAGTAACCTCTCATTGCATATTCAGGAGCCATATATCCTCTGAAAAAATGGAAAAACAAAAAATATCATCAAAACAGCAAATTATAAATCACTTCTATTCAAGCAGAATAGATAGTAATCTAATTATGAATAACAATCAATTAATCAACCTATGATCTCTTCTATCTAGTTTTGATAGTCCATTCTTGATAACCCACAGTTGGAAAGGAGTTTGGTTCACCACAAATATTTATCTTACATAAAAGGGTGTACTTTAGCTGGTTTTCAGAATTGCAGTTTGAAAGAAAAACCAGTCAAAACTGCTTATCTACCACCCAGCAGCAACTAACAAACCAGTGCAGAACTACACCTCCAATGATGTGAGTGTCAGATGTAAAAAAAAAAAAAAAAAACCCCTTAAGAAATAAGGTCACTCATCATTCCAAAAAGAGAGAAACAAAAATAAAAAAGCAAAATTCTTACAGCCCATAATTTCAGACTACCAATACGATATCAGTTATGCAAATCCAGGTAGGGCTTAGTATCCATTGCATCATTGGGAAAAGGATGGTAATGGTTAAACTAAATTATAAATTAACTAATTTCTAGTAAAATACGTATGTGCATTAATACCCCTTTGAAGTGAAGAATTAACTACATTTGTGTTCAACACCCATTGCTATTACTATATAAAGAAAAGTAATATTTCAAGAAGGGTGGAGAAAAACAAACATTGTTCCAGCAATTCGTGTGCTGATATGGGTGTTCTCCTCTTCATCAAGTTTGGCCAAACCAAAGTCAGATATCTTGGCATTCAGATCCTTATCAAGCAGCACATTGGTGGCCTTAATGTCTCTGTGAACAATTTTCAACCTTGATTCCTCGTGAAGGTAAGCTAGCCCCCTTGCTATCCCCACACATATCCTTTTTCTTGTTGGCCAGTCCAGTTTTAGGCAGTGCTCCTCACGACCTAAAAATGAGAGAGTGAGGTATTTCAGTATAATCATTCTTAAAATACATAGAATGGTGTACAAAGATGATAATGAAGCTCTTACCAAAGAGTGCACGGGCAAGACTATTGTTTTCCATATACTCGTATATTAGCAACAACTGGTTTCCTTCAATACAACAGCCGTAGAGCCTGACCAGATTTGGGTGTTGTAAGGCAGATATCATGCCTATCTCATTGACAAATTCACGATTTCCTTGCTTTGATTTAGCGGAGAGCTGCTTAACAGCGATAACAGCACCATCTGACAGTACTCCCTGAGATCAATCAGCATTAATGTCAGAATAGATAGGATATAAAAAACAAAAATTCCTCTGCATTGCTGCCTTAAAAGGATAGTTGCCCTAAATGTTGCCTGACATTGCTGTCAGGTTTGCAACCGAAGGCCAAAAATTAATTACTTGCATAAAAAATACCTTGTAAACTGGCCCAAATCCTCCTTCACCAATTTTGTTCGCATGGTCAAAGTTACTGGTTGCAGCTTTGATTTGTCTCAAGGAAAAATAACCTGTTTGCAGATCGAGTGCTCGAAGTTCTGTAACAAAGACGGGAAATAGGAATTCCCAGAAAGATATTAGAAAACTATAGTAAACCAACAACACGGCTAAAGAAAAGAAATTCATCTTTCTCAACCTATCTTAAGGTTGTTGCAATGCTATATGAACTATGACATGACTGATTTTACAGCCATCTGATCTCACCATTACATTTTGTATCAGTAGCCACCTACCTCATGTAAGTTCAATTACAGAGGTTCAACTATTTTTCTATCACAATCTACATAGATCAAACTCTGTGTGCTAATGAATCTTTTATGGACGGAAAATTCCCACCGAAGGCAGCATTTATTTCATTTCTAATCAGCATGAAATTATCTATAGGCCAATTTATACTCATTTAGGAGCAGTAACCTAAGTTTTGTGACACTCATAAACAGATCTGTACAAGCATTACATGAACAGACATGCTTAAATGTTTCAAATTTCCCAATTTGCATTAATTTTGTGTGAAGATGCCAAAACAGAGGACCAATTTTCAGCTGTTCCTCTCATCAAAATGAAGACTAGATTGTGTACTGTACAGGAAGACTATTATCTGATTTTCCCAAGATATTTTACCGATGCCATGTCCCATGAAAAGCTCAAACATCTATCTCATTTTCAAAGTGGTGAACTGAACATGCATTAACAATCAGATAGCAACAAGAGAAAATTTTCACATGCAGGAGTGTCAGATCTCACCTTTATCTTCGAGGTCTTTCCCACCAAGGTAACCCTTCATTCGGAGTACAACTAGGATCAACACAAGGAGCACACATGAAGCAACCACAATGCCAGCAATAGCTCCAGCAGATAGTCCAGTATGAACTTTATAGTCTACAAGAAAGGCGATGATTAGTCACATGACAGGGAAGAAGCAAGAAAAGTGTAACCCAAAATAGAAGATGTACTTGGTGTCACTGAAATAGCAGATATAAGAGGTCCATATATTCCCTTGTCGGGAATTGAGGTAGTTCCTTTCCCTAACCAGTATAGGTGAATCTCCAGAGTGCTACCATTAACGTAAACATCAACCTCCTTTGTGATGTTCTTGCCGGCACCTCCAGCTTCCTCCATAATATTGAAGTCCTTCCAACGTACTTCCCCCTGAGAAAGGAGTGAAATTATCACTACTACCAAAGAAGCAAAGATAATTTATCAGAGGCTCAAAAATCGTTAAGTGCTGAAAAGAAAATAGCCCGTAGAGAAACTGATGTTCGTACAAAGTCACTAAATAGTAAATAAGTTATGCATGAAGTCTACTAGCAGGCTGGCATCTTACTTGGATTGATATATCGAAGATGCGCCTGCCGAGGCTGTTAAATTTCTGATCATCAGAGAACATTATTTCAGCAAAATGGAGGCGCACGTTATACCAACCCTCGCGCAAGCAAAGCCCATAATACTTCAATGAAATAGGGGCAAGGCGGGCTGTACTGTACAAGTTACCACCAGGCAAATTCAACGAGAATTTGTTGTCTGTTATTAAAGGCGCACTACTCTTGCCAAAGAAAGACCCTGTGCTGCTATAAGCCCATTTATCTGAAGAAGAGAAAAAGGATGATTCACCCTGTGGGTTTTTGTCCTCTTCATATTCATGTCGCTCAAAGGATGTTTGATCTCCTCCGCAGTTGATGAACAAATCATGGTCTGTGCATAACACAAAAATCACGATACAAGATACTTTGGCAAAGATGTCTAGATAGTAAAGAGTTAATAGTTTGCCACTACATCATTAATAGCAGAGCTTGGCAGGCTTAATTTAATACTTACATTTGGGTTTTGTTGGGCAAGGCAAGCCCTCCTGCAAGCACCAATGAGCTCTACAAAAAGAATTTAGGTTCAGTAACTGCGAAATTTTCAATCTACTGATGTTTAAATAAGTAAAATAAAAATACACCTTAGTAATGTAAGGAACTTACGAGTTGTCGATTGTAGGTGGAACAGTGGAAACTAAATTCCTGTTGACCAATATAAAAGGGTTGATTATTTGTAGGTGAGATGTAATATTGTAAATGATGTAGAACTAATAACCAAAAAAAAAAAGCTTACACGGATGATGACTGGCAACTAAATTGATCTGACGATGCCGACTGTGTAAAGTTGTTGTAAGATATATCACTGCAATAGGAATTGTCATGACATTTGTGATGAGGTTCTGAGTGATCTAACTCAACCTTATTATGCTTCGAGAATTGAAGTACGGTAAATGCATGTGTGAATTGTGGCAGGAAAAATAAAAAACAGGTTTGGAAAAATACTGACATTTTATTCTTGCTTTTGGGAATCCAATCAGGTACTTCTCCAGTTAGTGAGTTGCTTGTCAAAAACCTACATCCGTAGTCAATATATTATGTCTCACATTGAATAGAAATCAATTATGATACAAACAAGAAGCTTGAGAAATAAGTACAAGAAAGAGGTACAGAGTCTGTAAAGGTTTGGACATACAACTATTCCAAAACTAGTTACTTACATGAATTCTATACCCTTATCCAACCCCAAAAATGTTGGCGGAATTCCACCAGTCAACATGTTAAAGCTCAGGTCTCTGCAAGTAAGAAGCACAAGTCACCTACATGATATAAAATTACCTGCCAGAAAGGGGAAATTGATGTGATCTAATCTACTCCACTTTGTTCCCCTAGACAAACTCAAACCTACCGTAGATAGAAACTTTTTAAAAAATGAAGTAATGAGAACAAAATATATATACTAACTAACCAAATTAATTTATTTCACAAAATCCTAAGAATGATTTCTATATTCCCAGCTGGGGCTAAAAGGTATAGATGAATTACAGTAAACATTCAACATAAATGAATCTTAAAATGTTGGTTTCAGCTCAAATTTTCCAAGTTTATATATCTATACTATTATATATGTGAACAACTCACTTTAGTCTCTTGAAGCCTACTCTCTTCTTTGGCCAAGTGGATTTCTTTATATCAAAAAAGGAAAAAAAAAAATTATAAAGTAAAGTGAACAAGATTTAAATCTAAGATCTTGGGTTTGGAAAACAACATCCTTACCACTTGATCAACAAACACTACATATATTTCTAATTCAAAATCAAAATCAAAATTTATATTTTACAAATTTAATAGCACACCCATCGAGCGGGCTTACACCGCTAGTATATATATATATATAACTATCATAACAAACAAGACGCCTAAACATTGTACAACTTTTTTGCTGTAGTGAGTATTATCCTTAACTAAAATGATAACAAATAATATAACATGCCAACTGAAATAACTTGTTCAACCCCTTACTTCCAGATTACAAGCATAAATTTGTCATTTCTATATTAGAGATATCAAGCCCGCATGCAATTATATATATATAAAAAAAAAAATTTTAAAAATGGCATCTGCAAGAATAACAGTTAGAATGAACTTACAAAGTTTTGAGGGTTAGCAATTGACCAATGTCAGGTGGGATTTGACCAGTAATTAGGCAGTTTCTCAGTACCCTGTGCAACAAAAATGAAAGAAGCAACTTGGTAAAGGTGACTGAAACACAAATTGATGACGTAGGATTGCATTCTTCCCATGAATTGTATTCTTATTCAACTTACAGAACTTTCAATTTTTTCATCCCCTCCAGATCAGGGATTTTCGTAGTTGATCCATTCAAATCTGATATTATCCTGAAAATTAAGATGCATCAATCAGATCAGATTTCTTCATCTTTCTACATCCTCAAATCCAGAACCATCATAAATTCGGTAACTTCTTTTTGGTTGAAATGAATTTACTATATATGAAAAAGTAGTTACTAATGTAAATAAGTCCTCACAGCTCAGTTATGTCTTTCAGCTGGGATATGGTAGAAGGAATGGGGCCATCCATGGATGTGCCTTGTATGTACCTGAAACAGATTATTAACCAATTATTTGTGATATTCTTAGGTAAAATTAAAATTTAAGAGAAAGCTTGTTAGAATTCCACAGGTCAGGAAAAGATTGCTGATGAATGGAACAACTAATGATACTCACATTTTTTCAATTTTTGTCCAGTTCCCAATCAGAGGAGGTATCTTCCCAGACAGTACAGTCCCATCTATCCTACTGCAATCAGTTGAAGAAGTTTTAGAATTACTAAAATTTAAGACCAATAATTGTCAAAACAATAACCACTTACAAATCTGTCAAGTTCTTCAAGTTGATGAATTTGTTTGGAATTGTTCCCGTAAAATTGTTAGCAGAAAGAACGCTGCAGCAAACCATTCGCTATGAATTCCAACAATATGAAAAAGATAGGAGTAGTGGCAATGATGACTGTGCCTTGACATATCACTTTTGTCACAATCAACATTACAGGGACATCTAAAAGACAATGCCCAATTTATGGAAGAGGGTTTTGACAATGCAGCCTCAGATAGAGCATGCCATACATATTGATAGGCACAATGGTTGAATGCTAGACAAGGCAAGAAATGCAACAACAGGAAAACCGTTCCATAATTTATATTCATAAAAAAATAAATAAAAAAAAAGAAAAAAAATATATCACAAATTCAACCAGACGAATGAAAATTTCAAAATTAAAGAAAGAAAGAAAACCACTAAAGAAACTCCACAAGAGAAATAATACTCATGACAACAACATAGCATACTTGCAATTAGATTGCAAGCTTATCTCCCAAAGACCACCATGATCTTTGGTAATTATATAATTATCAAAATAGTCTTAAAAATTCATTTGGTAATTACATAAGGAGGTTAGAAACAAGCCCTTAAGGCATATCTTCCAATCTAGACTTTACTCCTCAATGATATTTTCATCTTTTCTGGATTTTATCAAACAATGAAGGCATATTTTCCAATCTAGACTTAATTCCTCAACAATATTTCTACCTGAGGAGCTTTTCATACAATATTTGAAGACCACAGCCGGACTAGATCATGCATACAAAATCCTTCTTCCTGATCATACAGCTGTTTCTTAACAAATTATTACTCTATCTACAATAAGAAAGGCATTTCAGATAAGAAACTTTGGCAGTGACAGCACCACAACGTAACCCAATATATTCAAGTGCATACTTCAAAAGAAAGAAACCGTAAATTTTAAACAAATAGAAAAAAGGGATTAGCAGTCTTACAGCCTGCTCAAGCGGCTCAAATTTCCAAGCTTTTCAGGAAGAGATCCACTAAGCTGATTTTGTTCCAACACCCTGGAAATATAGTTTGTTTTAAAACCAAGGCCATGATTGATCTCTTAACCCAGTAGACAGCAAATTATTGATGACTTACAGCTGCTCAAGAGTATCAATATCTCCGATTTCCACAGGAATCACACCATTAATGCGGTTTCCCCCAAGAGCCCTGTAGTGTAGCAACAGTTGAAGTCCAGCCAACCAGTCTAACTGATAATACATATCCAAAAGCATGCAACTAGAAACTTACAGAATGGTGAGAGATGAGAGCTTAGCAAAAGTCTTTGGAATTGATCCACTGATATAGTTGCGTGAGAGATCACTGTGTTGATAAAGAAATCTTTCTTAGTTTCAAAGTGGTCATTGCATTAAAAGGTATCTATCTTCCATATTGGTTAGTTTCAACAGGGATGTTAAAGGGGCCATATAAATGGTAAAAATAGAAAGATGACAAAAAGGTTGCAGATGATTGTATTGTATTTAAACATCTGTAGAAGAGTTCCTTTCTACTTTATTGGCTTGGTTTCTCAGCTCAGGGTGACAAATAAATTTGCTAGGTGGTTTGAATTTATGGATGTAGGGCACATTGGACGTGTGATGGAAATTTTGGCAAACAAATCAGCCTTATAAAGGTAATAAAATATTAAGTTAGTGGCATGACAATACCACCTCAATCACCATAATAATCCCAACATTCCCTCAGTGCATAGTTGCTAAGAAAAACCAAATAGACTTGCATAGATGTAAATGTAATGAAAAATTTCTCTAGTCATGTGCAGCAGATATCTACTTTCATTTCCTTGGGGCATCCAAGCTCGACATAAGGGTTTAGCCTTCGTGATCTGCTAAGCATAAATCCATTTATATAAACAACGTAAACAATGGGCACATGAACTAGGGGTGGCCAAACCTTGGACCGGGCCGGACCGGGTTTACACTACATATTAAGAGGATATTCCCAAGCTTGACCCAGACCGACATCGCACCTAATGCTTGGCCTTAAAAAAAAAAATCAAATCCCAAGCCCGCTCATTTGACCCAATAGATATAATGTTTTTTTTTTTTTTTTAAATTTTGTCTTCAATGAATATTAAATTATTTAGAGTCTTTTATTTATTATTTGAATTTGGAATGTTAACAAAATTCAATGATAAAGTAAATATAATTTTTAACAAATGTTTTAATTTAAGTCCTAGAAAGAAGTATATATATACTTTTTTTGTCTTTTATATTTTTCCTATTTTATTTTATAACTAATATAACGTAAAATTATAATCAATATTTTATAAATGGCCAGACCAGGCTAGGTTGGGATAAAAAAAACTCTTTATCCCAAGCCCAACCTGAATATTAAATGGGCACAAAATTTTAGCCCAACCCAGCGCTATGGGCAAAATAATTTTTTCAAATCCTAAAAATATTGGGTTGAATTGGGCGGGTTAGGCAGGCCAACCAGCCAATAGCCACCCCTACAGTGAACCAATGATTCAAATTCATAGTTACGCCAATTGAGTTCTGAAATGTCACTTACATTTCTTGCAGATTACTAAGATTTGCAAATTCTTCTGGTAGAATTCCTGCTAAATCTAGACCCTTCAAGCGGCTGTAATCCAAGGAAACCAGAGAGTAGCATAAAGTTAATAATCAGAGGGAAATACTTTGGGATTGTAGTAATTCATACATGTGAGCGTAGTTGTTAAATTGAGAATTGAATCGTGAATCGTTAAGATTTCATACAAACTACAAAAAACAAAAAACAAAAGAAATAAATTGATTTTGCCGCATGCTATAAAATAGTTCTTATATAAGGACATGATTACACTATCTAATTAGGAAGACATTACCTTCATAGCAATAGATGCAGGTCCAAATCCTAGCAATCATAAAATTATCAAAAACTATTATATGATCTCTCTTGACATTCAAAAAACAGACTTAAAATCCTTATATAGAGTATAATAAGAAGAGAGAAATAAGCAGAATCTCTTTTTTAACAAACTAAAACACTTTAAAAAGTATGTATGCCTATTGTTCAAAAAAGTTAGAAATGAAAAAACAATTATGGAACCATTGGATTTGACTTACCTAACTCATGTAATATTGAACCATATATATTTTACCAAAAATAGCAATACATAATTCATAGGTGCAAGTTATTTTAACCTAAAACATCCTTATAAAATGTATTATGACATTTTTTGAGAAAAAAAATGTTAAGAGCATGTTGAGTCTAACCGAATCTTATTAAAAATCCACTGATCATCAAAATAACAACAAATCAATTGGTTATTTTTGTACTAAACATTGTATTATGTCATTTTCATCACTTTAAAAAAGAGGTAAAAAAGAGTTGAAATCTGTCAAACACTATAGTTTCAAGAATAGCATGAATTGTAAAAGAGTGAATCGATTGTGAATTGTGTGATTCACCTTAGATTCTATTCTATCCCAAAATAGATTTACCTATAGATTCATATCGATCTAAGCATGAATCGTGAATTCTAAAATTCTAATAACAGAGCATGTGAGGTTTAAAAAATTAATATGGTTTATTTATCCAAAAAAAAAAAATTAATTAATTAATATGGTCAGAGATAACCATTAGTCAATAGGTCTAATTCAATAGTAGAATTACTCTCTGCAACTTATAGTTGAAAGTTCGAAATCAACTGCATTAGATTGCAAATTATGTTCCATAATTTCAGTGGAACAAGCTCTTAGCAATAAAACTGTATCATAACCTACTGCATTCGCAACCAAGCTTTCAACTTCTAATAAGGACTACATTGCCAGTGCGATGCCTTGATAATAGAAATTAAAAAATTAAAAAATCATTTTTGATCATGCCAATTTAGTGTAAGATTTCTGAAAGTTTTTTGCATATTCAATTGCGTAATAATACAAAGAATAGATCTGATTATATAGTAAACTTAACCCCAAGACTAAAGAAACACTGTCATATATATACATCTAAAACACTGCCATATATAAACCTAACCTAATAGGAACACTACCATAAATATACACCTATACAATCTCTCAAAAAACGGAAACACTACCTACCCTAATATTCTCAGAAAAGGAAACAGTACCTAACCTAATATTCTCACACCTCTGCTCAAACTCAAGATGTTGTAGCAGAAAACACTGAGAGTTTGCCAAAAAGAAACTGAAACTGAAACTGAGCAGTGGTGGAAGTCTTGGTAAAAAAGTCAGCAAGTTGTAGAACTGAAGAGACGAAAGGAAGCGAGATAGAGCCGGACTGCAGATGGTGACGGATAAAGTAACAATCAACCTCAATGTGCTTGGTCCACTCATGGAAGACAGTGTTACGGGCAATCTGAATAGCACTACAATTGTCACAGTAGAGGGAGATCGGAGAAGACTGAGGGACACCCAAATCAGATAAGAGATAACAAAACCAAACAATCTTAGCAGTAACATGAGCCGTAGCACAGTACTCAGCTTCGGCAGTGGAGCGAGCAACAACAGTTTGTTTCTTACTTTTCCAAGAGATCAAGGAATCGCCAAGAAACATACAGAAACCATACGTGGACTTGCGATCAGTAACATCACCAGCCCAATCAGAATCAGCATAGGCCACCAAATCCAAAAAGGAAGTAAAGGGCAATAGTAAACCCTGAAATAGAGTACCTCGAAGATAGCAAAAAATTAGAACCAAGACAGCCCAATTTGTGGAGAGAGGAGCAGAAACAAACTGGCTAACCACATGAACAACATAGGTAAGATCAGGACGAGTAACCGTCAGATAGACTAAGCAACCCACAAGCTCACGATATAAAATGGGATCATCTAAAGGGACACCATCAGTAGAGTTAAGCTTCACATTAAGCTCAATAGGTGTATCAGAAACCTTAGTATCAGTAAGACCAACACGATGAATGACCTCATTAGCATATTTAGCCTGAGACAGAAAATAATCCTTTGGAGAAGAAGCAACCTCAATACCAAGAAAATACCGCAATGAACCCAAATCCTTTATCTCAAAGGTGCGGAAGAGATGCTGCTTAATTTCAAAGATAGCAAAAGAGTCAGAGCCAGTGATGATCATATCATCCACATATAGTAAGAGAGCAACAAATCCAGCTAAGGTATGCCTCAGAAACAAAGCAGAAGAATGAAATCCAAGCTCAGTAACAGCAGTCTGAAAGCGATCATACCAAGCACAAGGAGACTGCTTCAAACCATACAGAGTACACCGAAGACGACAAACCTGCCCAGAGAAGTGAGGAAGGTAAAGGGGTGGACGCATGTAGACCTCCTCAGTGAGATGACCATTAAGAAAAGCATTCTTAACGTCCATCAGATAGAGAGGCCAATGTCGAATAGCGGCAATAGAAATCAAGATACGGACAGTAGTCATCTTGGCAACAGGAGCAAAAGTTTCCTCATAATCAATACCATACTCTTGCAACTTGGCAACTAGGCGAGCTTTGTATCGCTCGAGAGAATCGTCAGAATGAGTTTTGACTTTATAGACCCATTTGCAACCAACTAGATTCTTGCTAGCAAGCAACAGGACCAACACCCAAGTGTTAGTCTTCTGCAAGGCAAACAACTCATCCTCCATAGCTTGATCCTGACAAACCTCCTTGTAAGTCTGAGATTTTGAAAAAGAATGAATAGCAGACAAAAAAGTACAATAGGAAGCAAAAAAACATGTATTAAACCAACCCAACCTGTTTGGAGAATGACGCACTCGAGTAGGATATCAGTGTGCAGCAGGATCAGAGTCGCTAGAAGTAGGAGGATCAGCAGTAGGGGCAGAGACAACTGGTAGAGGGAGAGCCTGGCGACGAGAATAAACTAAAAACGGAGAATGAGGAAGAGAAGGAGCAGGTTGGGGAGAAGGAGGAGAAAATAGAGCAAATTCATGGGGTTCAGTGGAGAAAGACTCAACAAGAGGGGTGGCAGGAGGAGAAAAGGGAACAAGTTCAAGGGGAACAGTAGAGATGTACTCATCAGGAGGGACCTCAGAAGGAAATGGATTAATATGAACTAAATCCTCTTTGGAAACCGGAGCAATGATAGAAAAAAGCTAAAAGTAAGGCAAACGTTCAAGAAAAGAAACATGACGAGAGACATAAAGACGACGGGAAATAGGGTCGTAATACCGATAGCCTTTTTGAGTAGGACTATAACCCAAAAAGACACAGAGAACATACCCGGCACTAAGTTTGGTTCGATCTTTAACGGGAAGAAGGACAAAACAGGCAGACCCAAACACAAGAAGGAGGAAGGAGGAAGGAGGAAGGAGGAAGAAGGGAGTAATTAGGAATTTGGGAGAACAAAGCCTCATAAGGAGACCGACCAGAAAGAATGGGAGTAGGCATATGGCTGAGAAGAAAAACAGCAGTAAGAACTGCCTCCTCCTAAAACGAAGCCGGAACTAAGGCAGAGAGAAGAAGAGACCTAGCTGTCTCAATGAGGTGGCAGTGTTTACACTCGACTCGACCATTTTGGCAAGTGTATCTGTACAGGAAATTTGGTGAATGGTACCCAAATTGGCCAAATACTCACAGAACTCATTTTTAAATATTCCTCACTCAAGTCAAACCGTAACACTTTAATTGTAGACCCAAACTGAGTAGTAATCATAAACTGAAAGGTACGATATATCTGATAGAAATCGGACTTATAAGTCATAAGATAAACCCATGTATAACAGGTGCAATCGTCAACAAATGACACATAGTATGCAGAACCCTCTTTGGTGAGAACAAGAGAAGGGCCCCAAACATAAGTATGAACTAAATAAAATAGTGTATCAGATATAGAAGTACTTTTACGAAAAGGTAAGGTTGTCATTTTGACAAGTTTACACCCCCGACATTCAGTAAGTTCACTAGGAGAAACTTTACCCAATATACCTTATTGAGACAAATGCCCTAATCTAGAATGCCACAAGTAGAAAAGACTGGACAAAGAATCTAACTGAAAAGAGAAAAAGGCAGTCAGAGAGGTTGTCATAGGCAGATGCAAGCTATCCACTACATAGAGGTCTCCAACTCTACGGCCAGTCCCAATTTGCTGCTTGGACATCCGATCCTGCACAGAACATATAGAAGAAGAAAAAATAACATTAAAACCGGAGGCATCAAGCTGACTAATAGATAATAAACTGACAGATAACTGAGGATCATAAAGGACAGATGGAAAAGAGACAGCAGATGTTAAGACAGACCCAATAGATATAACAGACATACCAAACCCATTAGCAGCATTAACAGTAATAGGAAGGGGAAGGGGAGTACAATTTTAAAGTAAGAAGAAATGGGGAGTCATATAATGAGAGGCACCAGAGTCAAAAATCCAGACAGACGAAGAGATACCTGAAGAAGCCCCAAGCAAACCTGAACGACGAGAGGAACAATGGAGGCAGATGGGGATGGTTGGGAGGTGGACAGTATATGCTGAAACTGACTAATTTGAGCAATCAGGGAAGCCAAGTTAGGATCAGGAGCTGGAGCAGATGCAATAAAACTTGTGGAAGGCTGAAAAATATTCGAAGAAAGGGCGCAAAACTAGATCGAAAACTGCTGAGAAGACGTGGCAGACATACATCCCTTCTTGGGACAATGATACTTCCAATGACCCCTCTGATGGCAAAAGGCACACTCATCAAAAGCTAGAGGCATCATAGTACCCAGAAAACTGAGGGGTTCAAGTGCAATCATACAAAATAGCCAAACCAAGGGTTCAAGTGTAATAAACCCAAAATAGATCAAAGTAACCAAATCAAGACCAGATGACCCAATGAACTAGTCGAACAAGAGAGACAAAGAGAGAGAGCAGCCTGGTGTCGCAATTCCGAAACCAGATTGAACTAGAGAGCTCGCGATGGGTCGCGATACCAGAGCACAAGAAAGAAAGAACTTCGGTCCTCAGAGGATCAGCGAACAAGGATTACCCATGAGAACCAGTTGACGAACCCTAAGTCGACGAAATCAAAGGAGAGAGAAGATCAGTAGTGAGAGGAGTTCCAACTGAAGGTCACAAACCAAAGAGGGGTCAAGACGGATGGCCTTTCAACTAGCGAAGACGAACCACGATGGCGACGAGCTAGAGCCAGAAATCGCAAGGTCCAGAGCTGTCGGACAAACCAGAGATGCCAATCGTAAAGGAGTTACGAACCAGACTGGAGAACCTATGTGAATCAGACAACGACTCAAATAGAGGATCAGACGAACCAAACCCAATCTCGAACTAGATGGGTCGCATGTATTTAGAAAGTTGAACCAAAGAACTCAATGAAGCAGAGAAGCTTGGACAATGGCTGCTAGGGTTTCAAACCTAGCTTTGATACCATGTAAGATTTCTGAAAGTTTTTTGTATATTCAATTGTGTAATAATACAAAGAATATATCTAACTATATAGTAAACCTAACCCCAAGACTAAAGGAAACGCTGTCATATATATATATATATATACCTAAAACACTGCCATATATATAAACCTAACCTAAAGGGGACACTGCCATATATACACCTATACAATCTCTCAGAAAAAGAAACACTGCCTAACCTAATATTCTCAAAGTAATTTCTTAGAAGAGGGCTGCAGCAAGAAAGACAAACTGGTGGCAGCAATTTGCTGCAACCATGTATCAGCAATAGCAGGTTTCTATCCAATAGAAGTATGCAAATTATTTTGATACATTAGAAGTTTGGATAGCACAATTTGCTCCCCAACAACCCACTTTTGATATTTACAACTCTACACTATGGATAAGTCTGAAATTTGTTTCATATTTATTTATCAATCATCAAACAATAATAACGAAGCTTATCATTGTTCGCCATTGAAGTACAAGTACTTCGCAACCCTAGTTATATTATAGGAAAATATCTCTTAACAGAAACAAATCAAATTTTACTTTCAAGCAAGTTAGATAATTGAATGCACGGAAAAAATCTTCATAGCTCAATTTAAAAAAAGATGGCTTGGCCACAAGTTATTTCATTATGC
Source organism: Camellia sinensis (assembly GCF_055761805.1). Lineage (NCBI taxonomy): Eukaryota > Viridiplantae > Streptophyta > Magnoliopsida > Ericales > Theaceae > Camellia > Camellia sinensis. The sequence goes on along the minus strand of NC_138968.1, from coordinate 175,240,468 downwards.
ATATGTCAGCTATGCCTTGCATTGCTATAGCACATACACTAGTACTAGTCTATAACCAAACCAAACCAAACGAAGCCTTAAGTCCCATCAAATGGGGTCGGCTACATGAATCCTTCTTCTCCACGCGGCCCTATCAAAGGTCATTTCATTAGTCAAATTAAGTAGATTCATATCTCTATTTATAACGCTAGTCAACGTTAATCTAGGCCTATCCCGTCCCCTAACACTTCCATCTACCGTTACAGCATCGCATCTCTTCACTACTGCCTCTGTTGGTCTCCGTTGAATATGACCAAACCATCTCAAACGATTCTCTCTCAACTTATCTTCTATCGGTGCTACTCCTACCCATTCCCGAATACACTCATTCCTAATCCTGTCCTGTCTAGTCTTACCACACATCCACCTTAGCATCCTCATCTCAGCCACACTCATCTTATCTACATGTTGTTTCTTAGTTGCCCAACACTCCGTCCCATACAACATAGCTGGTCTAATAGCCGTTCTATAAAACTTACCTTTTAGTCTAGTGGGTATTCGTTTATCGCACAATACCCCAGACGCACTTCTCCACTTACACCATCCCGCCTTAATCCTATGAGCCACATCTGCATCAATCTCTCCCGCTGTTGTGATAATCGACCCTAAATAACGAAAATGTTCACTCTTAGGCAGTTCTTGGTTCTCAATCTTCACTTCTCCTCTGCTTTCATTGTTACTGTTACTAAATTTACACTCCATGTACTCTGTCTTAGTTCTGCTTATTCGAAACCCTTTAGATTCAAGAGCTTTTCTCCAGATCTCCAACTTTGTGTTAACTCCTTCTCTAGTCTCATCCACTAACACAATATCGTCTGCAAAAAGCATACACCATGGCACGTCATCCTGAATATTTATCGTCAACTCGTCCATAACTAAAGCAAAAAGATAAGGACTTAAGGTAGATCCTTGGTGTAACCCTACAGTGATAGGAAATTCATTTGTTTCTCCAGCTGGCGATCTAATAGTGGTCACCACCCCTTCATACATGTCCCTAATCACGTCAATGTAGCCTTTTGTCACCCCTTTCTTCTCTAACGCCCACCATATTATATCTCGGGGCACTCTGTCATATGCTTTCTCAAGGTCGATAAACACCATATGAATGTCTCTTTTCTTTTCTTTATACTTTTCTATTACTCTCCTCAAAAGATAGATCGCTTCCATTGTTGACCTACCAGGCATAAACCCAAATTGATTCTCTGACACCTCTGTTATGTCTCGCAATCGATGTTCCATCACCCTCTCCCACACTTTCATTATATGACACATTAGCTTAATTCCTCTATAGTTGTTACAATTCTGGACATCACCTTTATTCTTATAGATTGGTACTAAAATACTCTTCCTCCACTCATCTGGCATGTTCCTAGTCAACAAAATTTTGCTAAACAACCTAGTCAACCAAGCAACTCCCTTTTTACCCAAACACTTCCAAGCTTCAATAGGGATATCATCAGGTCCTAAAGCCTTATTTGATTTCATCTTCTTAAGTGCAATCTCCACTTCAAAATTTCTAATCCTGCGATAGAACCTATAGTCTTGGTTTATCGTATTACTGATTATTTCTTCCCCTATTGTCGTACTTCCATGTTCCTCATTTAACAGTTCCTCATTTAACACTAGTACTAGTCTATAAAAGTAGAAAATATTAATTTTGTGCATTTGATACCACAACTTCTTTGTTATTTTCCAGAAACAAATACTATATCATTTCTCATTCTCTATTTGCATGGCCATGCATCTAGCAAGTCTACTATAGGTAAAGTTCAATAGGAAAACTAGCTCATACATGTTTGTGACATGGCAAACAGTGGAATTGCAATTGCAAATAACAGTGGTCTCACTCCCATCAGTGCCATTTATTTGAAATGTGCCGCTACTGCAGAAACTTTGGTTAACAGTGAAATGTTTGATCTGCAGTCTTGCTGATATTGTTTCAAGAGCTTTCACTGTTGCACAAAAGGAGGTGAAAATTTGGTTAGGAACAGTGTGAAGCAAAGAATGACAATACCAAAACAATATCTGACCATCTCTTTGAATTTCAATCCTTATATGACCATCTTATAAAATTTAAATCTAATGACATTTTTATTGGTACTCCTTGGTTAATTTTAATTTTTTATTCTTTTGGTAATAAATGCTTACTTACGCCAAAAAAATCCAAATCACAAGTACTAATAATAGTAGTAGTAGTAAGTAAGTAACAATCCTAAACTAGTTTGCAATGAAACTTAAACTAATAAATTTTTCCTTATAAACTAAATTAATAAAAGGGAGAATATCAAATTCTTGAAAAAGAAGAAGAAAAAACATATTAAGAATTTGAGTTAAAGACAAAACCTACGTTGTTTACTTGCGATATACCATGGTCTCATTGCAATGTGTACAGTTATTAGGATTTTGCAATTTGACTTTGGTTGCATAAAAGTTTATGACTTCATTGGATTGTAAAAATATTTTGTTATATTTTTATATTAAGAAATGCATGCACCTAAAATGAGAAAGATAGTTATACATAATTAGATTCAACATTATTTCAGAAAACAATCATAGATAAATCTCCTATTTGGAAAAATAATAAAATATTACATTCATATAACATGCACGTCACTGGGTCAAGCTAGCATGAATATCTCATTTTTTCCATTAGTTGTTAACTTAACACCCGTATGTCACCAGATCACTATGAAGAATAAACAAAATTTGGGGAACTATATCATTAATTAATTCCTTAAAAAAAAAATCCAAGCAAAACAGAACATATATAAAGAGAAACTTCAAACAAACTGATGTTTTGGGCCTAGTGGTATTATGAGAGTTATTATGAAGTGAACCGGTTAAAATCTCATCAACTATAAAATTAATAAAATAAATAAATAAATAATAATAATTGAAACAGGGGGCCACAGCTAGAGTGTAAAAATGGGCCGCTCATCCTGGGCTTCTGCTGAGCTTAATCACACTTGGGGTTGGCTTAGAGGGCTCATGCCAAAATCCCAAGTTAGAGCAGGAGAGGGAGTGGATTGCCCCCTATTCCCAGCCAGGCCCAACTTGGCCTTGGAATGGGTTGTAAAGTAATTTTTATATTTTTTTTCCAAAAAATTCGAGTCTGCTTCAATTGCCTTAGCCTAATCCCTACCCAAAGGGGTCCAAGCCTGAGCTGGCTTTCCCCTAGGCCAGGCTCAAGCCAGCCCAAATGCCTCGGACCCTTTTTCCATGCATAGTCAGAGTCCCCTTTGGAGCCCAAGTGGGTCTGCGTCTGCTCATATGCCTCACACCACCTACTCAAATGATAGGAGGGCATTGCTTGACCGTTCAAACAATATCAACCCTGCAAAGTTTTGTACTTCATCTCATTCTCATATGGGAATTGTCAAAATGTACTTGGCATGACTTATTTGAATTGTCTGGTCAAAGCAATCTACATTAATCCATTCCTTTACATGTCAAAAATGGTAGGCAGAAGTCAATTTGGCTGTGCTCCTATCACAGCAATGAAGCGTACAATTGTGCTCCATGCATGATTGACAAAATATCAATTAAGATTTTCCATGCAACAACTATGGGGAACCAAATTCTTTTTGACCAAATCAAAGCCTAGAGCAAGTTCTGAGGTCATTGTCACAAAGTAATAACATCAAAATTATAATTTGGCAAATGCTAATTTTGACAGTGTTGTTTCAATGATATAAATACCATTTTAACACATTCATATTGGTTATTTTTGTTTCTTGTGTAATTAGATCAAAACTCTCTTTTGAGTAAGTTGAGCTGATATAAAAACGACATTGTCAAATTTTGTATCAGATTTGACATAATGTCATTTTTCTTTGGCAGGCTGCCAAGTTTATTTTTTTTTAAATGAAGTTACTATAATTTAATAATAAAAAGTTCACTAAAATTGTTTTTAAGTGACGGTGGATGAGGGCCCATTAACAGCTCATTTCAGTGGCCATCCTCGCTGTATAATATGCCTGGTGGTCACAAGGACCAAACTTGCTATACGACAAAATCAACGCAATTATTTTCCCAAAAACATAAGACACAGAAATATCAAAACAAAATGAAATATAAAAAAGAGCAAAAACAAGAATTATTTACATGGAGACCTCATAAACTATTGAAAAGTATTATTTTGATTATTTAAACTATAAAAGTGTACAAATGAACCCTTTAAACTATTGAAAAATATTTATTTGCCCCCTAAACTATAAAAGCATACAAATTAAACTATTTGTATATTTCATTTTGAACTCTTCCGTCAATGGTACAATTTGTACGTTTTTATAGTTTAGGAAGTTCATTTATACACTTTTATAGTTTATGAGGCAAATTGATACATCTCAATAGTTTAGGGGATCCATTTGTACTCTTTTATAATTTAAGAGGTCAAAATAATATTTCTCAATAGTTTAGGGATCTTCGTATAAATAATCCAAAAAGAATTAGAGTTTAAAATTCTCTTCAATATTACCATATAACATCACCGATTGTTCTAGAGGGTGTTTGGGATGATCTAAATATACTTTTTAACTTTTTATAAAAATATGTGTAAAAAAATAAAAAAATAATATGACCCAAAAAAGATTTTAAAAAAAATAATATACTTCTATAGAGAATGCCAAATATTGCCTAATATAACTTATAAAAGATCGAAAAAAGTCAGGATAAAAAAGTAAGTTTTCAATCACAATATAATACATTATTTTGAAATAGTAGTAGTTTAAAATTGGAGGCGGATTTCCTTCTGTCCATGATCTAAAATTGAGGGTGTTGTTTAAATCGTTTATTTTTGTGGACTGCTCTGGTACAAGGGTTGATTCGAACAGTTAATTTTATCTGGTATTTTGTATATTTTATCTACATAAAAAATTAAATCGATCTAATAATCGAAACTCTTATTCAATTTATCACATTTGTCACTAAAAAAAATAAATAGTTTATTTTTAGGATAAATTACAAATACACTCTCCTGAGGTTTATTTAAAATACGAATTGCTCCTTGTGATTTTGAAAATTACATCTCACCCCTTGAAATTTTTAATTTCATAACAAATAGTCCCTTTTGTTAATAAATTATCGAGTCAATTAATAATTTTTAATGATATCATAAATTTATTTTAATTAATAATTCACGTAATTTTATTATTTTATAAGAGAGTAGTTAGAAATTTATTTTTTTTAGTTAATTCTGTTAAATAAAAAATTTTGAAAATTAATATTTTTCATTTTCCAAATCACATGGAGTAATCCGTATTTTAAACAAATTTTGATGTATTTATAATGTACCATTATTTTTAAAAACACAGTTGTCATTTTCTTATTATTTTACAAATGCAATAAAATAAGTTATAATTATCAAATTGACTTATTTTCTTTAAATGAGATATACGAAATATCAAATATAATGATCGATTTAAATCATCAAAATGGGATGTATAAACTTCACATGCCCAATCAGCTCCACCCCAAATAAATTATTTTTTAAAATTATACTCAATATATACTTTAACAAATAAATTGTTTTTTAAACACATCCGTATCGCTTAAAATTACTCATTTTGTCTCATTTTGTTGGTGTACTATTTTATTTTGGGATGCCTCCAAATGATAGAAAAATTATAAATATATTTAAAATTTTGAAAAAGTAGAAAGATTAGTAAAAAAAAAAAATTAATTTAGTGTAATGATTTTTTTTTTTTGATTACATGAAAATTCTCACTTCTCACATTTTTTACACACAAAAAGACAAAAAAAAAAAAATCAAAAAATCAGCTTTTAGGGTTCACTTGGGATGTGGGTTGGTTTTTTTGGATTTTTTACTTTCTTTTTTAGTAACTTTTTGGTTAAAATATGATGTGAAAAAAGCTAGTATGTTTGGGATGAATTTTTAGTTTTCCACAAAAAAGAAATGTGTAAAAAGTAGAAAGAAAAAAGAATTTTTGACTTTTTAGTATATGTTGTAGGTTTTTTGATTTTTTTAGTGACTTTTTGATTTTTTAGCTAAAAAATGATATTGCTAAACGAGATCTAACCTAGGACTAAAAAGCCTTATTTGGTATAGACTTTTTGGCTTTTTTGACTTTTTTAAGAGAAAAAATAAAATTAAATGATTATGATTTAGATATGACATTTTGTCTTATTGAACTAAAAAAAATATTTTGTCTTTTTGTAATCATTTTAGTTAAAAAAAACCTCAATTCAGCCAACGTTAGAATTTTAGGCTTATTTTGGGAAGATAGTAAAAAGTGATTTTTTGACTTTTAACCAAGCTTTTGGCTTTTTTTAGACAATGATTTGGGAAGTTGGTAAAAAGTGACTTTTTGGCTTTTTTTATTAATGTTTGTTTATGATATCAAATCATAATAAAATGACCAAACTATCCCCATTTATTTAAAATATTTACAACTTCACCTATGTAACACATTTTAACCCATGAGGGTAAAATTGTAATTTCACCATTGGCTAAAAACCAACTTCTCAAATGAAAAAAAGGACAAAAAAGCCAACTTTTGGCTTTTGTTACAAATCAAAAAAAGTGGCTAAAAGCTAACTTCCCAAAATAGCCCTTAGTTGCCTTTTGACAATTGATCTTTTTAGTTGATTTTTTTTACTTTTTTATTATTTTAACTTGAGATTAAAAATTTATTTGATTTAATTTGATTTGATTTTTTTAATTTTTATAAAATAAAAAATAAAATAACTATAATTTAAATGTCATATTTTATCTTATTAAATTATTTAATTTATTTTATATTTTGGACTTTTTTTTAACTAAAAAATCCATGCCAAAGAAGCCACGAAGGATCAATAAATTGAAACGGGTAATAGTCACGATGTTGATTGTGGTGTAAACGAGATGTGGGCCCGCAGTGTTTTCTGTCAGGCAGTGGCTTTCTGTCAAGCACTCTAACTCTACTGGGCCCAACGTTGCAGGATATATTTTACACGGTTGAAATCAATCAGTCCCATCCTTTTTGGTTTCTTGTTCCAAAATTCATACTCTCACAAAATCGAAATATTTATCATGTCGATATATTTTTCACAAATTTTAAGAGATTTTTAAAATAATCTGTATATTTTTTAAATTTGTATAAAAAAAATATATTTAAAAAATAATATGATTTAAAAAAGATTAAAAAAATATACCAATATAAAAAATGTCAAATAATGTCTTAAAATTAAAACACTTATATACTTATTTTTTATTTATTTATTTTTAATACTTTTTTTACATATATATTTTTCAGTACTAACAATAATGTAAAAATTATTTTTTAGTGATTTTTCATAATCAATAAATCAAATCATTTTTAGATTTCAACCAGTGAGAACAATCACATGCATTTTTTATTTTATTTTTTATTAAGTGTGCACTGTCCATGTTTGTTTATGGGTGGCCGGATTGGATTCATATGGCTGTGATTTCAACCATAACTTGTTTGGTGTTTATTTAGGAGGAGAGATTGTTAAAGTGAAAGGTTTAGTAATCTTCTCGAGGAGGGGATTAATTTGGGTGAATTTTAAGTGAGATTAGAAAAATAATGAACGAATTTATATGTAAATTTTTTTTTATCAAATGCACCGGTTTGTTTTAATATTTATTTTATTTTATTTAATATAGAAATTATTTATTTATTTGTTTTATATAAAAATAATTTAACAATTTTATCACTATCTATCTCTTACACTATCATCAAAACAAACACATTTTTACTTAATCACCTCATTAATAATATTTTCACTAACAATTCCTTCATTAATAATTCTATCCAATCCTAAATCCGTAAATATAAAATTGATAGAGCCCTACAAAGAAATAAGGTCCTGTTTGGGAATAAAAATTGAAAGACTAAAATAGTTAATAAAAATAAAAGTAAAAATTTAAAATAATTAATAAATTAAATTTTACACATTAATTAATTATTATTTTCTCTCACAATCATCTATTCAACTATAAAAAAAAATCTAAAAACCATTCAAACACAATTTTTTTTTTTTTATTTCATAAAATAACCCCAAACAAAAAACTATAAAATTAACTAAAATAATCAAGAAACCAAACGAACAGCACAAAATAATAATTACTAAACACAAAAGCATGATGAACGCGATCTCATTCGTTAGTGACAACTCTAAACCGTCACAAAAATCACAGAAATTGAATAAGACTTTTATTCACTAAAAATTTGATCGGTACCTTCTTCTCGGGGCAGAAGTTTAGCGTCGGATCGGAAGTCGTTGAAGCAATTCAAAACCAGAGGTACGAAGACAATACAACAGAACAACTTAGATGCTGTTGCAATCGACTCCATCATCGATTTTTCTAACCCTTTCGGATCGATTATGGCTAACGAAATGTATCGATCAGCAACTAGTCATGTCATACACACACTGTAAGGACTAAATTATATATATATATATATATATATATAGAGAGAGAGAGAGAGAGAGAGAGAGAGAGAGTGAAGAATTTGGAAGGGGGTGAGTATGGAGGTTCCCCTTTTATTAAACAGAAACCAAAGTTGGGATGCGATATATATTATATAGAGCGATATATATTATATAGATATGAATTATATATATATATATAACATGGAAAGAGAGAGGAAGAGGGTGGAGAAGAGATTGGTTGGTGGTTAGGAATGAGTTAAAGCGGGAAAGAAAGGGTTGATAGAAAGTAAATTGATTTTCACTCTTATATTTTAATAAAAAATCTCATTTTCACCCTCTATTTTTAGCTAGATGAGGGGCTGCTGTGCCAAATTAGGCTCCCACCGTGATTATTTTGATAATTTAAATAATTTATTTTTTAAAATTTGCTGGATAAAATATATTTATAAAAAATTAAATTTATCAAATATCGATAACTTTTTTATTTAAGTATATTTATATTTAATTTTATATATAAAATCACACTACTTATTCATTTTTTTAAATATAATGTGATTAAATAAAAAAATTATTAATTTTCAATCAAATTGATTTTTTTAAGATATATGGCAACAGTCACCCTCATGTTCCTACTTTTATGAGTAAATTGCAATTATCGCCCTTGAAGTTTCTAACAATTATAGGGTCATCCCTTATAATTTTAATAATTACAGAAATTTTTTTTGCTTTTTTTTTTCCCTCCTGTTAATTTAACCCAAGCGGTGTTAACTTAGTTATGCAAATGACCATAATACCTTCTAAGTGTAATTTACCTATATATTAAATTATCATTTTATTCCTCACAATTTTATTTTATTTTTTGTATTTCCTTGACCTTGTATTTTTTTTTTTCACTATAAGTTTTTAAACTTTTATAAGTTAAAATAAAAAAATAAAAAATCAACCATTAATGAAATTATGAAAGAATATCCATGTTTCTTATTTGAATTAATTTTGAAATTTAATTTAATAAAAATAATTTAAATGGAAGAAACAAAGAAGGAGATATAGATTTTAGACGTAATAAATAACAAATTATTTGAGTATTTTATTATTTTCAAATAATTTATTTCTTCAAGTAAAACCTTATTTTAATTAGATGTAAGAAATGACAAATTTAAATAGTTTATTATTCTCAAATAATTTCTTTATCTTTCTATCATTTAATTTTAATTTATTGTAACATGATTAGATATTTTTTCACTTTTATATTTTTTTTAAAAAAATTTATTATTGACTCAGTTTTTTTAATATCCATCAACTGGAATTTGAAAATTTTAAAGATGAAAATTAAAATTTTAGAATAATATAGGATTTTGAAAAGATAAAAATGATAAATAAAAAAAATTATATATTTATAGGGTAACATTTGGTATTTTTTATAATTCAATTTTTTTTATTATAAATATGAAATGTTATTGCTAGCCAACATTGATGAAAGAAAAAAAATGATGAAAAAATAGAGGACAAAGCATAGAGAAAAGAATAAATAATAATAATCATAATAATAATAAATTATATGGTGTTGCTATTGGCTAGGGCTGGGCATAGAGTTATCTAATCGGTGAAAATCGCCCAATTTGAACTACTCGCATCTATATGGGCAGTTTTACAAAATTGTTAGGGTGGGATGCGGTTTTTAATTTTCCTATTTTGCCAATTGTGGACAAGTTACAGGTTTCACAAGTACCTGCAAGCACCCACCCACACCAAATTTTTTTTTTTATTAGTTTAAATCTCTGACTTTCGCCCAGTAACACATTAGCAGCCTTAACATCCCAATAAATAATTGAGAAAAGCTTCGTAGCTCGAAACTTTTTAGCTCGATTGGCTCGAAAACTGTAACAACCCTCGTCACTGTTTACCAATTAACTGCCGATTACTGCTAAACTGAAACTGATTATGATTGGTAATTGAACTGATTGAAATACTGAACTGACTGACTGAAATCTGGAACTGATTTGATTAAGTATATCTGTTTAATTGTATGTCTATCTGTTGACTGTTTGATTATCTGTTCATGCCTTTGTGTTTAAATAGCGAATTGAAGGCCTTATCGGCGGCCGAGTCTGAAATTGATTGATGATTTGTGATCCTTAGAATTAATGTGATTTTATGGCATATTCAGTTAAAATGTGATTTGGTATGATTAAATTGGATCAATATTGATAAATTACATATATTGGCTTTAATTATAACTTTGTTATTTGAGTGGGTCACTACACCAAACTTTGTTTAAGGCTTAGTCTTGCATTACACAACTCTTCCTCAGCCATTTTGAGAGCATAGCCGACTAGAGTGAGAGAGCAAGAGGAAAATAGTGTTTTCAACTTGAATTCATCAATTTTAGTTTGGAGATTTGAAGGAAGTGAAGAGAGATTGCATAATTGAGCCTCCTTGCCTTTGATTCAAGACTTAAGGTCGAGATTATACCTTCTTGTTCATGTAATCAAGTCATATGTTGCATGGTCTATGGAAGTTTAGAGATTAAGGACATGAATTAACTTTAAATTGTTGAATTGGAGCTCATTCCATGCATGCATGTTTGAATTGTTGAGTTGTGAGTTGATTTCATGGTAAAATGTTATATGCATGTTCATATTGTGTTTAAGTCCATGATTTCATCTTGTCATTGGAAGAATTGGCTCATTAGAGCATGAAATTGAAGCTTTGGAATGGTTTAAATTCACGCATGTTATATTTGAATTATATTCTTCAAAATTGGTTTGAAATTGAGTTGTTTGAAACACCCTTGGGCTTTGATTTTACAATTGAGCTTTGGAATCATGTTAAACTATGAGTTTTGGGATGTTTTCTGGAAAATTGGCCCAAGAGGATCGAAATTTATGTTTTAAAAGTTGAATTTGAGCTTGAGGTTCAAATCTGGGAATTCCAGATTTTGAACTCACGCTCGAGCAGGGTGACTGGCGCTCGAGCGTGAAATTCGTGCTCCCAGTACTTTGCACTGTTTTGAAGTCCGCTCAAGCGGAATAATTGACGCTCGAGCGGGTGTCGAGCGCCCAATCAAGCGTAATTTTCACCTATCCAGCACTTTTGATTGTTTTGCAGAACGCTCGAGCGGGTAAGTCTACGCTCGAGCGGAAACCTTTGTCTGTTCGCTCGAGCGGAGTAACCTACGCTCGAGCGTGAACCCTGTTTTTTGAAAATTCTGAAAATGATTTTAAAGTGCATCTTTGCATCCTCATCTCATCCTAGGCATTATTAGGCCTAGTTTAAGGCATCTTAATGAGGATATAGATGTAGAACCACACCGAGGCAAATTAGGGATTAAGTTATTATTTTCCCAACTGTGTAGCTTAGTGTGTGTGTTCAATTTGTAAACTGTGTAGGGTTGGCGACTGGGGACGCGCTCTAGCTTTACTGTAGCTCAGAACTCTGTGAGTAACAACTGTGTAAAGATATGTTCAAAATGATTATCTTCTGAACAATTGAACTGTACTGCTTTCTGAACTGATACTGTTAATTGAATGAATGTATGTCCTATATTCTGAACTGTATTGTGGCATCCTTAGCAACTACTGTTTACTATTACTGTTACAGAGATCTTTGTCGGTTCCCTTGTTGGAACCACTACTGTTACTGATTGATGGCCATCATTTACTGTTCGGTCTTTTAAGACCTATTGTTTACTGTACTGTTATGCTAATGGATGTACTACATATGACTAAATGACTGATATACTGAATTAATGAACTGTTTTCATTACTGTAAGGACATTGATTCTTAACCTCTTTACGCATTACGTTATTCACTGGGCTTTAGCTCACTGCTCATATATATATGTAGGTGTACAGGCACCAGACTGTGGTTAGAATCGTCGAGGTAAGCTCCAGTTTTGTCAAGCCAACCACTGTGCCTCACTGCGAGGTTCCGAGTCCGTCAAGTTGTGGCTTAGGGGTGTTTTAATTTCCCCGTTTGTCTCTGTATCTGTTTTGTATAACTGTATAGACTGTTACCGTACTGTTTAATAGGGATTAGGTCCCTAAACTGAATGATTATATATATGTACATACTGTTCTGTACTATTCATGTATATGTGTATGAGAAGTCTTTTTGGCATAAAGACTGTCACAGCTCATTGGACATTGTTTATTTACTGTTTTGGCTTCCGTCATGCCCCTGTACTCTCTTTTACTGTATTACTGTTAAGCAGGCCTTCGGTAATCTTGGATTACAGGCCGGTTACGATGCTAAACCCATAGGGGCGGGTTTGGGTCGTGACAAAAACTCAATCAAATATATTTTTGTCATATTTTTTCTCTCTCTCTCCTCTCTATGTTGAAAAGAAAAGAAAAGTGAAAGTAGAAAAGAGATTTGGGTTGAGGTTTGATTACCAGTAAAGAGCCACACCATCTTCAACATTTTGATGAGTAGCAAAGTTAATTGAAGCTCTATTGTTCTCTATATGTATATATGTATATATATATATATATGTGTATGTGTGTGTGTGTGTGTGTGTGTGTGAGAGAGAGATAAAGTTAGGGAGGCTGAAAGCAAGTATTGAAGTACGAAGCAAGTTAGGAAAGAGGAGTAGCAGAGTTATTATTGCCTAATTCGTGGACATACTTTTTACGGTGCACTCTACAACAATCTTGCTTGGTATTGTTGCACGTTGCTGGTGAGTGAAAGCCTGAAACTGTGCTACCTTGATAAAATTTTTAGCCAAATCGTCTCTGTAGGTAGCAGAGGATAGGTTTAAACAATTGGAAGAGAAAGAGGGTGAGACATTGATTTCTCTCTCCAAACCCCACCTATTGAGAGAGTGATAAATGTTCTTCACAGATAGGAGAATCAAACCCATGTGGTGTTGTTGATTTGTGTTGCAGAGGACGGTGTATCAGACAACAATGGTGGTGATTTTGGTGGCTGGGTAATGGGCTAACACATAGGTTCTGAGCCATGTCTCGGCCACAATCACTGAGTCGATCACTGCTCACAGAAACACCCACAGGAACACCGGTGTGAGACAGTGATTAAAGGACCATTGGAGATGGGTCATGGAGAGTTAGGTGTTATGTTTCCTTTCTTCTTCGTTTTTTCAAATGAAATGTGTGGGGTGTGGGAGTTGAGTTCAGCACACGCCCACAACAGATAGAAAAGTCAAATTCGGGCCATTCGAGCCTCATGTTTTCAAGCTATGTAGCGGGGCTGTAAATAATATTGGGATTACAATGTTCATGAAGATACTCTAGCCCACCAGCTGTGCCTAAAGGCACTTGTTTTCTTGTAGACCAATCTAAAACAGACTCTTTAGGCTTAAGCTTTGCATTCAAAGTTTAAAACTAATCAAGCATCACCAGAAAATCAATTATAAAATTAAATGATCACCAAAATCATACAAAAATACTAGCCATTAAAATAGTGAAAGATTTTGACTGATATGCTTGTGTTAGTTTATGATTTGATTTAAAAATTTAAGATTTTGAATGTTTTGCTTGTGTTAGGAATTGATTTTGTTGTATTTTTAATTTTATAAGTTTTAATTCATTAATTATTGATATTTTAAAGTAATGGAGAAAAACATGCCCAAGTTTTGTTTTTTAAAAGAAAAATCCCAATCCGCAAACCACTCGCATATCCGCAAACCCTATCCGCATAAACTACAACCCGTACTGCGGACAGTTGCGGGTTCAATTTTTTTTCAAACCACAGACATGCGGGTAGGTCCAAACTGCAAACCGAACGGTCCAAAACCGATTTGTGACCACCCCTGCTATTGGCTACAGTAACACTATGAAAAAATGAATAAAAGAATAAATAGCAAGAAAAATGAAACAATTAAAATAAAGAAAGTAGAAAGAGAGGGATAATTTCTCCAAATATGTATTTTTCATACAGAAAAAAAAAATGAAATACCTATATGTATTTTTAAATTTTTATTCAAACTCTAATTTTTCAAAACAATTATTCATAAAATTGGTGGTATTTTTAAAAAATAAAATATATTTTATATTTTGTTTTGTAATTTTCAAAGAAAGGATTGTATTTAATCTAGTATAAGGTTTGATGGTGATCAACCTGTTAGATTTTTTTTTTTTTTTTTTTTAAAGATAAGGTAATGTTTGGTTATTCTACTATATATATGTTTGGCTTAACAATTTTGAATTTTTTAAAATATTGTATAGAATTTAATAATTTTGTTCACCATTATTAAAATAATGTACGAGTCTTTATTAATTTTTTATAAAACCTCAGGAGAGGTGAGTGAAATTTATTATTTAAATATGGCCCCGTTTGGTAGAACTGTGGGAAAGTGATTATAACTTATAACCCTAACGGCTAATAGCTTATAACTATGAACATAAGCTAATTTTTTACTTATAAATTAAGCTTCTTCTCCCCCACTCAAAGAATAAGTTGATTTTTGACTTATAAAAAGCTATAAGGTATATTGTTAAGCTGAAACACATCAAAATAGCTTAAATTAAGCTAAAAGTTAAAATAAGCTGAAAATAAGTCCTACCAAACAGGGTCTATGTAAAGATAATCTTGAAATTTTTTACTCATAGTACATAACACCAGCATGATATCAATATATTTTGTTAAATAAATTAATAGAAGATTAACGATAGAAGAATCTTAATAAGAATTTTTAAAAAAATTGTAATTATTAAAACTAGGTGAGAAATTGCTAACAACTTTAGTATAATTTATCCTACTTTTATTAATCAAAATCAAGTGGATTTGTTTTTCGAACTTTGCTCCAGATCCCAGTACCCCACACACATCTGTTAGAGAGGGAGGAGAGAGAGGAATAAATAAATAAATAAAAATAAACAAGTAATGTGTGATTATAAATAAATTGACAATTACGAGGGTCAAAAATTATGTGAGTGTCAAGTATTTTCCTTATTTTTCTGGGCTTAGGCCCCATCAATACAAAAAAATAAATGAGTAAAATCAAAAAGTGTCCTACTATTCTTATCACGGGCTTTCCTTACTATTGACCGACTTGGGGTAGGAAAAAATTTGGAGAAATAACAAAGCGGTATTTATTAGTATGTCTCATATATAAACATATATAAAATTTAAAATTTATTTAACTTCAAAATAAATTATTTATACTAATTAATTTTATATATTTTTAATTATTACAAAAAAAAATCTCTTTTTTATATATAAATTTAAAAATTTTATTGCATCTTATCAATATTGGACTTACATCAGACGATCACCGGAGATTTATTGAAATACTCAATATCACTGAAAAGTTCGTCGGAGTATCGTCGGATGTTTGTCGGAATATCGCTAGAGTGTTCTGAACGTCACTAGAAATCATCGAAATGTCCAGAATGTTCACTGAACGTTAAGAAAATCATCGGATATTTACCGAAATGTCCAGAATATTGCTAAAAAAAAATAAATAAATAAATTGAGAAATCGTAGTAAAAAAAATAACAAAATGTGTTAAATATTGATAATTTGAAAAAAAAAATACATAACAACAACAAACAATAATAATGAGAAAAATATATATTATTTTTTTTATTTTTGCAAGGTTTAAGCAAATAATCTTCAATACTGATCAAACTGAAAAGCAAGTTTTGAAACAATAAAATTTTACAGCTTTCAAGTATGATTCTATTAAACATTTACCCTTATTAATCAAACTGAAAAGATGTTATGAAATTACAAAATTTTACAATTTTAAAATATGATTCATTTCAGCACTAAAAAAACTAAAATTTTACAATTTTCACCGTCTGTAATTAAAACTCGAAAATAATTTGTTCAGAATTTGAAATTTTTCTTCATTAAAATAGGAAAATAGAAGTGTGTAATAGAGAAAAGGTAGAAAAATTAAGAGATCGAAAGAGAGAAATAGATATATAAAGAAAATTGTACTCCGACAACTTTTTTTTGTTTATATCTAGTCTGTTCTCTTGTAAATCTACTCAGATCTGATATAGATCTAAGTAAATCTACATAAGATTTGAGTAAATAATCGCATCTTCTTTGCCAGAAACTTGTCTCTTTCACTATCAGTGAGAGTGAAATAAGGAATCGGTGGTTGGTGGTTGGTGGTGGACCTCAATCAATGGTGATTATCGATCACCGATGACTATATGTTAGAAAGAAAAAGAAAAGAAGTAAGGCATAATTGCCGGTCGCCGGAAAGGAAGAGAAAGAGACATAGAAGAATGAAGAAAAAAAATACACAGTAGACTTTGAGAGAATTCAAAAAAGTTGTGGGGCTAAATAGACTTCTCATCTTTTAAATAGGACTTTTCAAGTAATTTGCCCAAATATCAAATTAGTAGGATTTGAAAAAATAACTATAAATCAATACTTTTCTTTTAATAAATATTAATAATTAAAATTATAAATTTTATTTTTTCATGAATATTATTTTATTTTTTTTCCTTGATAGCACACTAGGCTACAATTACCCGAAAAATTTAGGGGCAATTACATTCCAATACTTTTTTTTAATAATAATATATTTGTGAAAAATAAAAAAATTTAATTTTTAATATTTGTAACGTTTATTACTGATTTTAATTATTTTTAAAAAATATTATTCATTTGATATTTTTCTAAAAATTTATATGATTATTATTATTTTTTTATAGAAATTTTTCTTACTCATCAATGTGACATGTAACATTTGAATTTTAAAATTTGACAAGCACTTACTAAAATAAGATTAATGTCTAAGACCCATTTTTTTTTCTCACCCCCCTTTAATCCCCTCTCCCTCTCATTAGTTGGATTTTTTTTTTTTTTTTTTTTTTGTTTCTCTTATCCTCCAATCACCATCTGCCACACGTATGTGTGTGGGGGGAGGGGTGGTGGAGGTGGTGATTGGAGGGGGTCTCCATCACTCCTCCTAAAATAATAATACAATAAGAATAACTCTTTAGTTGAAAAAACTTACCAAATTTATTTAGGGGTAAATAACAAATACATTCATTGAGATTTGATTAAAATACGAATTATTTTTTGTGATTTTGATAATTATATTCCACCCCTTGAGATTTCTAATTTCATAACAAATCACCAATTTTATTAATAAATCATCAAGGCAATTAACAGTTTTATTGATGTTAAAAATATATTTCAATTAATAATTTAAGTAATTTTATTATTATATAGGAGAACAATTATGAATTTCATTTTTTTAATTAATTTTGTTAAATAAAAAATTCTAAAAAAGAGATGTTTATAATTTTTTAAATCACAAAAAATAATCTATATTTTAAATAAATTTCAAATAATATATTTATAATTTACCCTTTATTTATTTAAATAACATTGCTCATAATGCTTAAGACTAAGATCACAATTGTCAAATAACGTACTTATATGCTATAGTCAAATTTGACTTCCATTTATGTGTTATTTGATTTGTGAAGTTTTGATGGAATTTGTGACTATGGTGGATATGTCACGACCCCAAACCGTCCCTAATAGTTTGGTGCCGTGATGGTCAGTAATCTGAGATTACCAAAAGTCAACTTTCAAAATTCACACACAACAGAGTATAAATATCTGGTGCTCACAAGTACGGAAGCGATGCATACAATCAGATTAGTCCATAAGAGCTGTGCATAAGTTAAATGAAATGGCAATCATCTGCAGAAGGGTTACAACTCAATTACAAACGAAGCAAAGTACAAATTACATCTTACATATTAACAAAAGGGCTTCACAAGCCGACATGAACAAATACATGAAATGCAGCTAGAAGCAAAATCTTTAGGATTGCCGACATCCTCACGGCCGACATAACATGTATACAAAACACATATCTTGATCAAAAGGCTTCTCAAGCCGACGTATGTAACATACAAGTATTACAAATCGAGAAGCATAATTTTCAAGACTGCCGACGTAATTACAAGTTAAGCCAACATAATCAAAATCCAAAATAAGCTCCAGAATCACATCTAGGCGTCACCGCCTTCTTGCTCATCACCTACATATATATAGAGAGGGTGAGCTTGGATACTCAGTGAATGGTATAAATAATAAAGGGTTTGCATGAATAACAGCCAAAGTCCTCTCAAAACAATACAAGTCAAAAACTTTAAATAACAAGGGATGGTCCTCGCCCATCTAACAAATCTTCAAAGCTTCAAGGGGTGCTTACTAGCATCAACATATTACAAACGATAACATTCCGGCAATATATCCACACGGTAAACCGTTAGTGGCAAAACAAGACAAGGTAAGAGAGGCATCTCAAGCAAGGTGCTACCAAAGTTTAGAGTCCTCTAGCACAAGGGACCTATGTTACAGAGGCCCGTAGACTTTTAACACGAGAGTGCTGTGAAAGTTTAGAGTCCTCCAGCACAAGGGACTTTCAAGACAAGATGTGCTGCGAAAGTTTAGAGTCCTCCAGCACAAGGGACTTCCAAAACGAGATGTGCTGCGGAAGTTTAGAGTCCTCAGCACAAGGGACTTTCTGAGAAAGTCATTCAAGCAAGTATAATACGAGATACAAAACTAAGGACAATCATTCATGCTTAACAAATATCTTTCAAAAACAAAGCAAAGCAAAGTCTTTATCAAAATGTATAACATGTGCTGCGAAAGTTTAGAGTCCTCCAGCACAAGGGACTTTCCGAGAAGGTCATTCAAGCAAGTATAATACGAGATACAGAACTAAGGACAATCATTCATGCTTAACAAATATCTTTCAAAAACAAAGCAAAGCAAAGTCTTTATCAAAACGTATAACATAGCTTTATTAAAAATACCACTCACATAGTTCTTCAAACGTCGGGGTCAAGGCAAGTCCAAGTTCTACAAACACATGGCAAAGTCTATTGAATGCACTACTCAAAACAAGTCTAGCTTACATGCAAATGACCTCGGCATTCTTCAAAACTAAGTCAATCAAATCGAAACACAGTTTTCATATCTTTGGAAAAACACGCTGGGCAACTACCAGGTCTAGGCCGAGGTCCCACACCTCCTTGCCGAGGTGTAGCCTCGATGGCCATATTCAAAAGCGAAGTCGGGAAAATCTGGGTTTCCCTCTAGATAAACATGAAGAACATGAGTATGAAGAAGATGAACGCAAGGATCAAAACTTGCTATTACAAAAGCTGAGATTTCATGCTATAATTTCAAAAACATGGACCTGGGTACCCACACTCAATGATTTTATCAAAACAAACACAAAAGCATGAGCCTTAATGCAAACTTTCGGATCAAACGAGACTTTTCTTCAAAAACACATGAAAACCGTTTTCTCTTTCCAAAACTAACTTTAAATCGATGAATGGCGTGTAGAACAGGTTTGATCGTACAATGCAGCTAGATGATCAATAAGAACAACAAGAATAGGTTAAGATTCTAACCTCAAAACTCGAATCTAACAGCCCAAGCTCCAACGATCAAGCTTGGAAGTTCGCTCTCTCTAGCTCAAACTTCTCATTCTTCTTCCTAGAGTTTCTCTCTCTAAAAGGCAAGATTGATACAAAAAGATATGCTCCTCACGACAATCACTGACTTAATCCCTCTGCTGGGAAACGTGGCATTGGCTGATTAGCTCTATCCAAAAAGGTGACTGACATGACAAGACAAGACCAAGACAAAGTGTACTCAATAAGCTAGGCGACAAGAACACACTGGCAAGTAACGACATCGGTTAATAACAAGACTCCGGCAATCAAGGGGCAAGGATATCGGCTTGGAAGGACAACACTTGACTAAACTGTGCCACACCTTGGCCTAGATGTGCCACACCTCGGTCTAGGTCATACCATTCCAGGAACAAAATCACTCATGCAAGGATCAAGGATCTAAAACGCCTAGATATTAACATCTCGGTCCAGATGATGCACATCTCGGTCCAGATGATGCACATCTCGGCCCAAGCGGCGCGCACCTCGGCCTAGATGGTGACATCTCGGCCAATATGCCTGGGTGAAGATGGAGGCCAACCAACGGGGTTCCAAGATAGTTCTATGTGACAAAGGTCTCGAAGGTGTCTAGGCTTAAGATGACCTCGGCAACGCACCAGACGAGAACAAAGCATGCAAGCAATCATTCAAGCAAAATAAGACAAGATTTGCAATTACACATATTAAAACAAGATTATCCATAAATATATGCAAGTATGACTAAGTTAAAATGAGGGTTGTTACAGGATATCTAAAGGGTAAATTATATCATTAATCTTTATTATTTTTTTTTTAAAAAGTGAAGCATTAATAAATTTTAAAATATGATCTTATGAATTGTTTAATTTTTTTTAATTCAAAGGTTCCATTAAAATAAAATTTGCACAAAATGGTAGTCAGTTGCATATTTGTGTTTAATTTTTTAGGAATAAAAGTAAATTTTTTTAAATATAAAATTATATATTCAGACAATTTGCACTATAAAGGTTTTGGATTTTCTCTCATTTTGGAACAAATCTCATATTATGAATAAAAACGTAACATTCTAATATAACACTCTAATAACGTAACACTCTAATAAACACACTAACAAACTCATTGGTGTACTTTTCCCAAACGTAACAACGTAACACTAAAAAAAACACTTCTTAATGTATTTTTTTCAAAAGTAACACTCCAACAATCAATGTAATCCCAAAGTTAATAACACTTCTATGTAACACACAAAAACACTAAAAACTTCTTAATGTATTTTTTTCAAATATAACTCTCACAGTTTGAAATTATACACTTACTCAAACCTTACTAAGGATTTTTTGTACTCCTTTTGGAATGATTTGAAGAATCCCACATCTTTTTTTTGGAGTATTACATTAGAGTGTTATGTTTAGAAAAAGTATATTAAGCAGTTTTTTTGTGTGTTGGAGTGTTATACTAAAAATTTTTTTTAGAGTGTTACGTTTGAGAAAAGTACACTAAGAATTTTTTTTGTTATATTACATTAGAGTGTTACCATTTGAAACTATAAATTTCTTCAAAATTTACTAAAGAATTTTTGTACTTCTTTTGAAATGTTTTCCAAATAAAAAAGATTTTCATATAAAAATTCATCCTAAATTTAATTCTCATAGATTGTGTACTTTACCTTTTTAGTACAAAAGAAAAAAAGAGAAAGAAACATAATAGAAATAAGGATATAATTGTAAATTTAATTTCAAATAATACATTAAATCTGCTTTTCCAAAATCAATGAAATTAATTGGTCTATAATAAAATCTTTGGAATTAATTGAATTATCCTTCCTCAAAATGACATTTATAGGTAAATCTCCCCCCCCCCCAAAAAAAAAAAACCCTTTATTTTCATCAATTTTAATTTTAGATTTTAATTTTTATTTTAATGTAATCCCTTTGTCATTATCTCTAATATTTTAGATGAAAAAAAAAGGATGTGCCCAAAATTAAAGGCACTGAAATAGAATTCGTATGAAGTTAGGTGAACTAAAATTTAATTTGAGTAAGATTATAAAGATTACCCGTTTAATTTAATTTGAGGATATCGAACACGTTTTCATTTTGCCGGCATGGTTGAAATTATTACAAATAAAAGTGTTTTCTTTTATAAAGCTTTAACATAAATTTTTTCTTAGTCTCTGGCGGAAAAAATGTTTGTAATTAGACAATTCAACACGACATTCGAAATTGGGAAGCAGAGTTAAATTAAACAAAGACAACTTCTCTTCAGTTCACTCTTAGGTCTTCGTAGGTTCAACTCTGCTGATAATTCAAATTATTTAATACGTAACATTTATTGAGTATGTTATTTGTATAAAAAATTATATTAATTGAATAATAATAATCACTTGATCAGTTTGTATTTTTGTTTATAATTAATTTTTAAAATGATTATTGTTAAAACAACATGTAGATAAAATAAGTATTGCTAAAATGAGAATGTTAAGGTAGATATGTGGTAAGACTAAATTAGACAGAGTTAGGAATGAGTATATTTGAGAATGAATAGGAATAGTACCGATAGATAATAAGTTCAGAGTGAGAATATATTAAGATAGTTTAGTCAGGAAACCAATAGAGGTAATAGTGAAGACCAACAAATGTGATACAATGACAATAGATAGTAATGTTAGGGAAAGAAATATACATAAATTGACATATACTACTATATTAAATAGAAATATGAATCTCTTTAATTTGACTAATGAAATGACCTTTTGATAGAATCTAGTAGGAAAGAATGATTTATGCAGCTGACCCTGTTTGATGAGACTTAAGGCTTAACTTTGTTAAGTTAGGTAATTTGTTGTTGAATTCTGATCAAATGATTATTGATGTCCTATCGACGTAATATTTTATAGAAATAATATACCCAATAAATTACATATGAACCGATTTAAATTACCAAAATAGATCTGAAAACGGAGCCGTCAGGGTCCAATAGCACCCTGCAGTAACCTTTAAAAAAAGTAGTAGAAAGTAGCCGCCGGCGCAAAATTTTCCAAATCAATCGCCGGAAAGCAATATTCATAAAGCAGACAGTGAAGATAAAAGAGGAGAGGCGGCTCTAATATTTTGAATAATCTTCATTAGAAAAATCCATTAAAAAAATTGTAACAAGGCAATTCAAAAGGTGTCAATTCAATTGTCTCTCATCAAAAGGTGTGAATTCAATTGTCTCTCATCAAAAGGTGTGAATTCAATAATAATAAAATTTTATAAATTGTAACAAGGCACACTTCAATAATTTATAGTTGTTATATGAGTAAATAAGATGAGTTTAACCCAGGGTGAGTGGCAACTTGGTAAGGGCATGAGATTTAAGCCTCTAGGTCTTGGGTTCAACTCCCCTCTGGGCTAATCTCCTGGGCGTAGTACAGTTGGTTAGGAGGTTGACCTCAAGGATGTCTTATCAGCTACTTGGTGTGGGTTTAATTCTCCCCCGCTGTGCGAGTCCTGACTTAAGCGGAGCTTGCCTTGGGAGGTCGGGACAAGCTTCCAGGTTATAGTCTCTTACTCGGAACGGACAACAGGACACCCTGGTGATCTCCTCAAGGGGCGCTGCCTTGGACCTACGGGAGAGTGAGAGGATTTCCCTGTAACAAAAAAAAAAAAAAAAAAAAAAAAAAAGATGAATTTGTATAATTTTTTTTTGGACAAAAGGTTAAGATTTTTTTTTGGGGAGAATCAATGGCTAGACAACTTACCATAGATCTTGATCCATCCATTACAAATCCAATTCTAAACACTATCAAGAAAATTGATCCACTAATAATACTATATTTATCATTTTAATTATCGATACAATATTAACGTATTAAGTTTTACCATATATGCATATTCTTAATACAATATTGACAATTAGATAAATACATCACAAAAAAAAAAAATTACACGACAGTGTCCTGGAAATTTCTAATTCTCGCCCCACGTAATAACAAATTATAAGATCTAAACCTTATATTAGATAGTATGAAATGAAAGGAAAAAGAGAAGTGGTTCGACTGATGTCTTAATCAATGGTCAACCTCTCCCATCGAAAATGAGACGTTATTCGACGTAATTGACCAAAAGAAGATCAACGATGTCTAATTGGATTTATCCAAGCTTTCAAAATTTGAAATATTAAAAAAATTTAGATCACTAATTGACATAGGCTAATTTGAACTTGGGGAGCGTGTTGTGCCTTATGACATAGCACATATGGCTGTGAGGTTGAATAGGGATTTGTCCTAAGCTTATTTTAATAATTTAAATTATTTATATCATAAAATTTATTAAAAATATTATTTATATAAAAAATCAAGTTAATTGAGCATGTGTAATCCTATGATCAAGTGTTAACAGTTTTAAAATAAAATTATCAAATATATTCTAACTGTTTATTTTTTTAAAAACAAATGTGATTTTGTTTTAATTTTATAAATATTCAATTAATTTGATTTTTTTCATAAATGATTTAATCGACAAATCCTACAATATCAACGATTCGAATCAACAACATGAGCTCGGGGCAAGATTTATGAGCCCTCACAGCACCATGTTGTACCTATAAGACACTACAGCGCCCCTTGCCAATTTGATATGAAAGCTCTCCATCTTATATGTCAAATCCATTATTATATTATTTTTAAAATTTAAATTCTTTTGAGGCCAGCCAATCAACTCCCGGGATGACCACATTAGATGTTTTAACTGAAGACAAAAGATATATATATATATATATATATAAAGGCATCAGGGAGTCTTCATGTCAAAAGTTGTATGAAGAAGTGACATCAAAAGTCACATCAACTTTTGGCATACAAGGTAGAGTTAATAGTTGATGTCAAACCCTTCGTTTGGCAATAATTTTTTTAGTTGATTTTTGACTTTTTTAGTCTGGAAATTTTTTGTTCGTTTGGTATTCTTAATTAACTTTTTTGACTTTTTAGCTTTGGAATGACAGATTTTTTTTTTTTGTTTGTCTTTTTGTGATTTTTTTGACTTTTTTTTATTCTTTTGTGATTATTTAGCCAAAAATAAAAACCAAACATCACCAAAATATGACTATTATCAAATTTGAAATGACAAGCGAAGGTTCTCTAAGACCATTAATATGGTGAATACATATAACAAAGATCAAATCAAACAAAATTATTTAGAGTGGGTTGGTGAATTGATTTTTATAGTGATTTTTTAAAATTTTATAGTCAAACAATTTTTTTTTTTTTAAATTTTAATAATGTTAGTGGTTTTTTAACTATTTTAACTCATCTCCAAAAGGAGTCTTAGAAGGAATAGAAGTAGGGGTAAAAAAAGAAAAAGAAAATTATAAATCAGTGGTTTTTCTACAAAATATTTACGAATTCATAGAAAATTTATAACTTTAATTACTAAAATCGATAAACTTTTCAACTGATTTCTATTTTTTTAAAACAAATGTGATTTTGTTTTAATTTTATAAATATTCAATTAATTTGATTTTTTTCATAAATGATTTAATCGACAAATCCTACAATATGAACGATTCGAATCAACAACATGAGCTCGGGGCAAGACTCATGAGTGCTTACAGCACCGTGTTGCACCTATAAGACACTACAGTGCCCCTTGCCAATTTGATATAAAAGCTCTCCATCTTATATATTAAATCTATTATTATATTATTTTTAAAATTTAAACTTTTTTGAGGCTAGCCATTCATCTCCCGGGACGACCACATTAGATGCTTTAACTGAAGACAAATTATATATATATATATATATATAAAGGCATCAAGGAGTGTTCATGTCAAAAGTTGTATGAAGAAGTGTTGTCAAAAGTCACATCAACTTTTGGCATACAAGGTAGAGTTAATAGTTGACGTCAAAGCCTTCGTTTGACAATGATTTTTTTAGTTGGTTTTTCGACTTTTTTTGTTTTTTTAGCCTGAGACTTTTTTGTTCGTTTGGTACTCTTGATTGGCGTTTTTAGCTTTTTAACTTTGGAATGGTGGAATTTTTTTTTTGTCTTTTTGCAATTTTTGCAATTTTTTGACTTTTTTTTGGTTTTTTGTGATTATTTAGCCAAAAATGAAAACCAAACATCACCAAAATATGACTATTATCAAATTTGAAATGTCAAGTGAAGGTTCTCTAAGACCATTAATATGGTTAATACATATCAACAAAGATCAAGTCAAACAAAATTATTTAGAGTGTGCTTGTGAATTGATTTGTATAGTGATTTTTAAAAATTTTATAGTTAAACAAATTTTTTTTTTTTAAATTTTAATAATGTTACTGCCTTTTTAACTATTTTAATTCATCTCCAAAAGGAGTCTTAGAAGGAATAGAAGTAGGGGCAAAAAAAAGAAAAAAAAAGAGAAAATTATGAATCAGTGGTATTTCTACAAAATATTTACGAATTCATAGAAAATTTATAACTTTAATTACTAAAATCGATAAACTTTTCAACTGATTTGTATTTTTTAAAAACAAATGTGATTTTGTTTTAATTTTATAAATATTCAATTAATTTGATTTTTTTCATAAATGATTTAATCGACAAGCCCTACAATATGAACGATTCGGATCAACAACATGAGCTTAGGGCAAGACTAATAAGCCCTCACAGCACCGTGTTGTACCTATAAGGCACTACAGCGCCCCTTGCCAATTTGATATTAAAGCTCTCCATCTTATATGTCAAATCTTTCATTATATTATTTTTAAAATTTAAACTCTTTTGAGGCCAGCCAATCATCTCCTAGAACAACTACATTAGATGCTTTAACTGAAGACAAAAGATAGATATATATATATATATATATAAAGGCATCAAGGAGTCCTCATATCAAAAGTTGTATGAAGAAGTGACGTCAATAGTCACATCAACTTTTGGCATACAAGGTAGAGTTAATAGTTGATGTCAAAGCCTTCGTTTGACAATGGCTTTTTTAGTTGATTTTTTAGCTTTTTTGACTTTTTTAACCTGAGACTTTTTTGTTCGTTTAGTATTCTTGATTGGCTTTTTAACTTTGGAATGGTGGATTTTTTTTTGTCTTTTTGTGATTTTTTTGACTTTTTTTTGTTCTTATGTGATTATTTAGCCAAAAGTGATAACCAAGCATCACCAAAATATGACTATTATCAAATTTGAAATGTCAAGTGAAGGTTTTCTAAGATCATTAATATGGTTAATACATATCAACAAAGATCAAGTCAAACAAAATTATTTAAAGTGCGTCTGTGAATTGATTTTTATAGTGATTTTTAAAATTTTTATAGTCAAATAAATTTTTTTTTTATTTTTTTTATTTTAATAATGTTAGTGGCTTTTTAATTATTTTAACTCATCTCCAAGAGGAGTCTTAGATGGAATAGAAGTAGGGGCAAAAAAAAAAAAAGAAGAGAAAATTATGAATCAGTGGTATTTCTACAAAATATTTACGAATTCATGGAAAATTTATAACTTTAATTACTAAAATTGATAAACTTTTCAACTGATTTGTATTTTTTAAAAACAAATGTGATTTTGTTTTAATTTTATAAATATTCAATTAATTTGATTTTTTTCATAAATGATTTAATCGACAAACCTTACAATATACGATTCAGATCAACAACATGAGCTTGGGCCCAGACTCATGAGCCCTTACACCACCGTGTTGTACCTATAAGACACTACATCGCCCCTTGCCAATTTGATATGGAAGCTCTCCATCTTATATGTCAATCTATTATTATATTATTTTTAAAATTTAAACTCTTTTGAGGCCAGCCAATCATCTCCTAGGACAACTACATTAGATGCTTTAACTGAAGACAAAAGATATATATATATATAAGTCTTCATGTCAAAAGTTGTATGAAGAAGTGACGTCAATAGTCACATCAACTTTTGGCATACAAGGTAGAGTTAATAGTTGATGTCAAAGCCTTCGTTTGATAATGACTTTTTTAGTTAACTTTTTGATTTTTTTAACTTTTTTAACTTTTTTGTTCATTTGGCATCCTTGAATGGCTTTTTTGGCTTTTTAGCTTTGGAATGGTGATTTTTTTTTTTTGTCTTTTTGTGATTTTTTTGACTTTTTTTTTATTATTTTGTGATTATTTATTAGCCAAAAGTGAAAACCAAACATTACCAAAATATGACTATTATCAAATTTGAAATGTCTAAGTGAAGGTTCTCTGAGACCATTAATATGGTTAATACATATCAACAAACATCAAGTCAAACAAAATTATTTAGAGTGTGTTTGTAAATTGTTTTTTATAGTGGTTTTTAAAATTTTTATAGTCAAACAAATTTTTTAATTTTTTTTTTTTTTTTTAATAATGTTAGTGGCTTTTTAACTATTTTAACTCATCTCCAAAGGGAGTCTTAGAAGGAATAGAAGTAGGGGCAAAAAAAAAAAAAAAGAGAAAATTATAAATCAGTGGTATTTCTACAAAATATTTACGAATTCATGGAAAATTCATAACTTTAATCACTAAAATCAATAAACTTTTCAACTGATTTGTATTTTTTTTAGAAATTTGCATAGTGCAATTTTACCAACCAAAAAAAAAAACCTTTTATCTTTTAAAAAATGATAATTACACACATTAGTTATGAAAAAATTATGAAGAAATATCAATAAATCTATGTCTCATTTTTTTTAAGTTATCTCAATCATCGCTTCACTCTCTGCTGGTGTCTTTGGAATAATTGGAACAACTTTATTTTTTCTAACCAATTGCAGGATGTGACAAAAATTGTAGCTTGTGGTATCCAGTGTCTCAACGGTCACTCTCATTGGGTAATTCGCGCTATCCAGGGAAGCATTGAGGATTTATCTGGCTTTGGCCATTATGTGCATACTATTTGAGATGCTTTCTGGCACTTTTGATCCTCTTCTATCTCTCATGTCTTTAGGGAGGGAAATAATGTGACTCATTGTTTATGTAGTTTGACTTTCGACTATGATTCTCCTTGTATCTGGATGGAGGACGCTCTTCCTTCATTCGTACAGTTGATTGCCTCATGTTGTAATTTTCTCCCCTATCTAAAAGAGAGAAAAAAAAGAGAGCAGGTTCTTAGTTTATAATTTATTAGATTGTCTTTTTAAAGTATTTTATTTGTAAATATTATTTATATATTTTAAAATAAAAAAACAACAAATGACATTTACATCTCAATCGATAATATTAAAATGCAATTAAGGGGTTGTTTGGGATGTTCTAAATAAGTGCATTTTTTGACTTTTTATGAAATATGAGTAATAGTATGTGAAATACTTAGGACTCATTCTATATATACTGTAATTAAGGATACTTAAGGTCAATAAAATAATTTTCAAAAACATGGCAGGGCCATTTTGCAATTTATATACAATCTAGAAACATTAATAACTTAAAAGGGGGTAATAGAATAATTTTGGAAAACTTAGGGGGCATGGCCCACTTAGTTCTCCCCTAGTTCTGTCTATGGACCATGGTATTAGTATAAAACATGAAAGACGAGACGAGCATATCATATTATATCTAAAATTCGATACCCAAATTTGGCCATGGCAATATTGCTGTTGAGTAAAAGCCAAGCAGTTAGACCTAAAAATTTGGCTACCCACTCTTCAGTTTGAGCATAAAAATGTGGCAAATGCAGACCCAAATTGGAATCCCTGTCCAGGCCTGAAACTGCATGGATCAATTATTTTTTATCTGATTAAGTACATTCAAAACCAACCAACCCATAATTGGAGTCCATTTTCAGAAAGTGCATGAATGCAAGAAGCAACCCTTTTGCAGCAATGAAATTTCAAAACATTTTCCTCATACCTTATTGCTTCATCTCTATCTAAAACCAATAAATATCATTTACAAAAAAATAGCATAAAGTTTATTTCAAAAAAAGAAAGAAAGAAGAGAGGGTGTAATCAGTGTAAATTTACATCATTATGATCTGGAAGAAACTAGCTTGATGAAGAATGGTTCGGAACCTCATTCTTACTTGAGGAAGAAACCGAGGAATCAATCCATGGCCCATCCATTGATATGCTCCTTTGATTGTTCTGAGAGAATGTAGAGATGTGAGTTTGGCTGTCCTGTGGTAGCCTCTCAAAGGCTTTAAACCTCATATCCTCCTTCGGAGAATTGCGCTTGATCAGTGGGGCTTGTATTGGACTCTTGCCTTCGAGCATTGTGATACTCCTGTTCCGTATTATGCTAATTGATCCTCCTTATGTATGTGATTATGTGTTTGATATGATTTTGAGTGTCATTTATATGAATATATGTGGTTTTGAATTTCTATCTGTTCACCGTAGGAATATCTGTTTGATTATCTGCTTCGGAATTTAAATTGAAGGCCTTATTGGCCACAGAACCTGAAATTGATTGCGCCATTGCGATTGGCATAAATTTTAGAGCTTACGGTGAAATTTAATTGAAAATTGATTCGGACCAAAATAATTAAATTCAGAACGATTAATTAAGTGCCCAATTATTTTATATTAATAATTTTGACTAGTGGGACTTACATAAAAGGGCACAATGCACCCAATTCCTCTCTTTTATCCATTTGGGCTGAGATTTCTCTAGAGAGGGAGAGAGAGGGCCGGTTCTAGAGAGAGAGGAGGAGGAGTTATGCATTTTGATTCAAGGTTGTGAAATTGGAAGTTAAAAACCCAAAGAACATTGAGTGTTTGAAGCTCTTAGGTGAGTAATCAATTTTTGATTTATGAATTGAGTATGTAATTTTGTGAAATCAAGTGGTATGGTAGCTCATGGCTAAGATTGAGCTGAATTTGAAGTTAAAATGAACATGCATGTGCATAATTGTTACAATTTTGGGTGTTCTAGCATGTTAAATATGAAGAATGGGGCATCAAACCTTACATGCATGAGTAGTTTTGTGTAGCTTCATGATTTGGGGCATCATTTGTACCATTTGTAACAGAAATGAAGTCGAAATTCACATGCATGCATGATTGAAGAGGTCATGAAATTGGTATAAGTTTGAAGGTATGAGTTTGTTATGTTGGAGTTGAGTTTGATGTAAATTGGGATATGCATGTGATCAATTTGTGAAATTGAGCTTCATAATGTTGTAATTTGGTGTTTGTACCATGTTAATACATGTATATGTGGAGTTTGAGCCAAAATCATGTGTTTAGAGCCTTTGAATGTCGAGTTGAAGCTCAAGAACATGTTCTGGAAAACTCAGAATTTTTGGTGTCTGCTCGAGCGTGGAAACCGCCGCTCGAGCGGGGAATACGTGCTTTCAGAACTTTTCGCAGACATGGTGTCCGCTCGAGCGGGGAAGTTCATAATCGAGCGGGGAGCTATGTAGACAGACCTTCAGCTCGAGCGCCAGTCCTCACGCTCGAGCGTAAATTCGATGCATCTAGTACTTTTGCAGACCTCATGGGTCTGCTCGAGCGGGGAAGTCCACGCTCGAGCGGGACCCTGATTTCTGAAATTTTGAAAAGCCATTCTGAGTTTCGTTTTTTGTTCTCTTTTACTTCTAAGTACTCTTAGGCATGCATTGAGCATTGTAATTGAGTTAAAAGAGATAAGAATGAAGCCTAAAGAGGAATATGTGAATTAAAGAACGGATTGAATTATTTGTAACCCATGTGTGTTACGTGATATGTAGGGTCAAGCTCCAGGGCAAATCCATAAGCCGTTCACTGTGAGTAATATCTAAAATATGTTGTTGTTCAATTGCTTACTTCTATGTAGGTTTTGTAAAGTTCATTAATTTGAATAGTGGACAAAGTTTGATATGAACGTTTGAAAGACCTAAATGTCAGTTTGATATGAAAGTTTGAAAGGCCTAAAGGCCAGTTTGATGTGAAAGTTTGAAAGGCCTAAAGGCCAGTTTGATGCAAAAGTATAAATGGGCTAAAGGCCAATTTGATACGAAAGTATAAATGGGCCAAAGGCCAGCTTGATACGAATGAATGAATGGGTCGAAGGCCAGTTTGACATGAAAGTTTGAATGGGCCGAAGGCCAGTTTGACATGATAGAATGAATGGGCTAGAGGCGAGTATGATCTATATCTATTTATATGCTAAATAGAAATATGAATTGGGCCTAAGGCCGTCTGATGTATATTGTTCCAATGTATTTTCTTTATTTGATATTATTCACTGGGCTTTCGCTCACGCTCATTTATGTGTTTGTAGGTGAGCCAAGAGAGGTCCAGACACAGCCTCAGTAAAGTCTGTATGGAACAACTAAGGTTTTGAAGAGTCAGCCCCTGCGTCTCACGCACGAGACACGCTTTCGCCCTTCTACTATTTTATGTTATTTTATCATGTTGGCGAGGACTTTGGTGTACGTCTGTATATAGCTTTGTTTTGGCTGACTTAGATTTGAATGATTCTGTCTGTATAGAACTTTATGTTATTATACTTTCTGTTTGTGAGTTATTAACATTCCATACATACATATGTTAATAACTCACAAACAGAAAGTATAGTAACATAAAGTTCTATACAGACAGGATTATTCAAATCTAAGTCAGCCAAAATAAAGCTATATACAGACGTACACCAAAGTCCTCGCCAACATGATAAAATAACATAAAATAGCAGAAGGGCGAAGGCATGTCTCGTGCGTGAGACGCAGGGGCTGACTCTTCAAAACCTTAGTTGTTCTATACAGACTTTACTGAGGTTGGGTCTGGACCTCTCTTGGCTCACTTAAAAACACATGAATGAGCGTGAGCGAAAGCCCAGTGAATAATATCAAATAAAGAAAATACATTGGAACAATATACATCAAACGACCTTAGGCCCAATTCATATTTCTATCTAGCATATAAATAGATATAGATCATACTCGCCTCTGGCCCATTCATTCTATCATGTCAAACTGGCCTTCGGCCTATTCAAACATTCATGTCAAACTGGCCTTCGGTCCATTCAAACTTTCATGTCAAATTGGCCTTCAGCTCATTCATTCATTCGTATCAAGCTGGCCTTTGGCCCATTTATACTTTCGTATCAAACTGGCCTTTAGCCCATTTATACTTTCGCACCAAACTAGCCTTTAGGCCTTTCAAACTTTCATATCAAACTGGCCTTTAGGCCTTTCAAAATTTTCATATCAAACTGGCCTTTAGACCTTTCAAACTTTCACATCAAACTTTGTCCACTATTCAAATTAATGACTTTACAAAACCTACATAGAATTAAGCAATTGGACAACAACATATTTCAGATATTACTCACAGTGATCGGCTTGTGGATTTGCCCTGGAGCTTGACCCTACATATCACATAACACACATGGGTTACAAATAATTCAATCCGTTCTTTAATTCACATATTTCTCTTTAGGCTTCATTCTTATCTCTTTTAACTCAATTACAATGCTCAATGCATGCCTAAGAGTACTTAGAAGTGAAAGAGAACAGAAAACGAAACTTAGAATGTCTTTTCAAAATTTCAGAAAACAGGGTCCCCGCTCGAGCGGACCCATGAGGTCTGCAAAAGTACTAGATGCATCAAATTTACGCTCGAGCGTGAGGTCTGGTGCTCGAGCTGAAGGTCTGTCTACATAGCTCCCCGCTCGAGCGTGAACTTTCCCGCTCGAGCGGACACCATGTCTGCAAAAAGTTCTAGGAGCACGTATTCCCCGCTTGAGCGGCAGTTTCCACGCTCGAGCGGACACCAAAAATTCTGGGTTTTCCAGAACATGTTCTTGAGCTTCAATTCGACATTCAAAGGCTCTAAACACATGATTTTGGCTCAAACTCCACATATACATGTATCAACATGGTACAAACACCAAATTACAACATTATGAAGCTCAATTTCACAAATTGATCACATGCATGTCCCAATTTACATCAAACTCAACTCCAATATAACAAACTTATACCTTCAAACTTATACCAATTTCATGACCTCTTCAATCATGCATGCATGTGAATTTCGACTTCATTTTTGTTACAAATGGTACAAATGATGCCCCAAATCATGAAGCTACACAAAACTACTCATGCATGTAAGGTTTGATGCCCCATTCTTCATATTTAACATGCTAGAACACCTAAAATTGTAACAATTATGCACATACATGTTCATTTTAACTTCAAATTCAGCTCAATCTTAGCCATGAGCTACCATACCACTTGATTTCACAAAATTACATACTCAATTCATAAATCAAGAATTGATTACTCACCTAGGAGCTTCAAACACTTAATGTTCTTTGGGTTTTTAACTTCCAATTTCACAACCTTGAATCAAAATGCATAACTCCTCCTCCTCTCTCTCTAGAACCGGCCCTCTCTCTCCCTCTCTAGAGAAATCTCAGCCCAAATGGATAAAAGAGAGAAATTGGGTGCATTGTGCCCTTTTATGTAAGTCCCACTAGTCAAAATTATTAATATAAAATAATTGGGCACTTAATTAATCGTTCTGAATCTAATTATTTTGGTCCGAATCAATTTTCAATTAAATTTCACCGTAAGCTCTAAAATTTATGCCAATCGCAATGGCGCAATCAATTTTAGGTTTTGTGGCCGATAAGGCCTTCAATTTAAATTCCGAAGCAAATAATCAAACAGATATTCCTACGGTGAACAAATAGAAATTCAAAACCATATATATTCATATAAATGACACTCAAAATCATATCAAACACATAATCACATACATAAGGAGGATCAATTAGCATAATACGGAACAGGGGTATCACAAGCATACTCACAATAAAAGACATGGATGGCTTGAGGGTCGGTGATGGATTGGTGCACAAGAGAGTGATGTTTAACATATCCATTACCTCTTCTTGAGGGTAGTTTCAACCAAGAATCGGGTCCACGAGTTCTAAAAGGCTTCCCTACTCTTGTAGTACATAAGCCTTCAATCACATGTAGAAACAAAAGACTAACTTTAGTTATCTCATGTAAAACTTGTGAGAATATATTGTGTATAGAATTAGGGAAGATTGTATTGTGTATAGAATTAGGAAAGATTGTGGTGTAACTATTTGGCTGTATTTCCTTTTTCGTATTTTCCTTTTTCAGTCATAAGTTTAGGATTATATAAACTGGTGACCTCCTTTTAAAGATATACAATTAAATATACAGAAAATCTTTTAGGAATCTTACATGGCATCAGAGCTCTGGTTGTGATTTTTTGGTTCGTAGGGAGTCAACCCATTTGAGTTTGCTCTATTCGTTGAATCTGGGTTCCTTCGTTGATCCATCTAGTTAAGTCGTCTAGATTGACTGGTTCAAGAAACCCATCTGGGTTATTTAGTGCACCTGTTCGTGTCTTATTCTCTGCATGCAACTCGAAATACTTCTATTGCGACTTGCGATAGCTCCTGTTCGTGGTCTTCTCGCGATCGATCGAGGGTTTTCTTCCCTAATTTCTCACTCTGTTTTGCAAACCCCTCTTCTCTTTCTGGGTTCATCTGGTTCGGTTGAAGGACACGAGTAATCCATATGGGTTCGCGATTCTCTATTCATTGCTGGTTCTCTCGTCTAGTTTGAGGAGCTTAGTTCATCGCGTGACCGAATCGTCTGGTTTATGGAGCTTAGTTTTCTCTCTCGCTTTCTCTCTCTGTTCCGAAGTGTTCCTTGACCCTATAAGCACTATTATTTGGTTTAAAACAAAAAACATGTATTTATAGTTTGACCCCTCAGTTTTCTAGTTATTAGACTTGAACTTTTGGTTTGGCTATTTTGCTCTATTTTGGGTTATTACACTTGAACCCTCAGTTTTCTGTTTATTATTATGATGTCTCTGGCTTCGGATGAGTGTGCCTTCTGCCAGCAGAGGGGCCATTGGAAATATCACTGTCTCAAGAAGGGATGTTTGTCTAGCTTATTTTCTCAGTAGTCTCGGACTCAGTTTTGCCTTTCTTCTCCGAGTAATTTTCAGGCTCCCCCTGGTTCTACCGTATCTACTCTAGCTCCTGATCCTGACTTGGCTTCCTTGCGTGCTCAGATTAGTCAGCTTCAGTATACACTGTCTACCTTACAATCATCCTCGTCTGCCTCCATTGTTTCATCCTTTTATTCAAGTTTGCTTAGATCTTCTTCAGGTATTTCTTCGTCTATCTGGATTTTTGACTTTGGTGTCTTTCATCATATGACTCCCCATATCTTCTTACTTCAAAATTGTACTCCTCCTCCCTTTCCTATTACTATTAATGCTGCTAATAGATTTGGTATGTCTGTTATATCTATTGGGTCTGTCTTACCGTCTACTATGTCTGCTGTCTGTATTCCATCTGTCCTTTATGTTCCTCAATTATCTGTCAGTTTATTATCTATTAGTCAACTTGATTCCTCTGGTTTTGATATCTTTTCTTCTTCCATCTGTTCTGTGCAAGATCAGATGTCTAAGCAGTAGATTGAGACCGGTCGTAAAGTTGGAGGCCTCTATGTGGTGGATAGCTTGCATTTCTCGATAGTAATCTCTCCGACTACCTTTTCCTCTTTTTAGTTAGATTCTCTGTCTAGTCCTTTCTACTTGTGGCATTCTAGATTACGACATTTGTTTGCTGATCGCTTACGGTCTTTAGCTCAGTCTGGTATATTGGGTAAAGTTTCTCCTAGTGAACTTACTGAATGTCGGGGGTGTAAACTTGCCAAAATAACAGTCTTACCTTTTCACAAAAGTACTTCTATATCTGATACATTATTTTCTTTAGTTCATACTGATGTCTGGAGCCCTTCTCCTGTTCTCACCAAAAGGGGTTCTGCATACTATGTGTCTTTTGTTGATGACTGCACCCGTTACACTTGGGTTTATCTTATGACTCATAAGTCTGATTTCTACCAGATATACCGTACTTTCCAGTCTATGGTCACTACACAATTTGGGTCTACTATTAAATTGTTGCGGTCTGACTTGGGTGAGAAATACTTTAAAACTGAATTCTGTGAACACTTGGCCAAATTGGGTACCATGCACCAAAATTTTTGTACTGATACACCTGCCCAAAATGGTTGAGCTAAGCGTAAATGTAACGGCCCCAAAATGCATGTCACAATTATCCTTATCTAATTATATGATAATATGAATTAATTGGAGAATATTTGTTTGAATTGGAAAAATATCTGTTGAGGCTACAACTTCGAGACTGAAATTGACGACTATAATGGGTTCAGAAACTGAAATTGAGCATATAGATATGCTATTGGGAATTTTTAGAGCCATTCGGGAAGTTTAATTGAAAACTGATTTCGTCTGATTTGTTAAGCCGTGTTTGGCTCAACCTTTAGACACTAATATATAGATATTGATATGTGCCCTTGTTTGACTCAACACATAAAAGAAGAAAAATTAGAGAGAGAGAGAGAGAGAGAGAGAGAGATCTAGAGAATTAGAAGAGAAGAAGAAGAAGAACAAAGGGGAAACTTAACCAAGCTTCAAAGATCAACACTCAAAGGTGAGAAATTCCTATTAATTTCTTGATATGGAGCTAAGACATACATAAACTCATGAACATGGAGTGGAGATAGAAGGAATTCATGTTTAATTGAGGGTGTTATGTTGTATTTTGACCTAGAGAGCATATATGAGCTCATATGGCAAGAATTGAAGGAAGATGGTTCATAACTTTTCATACATGGCATCACATCATTTAATTCATGTTCATAAGCTTGTCTTCTTGCATGATTTTTGAAGATGGAGGGTAAAACTCCACAAATTTGTTAACATGTGTATAGTTGTTGATTTTGTCCTTTAATTCAAGATTTTGATCTTCGTATGAAACATTGAGTTTGGTTTTAAAGTGATGAGTTTATTTGAAGTTAGGAATTGTCCATTCAATATGTTTTTATGGGTTTTAGGCGTTGAAATTTATGAATTTAAAGTTGATTTTGCAAAGGAATGAGTTCTCATTGAAAGTAGAATTTCGGACTGGTTTTTCACCCAGACCGCTCGAGCCGTCTGGGCCACTGCTCGAGCGGCCAACCTTGTTATGGGCCAAAATGCATTCTGCAGTTCCATAGCTCGTGTGGCCAAGGCCACCGCACGAACGGTCAGGGCACTATATGTGCGGCCAAGGCCATCGCACTTGCGGCCAAACAGGGCAGATTTTCCAATTTTCTTCTTTTTTCGTTTTCTGACTTCCGAGCCTTCATTTACATGGTTTTCACATGTCATATGCATCCATATACATCTCATGAGCATGGAAATAATTGAATGATCATGTAACGGATAATTGAATGAAGTTGAGAACCAACTGCATGACTCGGATATGTATTGAGGAATTGTGCTATGAATGTTTGTATTTGTAGGTCAAGACTTGAAGACCATGCAACCGGTTTTGGAAGCCCACTGTGAGTAACATTTCTGTAAAGATATGTTGATATAAATTATGTTTTAACTGTTATTGATAAGTTATGTTTTCTTGAAATGCTATCTTGATTATGTGAACGAATATCCTATTTGTGAATCTAATATGGTATCCACGGATAGTCCCAACTCATGGGGGACGACACTTTAGTGCGGGTCCATGACATACATATGATACGAGATCTCGTTAACCACTTCATTGTGGTGATGTTTGTTTAATCGGCATCCGAAACTGATTACTCTAGTCGGAAGATGATATGTGTTATGTCATGTAAGATGTACCATTATGTTATGTTCTAATATGAGACTATTATGAATGATTGTGACATGATTTGTTTTATGGATATGTTATATATGGAATTCGTTCACTAACCCTTTTACTTTAATGTTATTCACTGGATTTTAGCTCACTGTTTTTATGTATATGTATAGGTGAGCGTTCTGGAAGTCAAGCCTAGGCGGAGTCTTGAACCGAGCCACCGTTTTGAAGCCTACCAAGTGTTTTGGGTACCTTTGAGATGGGGCTAGGCCTGGAAGGCCGTTAGCAAGTTTTTGGTCATGTTATATACTATTGACCCGTACATATGTTTTATATAAGATGTTTTGTTATACGTTATGTAATGTAGTAGGTAAATTAACGTTTTTGCATGTAAATATTTGTTCATATAGATGCACAGCTCATTGGACTATTGGTGTTTTGTTTTTTTGCTTCTGCAAGCCCTAATTATTTTTATTGTACATGAAGGCCTTTGGTAATCCAAGGATTACTGGCCGGTTACGATGCCAAACTTTTAGGGGTGAGTTTGGGTCGTGATAGTAAACATCGTTATCTTTTTGAGACAGCTAGGTTTCTCCTTCTCTCTGCCTTCGTTCCGGCTCCGTTTTAGGGTAAGACAATTTTTATTGCTGCTTTTCTTCTCAACCGTATGCCTACCCCTATTATTTCTGGTCGGTCTCTTTATGAGGCTTTGTTTTCCCAACTTCCTAATTACTCCCTCCTTCGTGTGTTTGGGTTTGCTTGTTTTATCCTTTTATCTCGTAAAGATAGGACCAAACTTAGTGTCCGGTCTGTCTTATGTGTCTTTTTGGGTTATAGTCTCATTTAGAAAGGTTATCGTTGTTCTGACCCTGTTTTCTGTCGACTTTATGTTTCCTATCATGTTGTCTTTCTCGAACGTCTATCTTATTTTCAGCTTCCTCATTTCACCGCCCCAATTTCCAAAGAGGATTTGCTTTATATTGATTCGTTTCCTTCTGAGGTCTCATCTAATGAGTACATCTCCACAGTTCCTCCTGATCTGCACCATTCCTCTGGACAGGTTTGTCGCCTTCGACGTGCTCTGTATAGTCTGAAGCAGTCTCCTCGTGCTTGGTATGATCGCTTTCAGACTGCTGTTACTAAGCTTGGGTTTCATCTTTGTGCCCAGGACTCTGCTTTATTTCTTCTCCACACCTCAGCTGGATTTGTTGCATTATTATTGTATGTGGATAATATGATCATCACTGGCTCTGACTCTTCTGCTATCTCTAAGGTCAAGCAGCATCTCTTCCACACCTTCGAGATGAAGGATCTTGGTCCTTTGCGGTATTTTCTTAGTATTAAAGTTGCTTCTTCTCCAAAAGGCTATTTTCTGTCTCAGGCTAAGTATGCTAATGAGGTCATTCACCGTGCTGGTCTTACTAATACTGAGGTTTCTGATACACCTACTGAGCTTAATGTGAAACTCAACTCTGCTGATGGTGTCCCTCTAGATAATCCCACTTTATATCACAAGCTTGTAGGTTGCTTAGTTTATCTGACAGTTACTCGTCCTGATCTTGCCTATACTGTTCATGTGGTTAGCTAGTTTGTTTCTGCTCCTCGCTCCTCACATTGGGCTGCATTGGTTCGGATTCTTCACTATATCCGAAGTACTATCTTTCAGGGTTTACTATTGTCCTCTACTTCCTCTTTGGATTTGGTGGCTTATGCTGATTCTGATTGGGCTGGTGATATTACTGATTGCAAGTCCACGTTTGGTTTCTGTATGTTTTTGGCAATTCCTTGATCTCTTGAAAAAGTAAGAAACAAACTGTTGTTGCTCGTTCTATTGCTGAAGTTGAGTACCGTGCTATGGCTCATGCTACTGCTGAGATTGTTTGGCTTCATTGTCTTTTATCTGATTTGGGTGTTCCTCAGTCTTTTCCGACCTCCCTCTATTGTGACAACCACAGTGCTATTCAGATTGCCCACAATACTGTCTTCCATGAACGGACAAAACACACTGAGATTGATTGTCACTTTGTCCGACAGCATCTGCAGTCTGGCTCTATCTCGCTTTCTTTTCTCTTCGGCTTTGCAATTTGCAGACTTCTTCACCAAGACTCATACTACCGCTCGGTTTTAGTTTCTTCTTAGCAAACTCTCTGTGTTTTCTACTAAAACACCTTGAGTTTGAGCGGGGGTGTGAGAATATATTATGTATAGAATTAAGAAAGATTGTATTGTGTATAGAATTAGGAAAGATTGTGGTGTAACTATTTGGCTGTATTTCCTTTTTCGTATTTTCCTTTTTCAGTCATAGGTTTAGGGTTATATAAACTGGTGACCTCCTTGTAAAGATACACAATTGAATATACAAAAAATCTTTCAGGAATCTTACACGGAGAGTTAAAGCATTAGCATAGGATATATTACTTTTAATTACCATTTATTACGCTAATTCGAGATATATAGGTTGCAACTTCAGTGTTTCCATTGAATTTAGTTTTGAGGTTGGATTTATTTCCATGAAATTGACAGTAACATTTCATTTCCAATTTTTTTGTAGACTCAAAGTTACACATAACTAAGAGGAACAAAATGCAACCTCTGTATGTGTAAACGCAAAGATTGTCAAGCAAAGACAATTGAGAAAAGCATAATTTACCCAATCAAGAAGGTAAACAAACTTGTCCTTTGGCCTATAATTTGTATTGCTTTTCCCACTGACAATCTCTAGTGCAATAATCCCAAAACTGTAAACATCTGCTTTATTTGTTAAGTAATCCCTTATTGCATATTCAGGAGCCATATATCCTCTGAAAAAATGGAAAAAAAAAACAAAAAATAAGAAAGTACAGCAACAACCACACCATTAAGTTCATCAAACTCAACTCAATTGAACAAAGCCTTAATGCTAACTAGTAAGGGTAGAAAGTTCCAAGACTAATACTTAATGTATCTACATGCATCTTTAAAATAATATCATCACTCAAACAAACGGTCCATAAGACATTTATTTCTTTTCTTTATTTTTATAGCAATTGATTGATCAACCCTACGATCTCTTGAACTTCCACCATTTTGGATAGTCCATTTTTTGACATCGCACAGGTGGAAAGGAGTTCAGTTCACCACAAGTTTCACGTCTGATTACGTAAAGAAGGTTCCCAAATTGTACTTTGAAAGCAAAACTGTAAAAACTTCTTATCTACCACCCAGTAGCAACTAAGAAGCTAGTGGAGAATTACATATGTACTGGTGGTATGTCGGATATAAGACAATTTTCAAGTAAGAAAACCACTCATCATTCCAAAGAGAAATATTATATATATATATTTTTGCTACCCATAATTTTAGACTACCAATACAATATTAGTTAAGCAATACTCCAAATTCTGGGGTTTACACACTATCTGTTGCTACTTGCATCACTGGGAAAAGGATAGTGATGGTTAATTAAGTTATATATTACTTGATTTCAACTAACATGCATATGACTATTAATCTGAAATATACTCAGATGAAATGAAGGTATGTAGACCGACAACGTTTAAAGGGGTGTATAGAAGTGGGAAAATGGTGCAAACAAACTCACATTGTTCCATACGGGTGAGCATGGTCCGGATTGGACCGGATTGGGGTAAAACCAGGACCAATCCGTTATTTACGGTTCCTAAAAAATTGGAACCAATCCAATCCGTTTAAATCATGGAACCAATCCGAACCAATCCATTTAAATACGGATTGGATCGGTTTAGGACCACGGATTCACATAATTAAATAACAAAAATATATATATAACACTTGAATTTCATAAAAATATAAACATAGCGCTATATTAGTTCCATAATAGCAACATGTTTTTCTATAATAACGGTATACTGTTCTAGAATTTAAACAACCATAAGAAAACTGGTTTTACCATAAGTATTTAGACCATTGCAAATTAAAACTTAAAACTAACAAATAAAAGTAATAAAAGAAGATATTATACGGTTTTCGGTTTGAGTTTAGATTTTACATAGAATAAGAAAAGATACTATGGAGGAGGATGTATAATAAAAATATAGACTATTTATATACGGTCCGGATCGGTTCCAATCCGGAACCGTGAGATTCAATCCGGAATCAATCCGTGAACTACGGATTTTTAATTATTTAATCCGGAACCGAACCGCGGATTCAAAAAACCAATCCAAACCTATCGGATTGGACTAGACTGGATTGGATAACGGATTTCACGAATTCCTTTCTCAGCCCTATTGTTCCAGCAATTTGCGTGCTAATATGGGTGGTCTCTTCTTCATTAAGCTTGGCCAAACCAAAGTCAGATATCTTAGCATTCAGGTCCTTATCAAGTAACACAT
This sequence comes from Camellia sinensis, assembly GCF_055761805.1. NCBI lineage: Eukaryota > Viridiplantae > Streptophyta > Magnoliopsida > Ericales > Theaceae > Camellia > Camellia sinensis. The sequence goes on along the minus strand of NC_138968.1, from coordinate 175,197,716 downwards.
TCGGCCTTAATGTCTCTATGAACAATTTTCAACCTTGATTCCTCGTGAAGATAAGCTAAGCCCATTGCTATCCCTAAGAACATCCTTTTTCTTGTCGGCCAGTCCAATTTTAGTTGATGTTCCTCGCGACCTAAAAATGGAGGAGACAGTTACTTCAGTATAGTAATGCATAAATACATAGAATGGTGTAGAAAGATGATAGTGAAGCAATTACCAAAGAGTGCACGGGCAAGACTATTGTTTTCTAAGTACTCATATATTAGCAGCAATTGGTTTCCTTCAATACAACAGCTATAGAGTCTGACAAGATTTGGGTGCTGTAAGGCAGATATCATGCCTATCTCATTGACAAATTCACGATTTCCTTGCTTTGATTTGGCTGAGAGTTGCTTAACAGCGATTACAGAACCATCCGATAATACTTCCTGAGATTAAGCAGCAACAGTGTCAGAATCATTATTAAAATATAATATAAAAATATTATTTTCCTCTTCATTGCTGCATTTAGCATGTATACATAAAAATGGTAGATGCCCTAAATGTTGCATCGGCATGACTTTGCTGGCAGGTTGGCACCCTAGGCAAAAAATTAATAACTTGCACAAAAATTACCATGTAAACGAGCCCAAATCCTCCTTCACCAATTTTGTTTGCAGGATCAAAGTTACTGGTTGCTGCTTTAATCTGTCTCAATGTGAAATAACCTATTTACAGATCGAGTGCTCGAAGCTTTATAACAAGGATGGGAAATAGAAATTCCCAGAAAATGAACAATATTAGAAAACAACGGCAAAATACAAAACCGATAAAGAAGAGTAATTCATCTTTCTCAACCAATTTGAAGGTTGTAAATGTAATGTTATATGAACTGTGACATGACTAATTTTAGAGCCTTGAGATAACACCATTCCATTTCTATCAGAAGACATTGTAGACACAAATTTTAAAACATGAAGTGTTTCAACACATTTCAAAATTTTATGTTATAAATGTTCACTGTTTAGTTTTTGGATTAAATAGTGTTGATTATTTGAATAGCAGGTTCTTATTTCCGATCTGTATTTCAGATCGTTAATTACACATTTTATACAAATGAAGCCTCCGATTAATGAAGAACAAAATAAACAACAAAAGACAATTTAAGAAAAATAAATATTTTATTGAAATTGTTATGGGCTTTGAGCCCTCGAATACAAATACAATTCTTGGGATTAGAACCCTTTACTTATTCATCGACATTAGCGTAGGCTCTTGAGTTCTCTAGGCTTCTCTTCTTGTTTCTTGTAACGACTTCTTTAGCTCTCAATTTCTTTCTCTCTCTCTGATCTTTTCACTTCTGATTTCCTGATCCCTTGTCTTGTGTGATGGTCCTCATATTTATAAAGGGCCATCAGGTGATAAGAATGCTCCATCTTCAATTTGAATTTCGAATTGAATGATAACGCCATTTGAATTTTGAATGATAGCACTATATGATTAATCGTATATCTGATTAACCGGATTGATCCTTGGGTTTCATCCTGTGTAGTGTCTTTGCTGTAGGCTCTACAGGTGCCATCTTTTGTAGACTCCACATGTCACTTGAGCATTTTGAATGACGTCTTGAGATACGATGTCATTTTATTTATGCACTTCAATGGATTATATTGATTTTTTTAGGAAGTGATTACCTATAACATTCCTATCATAGGCTCTATACGTATCATTGACTGATTGACGTATTTGAAATTTTAACATAAATTTGTTGAAATTTATGTGCCAACAAATGCCCCATGTGATTTGTACAAGTGAATTTTTTTTTAACTGTGCAAATCACAACAACTTGGCACTTTTATTTAGGCCTTCTTTAGATCATAAATCGTATTACCTCTTGGCCTTCATCACTTTCGGCCCCTTTGACTTTCTTTTATTTTATTTTATGGACTTAATTTTTTTTATGGGTCAATTGCTCTTTATAGTCCATGATCCTTTTTGTGGACTTGATCCATTTTTATTATTTTATTTTTTTTAGGGTCATGGGTAAGATCCAGGAATTTAATTGGGCTTTTCCTTTTGCGGGCCTCCAACTTGCCATCATTTTTTTTTTATAGTAGATTTTTTTTTTTTTAGGCCATTATGGATATTGATGGGTATGGTCCAAGATTTGTTTGTGCCTTTTCTTTTGTGGGCCTCTTTCTTCATTCCACGTGGGCTTCTCACCAACTTGACACTATTTATTTTTTATTTTTTTTACAGCAGATATATATATATATATATATTAGGAGTTTGTCTAAATAGAATAGGATGGGTTGGCATTGATAGGATTTCTAATCCGACACAGACTCTTCTATGGAGTATTTCAAATCCTACATAAACTCTTGCTTCTTTGAAGTATTTTAAGAGACCACTACCTCTTTTCTTAAGCAAGACTTTTCCTTTATATTACACCTATTCATACATTTTGCTCTGTAGCCTTTTTTTTCCCTGCAGATTTTGTTTCTCCCAGCAGATTTTTTTATTTCCAGTTTATCCTTCCAGCAACTTTCCAGCCATTATCTTTCTTCTTTTTCCAACAAAAGTTGTTCTTCTTATACTTTAAAGATGACACAAAAGAATCTCTTCAAACTCCTTTAAATTAGGTATGCTTTCTTCTCCATAAAATATTTTCTTTCAGCAAGTATATCACCATGTGACAGCCCTTCCCAAAATTTTTTACTAGACCCTAAGTTCAAGTAGTCCCAACAAAGACCCTTTTTGAAAGGATGAATAACCTACTGCCTTCTTTCATAAAAAAAGCTGTAGCCTCTTTTCTTATTATTTGTTTTTTTATTTTTTTTATTTTATTTTTACTTGAACAAAAAAAAAAACCTACTGCCTTTTAAACAGATTTTTTCCTAGCCCAAAGTCTTTCCTGAACAAAGACCTTTTTTTTTGTCACAGTTTAATCTGCTCTCTCTCTCTCTCTCTCTCTCTCTCTTTTTTTTTGGTCACAGTTTAATCTGCTTGCTACCTTATAAATATAGATTTTGTTGTTAGATCATGAACTTAACTAGCCCAAATAAAGTCCTTGCCCTATACAAACAAAAGACCCGATTTTTTTTTTAAAAGCAAAACCTGCAAGAATTTTTCCCTAGATCATGAGTTTAAATAGCCCAAGTACAAATGTTGACATGGCAGGTCTCTTGTCTTTTGGAAGTGGCCTCAATTGATCCCTATTGGAATTTTCTATCACATCTTCAGAAGGTAGGCCACATAGTTCCAGACCAAGATGGTCGAATTCTATGAGTTTGAATAGCCCAAGTAGAATTGTTGACATGGTAGGTCTCTTGTCTTCTGGCAGTGGTCTCAATTGATCCCTGTTGGAATTTTTTGTCACATCTTCAGAAGGTAGGCCACATAGTTCCAGACCAAGATGGTCAAATTCTACCTAGTTTTAGCTGGTCCATTTTGAATCTAATCTAATCAAAGCTTGCCCCTCGTGATTCGTGCCAGTGAATTTTAACTGTACGAATCATAACAACGTAGTATTTTTTTTTCTTTCTTTTATATATATATATATATATATATTTATGTCTTTTTACCTCTTTTGCAGGCAACACGCAAGGCGTTAGCGTTTGTTTGCAGGTATCATTGCCCTTTCCAACCTAATGGCAATGAGTGGCTTGAATCCTTGGCAATGAATGTGTCCGTCAGCCCAATGGCTTGAATCCTTGGCAGTGATTGTGTCCTTCACCCTAATAGCTTGAATCTTTGGCAGTGATTGTGTCTTTTCACCCCAATGGCTTGAAACCTTGGCAGTGAATGTGTCCTTCACCCTAACAGCTTGAATCCTTGGCAGTGAATGTGTCCTTCACCCCAACGGCTTGAATCCTTGGCAGTGATCGTGTCCTTCACCCCAACGACTTGAATCCTTGGCAATGATCGTGTCCGTCACCCCAACGGCTTGAGTCTGTGGCAGTGATTGTGTCCTTCACTCCAACGGCCTAAGTCCTTAAGTCCTTGACAGTGATTGTGTCTATCACCCCAACGGCTTGATTCCTTGGCAGTGATTGTGTCCATCACCCCAACGACTTGAGTCCTTGGCAGTGATTGCGTCCGTCACCCCAACGGCTTGATTCCTTGGCAAGGGGCTTTCGTCAATTTCTTTATATTATGACATTTTGCCTTCACTAACCCCCCATTTTTTCTTTTTTTTTTAGGAAGCATGGAAAAGACACTTGAATATATTCGACGTGACGAGAGGGACGTATTGGATAAATCTGGTCCAAAAATAATTCGGCACAAACCTATCACTGCTTTATTGTCACCTACCGAGTTGGACCCCTACATCCCTTTACATACGGCTTTCGATGACTTGGTTTATACAGGAATTCGAAACTACTGTGAGATTTTTGAGAAAGGGCACTCCAAATCAATCGATTCATTCCCTGTCTCAATCCTCCGTTTATTTTTTGAAGACCTTGACTGTTTTGAATTTAATACTCTTCTTAAGAGAATGAAACATGAAAAATTGAAGTGGGATAATTTTTTTAATGTTCGCGGCATTTCTACCCATTTGCAATCCCCTATATGGATTTTTTGGTTGAATGATGTTCTTTCCACATTTGCCCCTATTTTGAAGAAGTGTGCGATTTATGCTGCAATATATGTATCCCAATTTGCTTATGCTAAGAATGTCTCCCTGCTCAAAGAATTCTTAGAGCGGTGGTCACCCGACACCAACACTTTCCACACCATTTACGGCGAACTTAGGATCTCTTTATGGGACCTTCATCGCATTAGTGAGCTCCCCATCTGTGGTGAGTTTTATGAAGAGTTCACTGTAGACACCCCATTTTGACCGTCCTCAAGACTTGGACGTCATCGTTTGAACACTCGGTGATCATCCTTGTTTGTGTTCGTCTTGAGTTCCCGGAGGTCTCGGCTACGCGCCTTGCCTCAGGATCTCTCGACTCAACTGTTTTGTGTTTGGTCTTGCACCAAACACTTGTGTTTTTGCTTTGGAGGGCAGGGAAGGCCTTGTTGGCCATCTCCACACTCTACCGGCCATGGTTTGAGGCCACCGGCTGTGTCTTGTTGCCATCGGCCAAATGTTTGGCCATCCGGCACTCTAGATGGTCGACCGGCCATCTATTTTGGTCAAATTGCATTTTTGACCGGCCGACCACTGTTCATCTGCTTTTGTAGATATTTTTATGCCAGCTGTGCTAGCTGGCATACACTTTGTTCCCCTTCATACACGTGTATGGAGGGATCTCCCTCTTGACTAGCTTACTTGAGAAGCTTTGCAAGAGGGAAGCTCTATAAGAGGAGGCCTCTTCTCCCTCCATTAAGGTTACAAAAAAATCCAGAGGAGTTCTGATATTAGGGTTAGGTCATAGTGTCTCTATCCTATCTCTATATTTCTCTCTCTCTTTTGCCTTGTGTGTGTTTTTGTCTTACTTTTGTGCATAAACACCTAGTTCTACACCTTCTCTTAGTTGCTGAGGGGCCAGAGGGTTGTTCTTGGTGTTCTTGACTGGTTTTGAGCTTTGAGGACCAGCTGGAGCATCATTCTTGAAGAAGGTCAACAAGGGTAAGAACTTACCCCTTTTTACCCCATATTTGCATAGTCTTTTTGCCTATCTTGCGACTATTTTTAGACTTTGTGTATAACATATAAAAGCCTTGTTTTTGCCTTCTCTAAATAGTTGTTTAAGGTGTTTTAAGCTTTGGGGTTGTTTGACCCCTCTTAAGCCTTGTTAGGCTCTATTTTTGTGCCATTTTGGTGAGCTCCGGGACCACCTTGTTTGGCCCTTCTCACCACTGAAATCTTGAGGGATTTCAGTGGTGAGGATGGTGGTTTAGGGTCCTAAGAAGGAGAGGGTCACCCCCTCTCCTTGTTGTCCTTAAAAAGAGCCATTTTTGCCTCATGTGTGAGCACCTAGTTTAGGTCCATGTTGGCCATGCCTTAACTGTTATTTGGTAATATTTTGCCATATATTACCTCTGTTTCATGTTGGTTTAAGCACACCTTGCATGCCTTGCATACATGTCTTGTAATGCCATCATTTTGCCTTAACATGTACTTAGCATGTAGATCACCATGCTCGCTTGTTTTGGCCAAGCTTTGTGAAGCTTTTAGGCTTGTTTTGCCATGCTTAAGGTCTGATGTAGGTTGTCTTAGCCATGCTTGCCATGCTTCGTATAGCCCCTTTGCATTTTAGCTTGTTGGCTTTAAGTGTATGAACCATGAGCATGCATTACTTGCATTATTTTTAGTGGTTTAGCACCACTTATCATGTTATTTCAGTCCACTTAACATGCTCGCATGCTTGCATTTAATGCTCCTTTGATGCTTTAAGAGGTTGTGTTGTACACTCCATGTTTAAGCACTTATGCATGCCTCCATGTGTAAATCATTTAGATGCCATCTAAGTGGTTTTGGGGCTTGCCTTAACATGATTTGGGACTGATTTGATTCATTTTGATCATTTGCTTCATATGTCACATGATCATGATTTAAGCCCTTTGGCTTATCTTGGATTTTGGGTTTTATTTGCATGCCATGTCTATCTTGTTTACTTGGTTTGGCACTATTCTTAACATGATTTTCAAAGCTTAATGTGCATGCTATATGTCCATGTTTGCATCCTCCTAAGTGTGCTTGAGAGTTGCTCTTCAATGCCTAAGTGTTGGTCCTTGTGTGCATGCATACTTGCATGTTATTTGGTCATCATTCTCTTAGCATTTGGCTACTGTTTTGGGCCTAATATAAGGCTGTCCAAATCAGTTTAAGACCACCCCTTGCATGTTGATGCATGCTCACCTTGTGTGTTGTTGTGGTTGCATGCTTGAATATCCACATTGTATCTTGTATGCTTGTTGATTAGCATTGATGCCTCATACCTTGCATGCTTGCTTGCATAGGTTGCATGCCTAATATGCATTGTGCATTGCTAGTGCCTATGCTCATGTTGCATACTTAGTCCACATATTTAGGTTACATTGCATTGGCGTGCATGCCTTGCCTCTTGATCAAGTGATAGAGGTTGGGCCTCTTTGTTTGATTATATGCATTGCATTTCATTTGATATCAAAGTGCATACTTGGTTTCTTGGGCCACCACGCATTGAAATGCGCGATTGGTGGTCCGAGAATCGAGAACCATGTCCCTTTGAGTCATAAACATGATAGGGGATGTGTTGGTGCACACATTTGCTTGAAATGCATTGCCATGCCCTGTTTTGTCCTCTGCTACTGTCGAAACAGGATTCTGCAGGAAGCTTTGGCCGGCCGGCCATCTATACTGCCGACAGACCAAATATGGATGGCTGAGAGCCCAACAAATGGTTGATGACCATCTTGCTATGGCCGGTGATGATTTATCTTAGCCGATGGTGATCCACAATGTCCAAAGAGTGTTCCTTGAGAATTGTGCCATTTTTAGAGGAGAAAAACAGTGGAAACAGAGGCAACTTGTGCATAGTGGTGGGTTTCCGAACGGAACCGAGCGCGCATGCATTGGGCCCTCTTCCCGAGGCTGCTTTTACTGTCTTATTAGATTAGTTAATTTACTTAACTAGTTTAATTTGACTGTAATAATCAATTAGCTTGTAGGTTAATTAATTGTATTATTCTTTTGGTCTCTCCGAGCGAGGACGAACTTGTAATAAGTGTGGGTGCGTGTGTGCATGTTTTCCAATCCCCACTTCTTTCTCCCTTTTACTTACCTGCTTTGATGGTTAGTATTAGGACATATTTGATTTAACATACCTCATGCTATGCATGCGTGCATCATTCATCAGTATTGCATGCACCGAGCTCGGCGCATCATGCTAACTGCATAAGTATTTCAAATCTAACTTGAATACGTGCATCAAATGGTTGCATTTCACATGCCATCCTAGGATTAGCCGAGCCTATCCTAATTGCATTCTGTATGCGTCGCATTAGGCACTTAACATGAACTAGGATCATGCATATGATTACTAACTAGTTCATTGTTTTGGCATGGAGTACTAGGTGACCATTTATGCTTTAGCATCTCGCATGAGTGTGAATGTTAACATGACAGCATGCTTACCATGAGGCTACTTGTTTATATGATATAACTACTTGAGTGCCTGTGGATGGAGGTTGAATTACCTAAATTGGAATAATGCACTAAAATTGTGAGTTTTAAGCCCACTAGATAGTGGCAAAACCATCTTTTCTAAAGCCCACTTGAGGGTGGCAAAATCTGGATTTTAGCCTACTTGCGAGTAGCGAACCATTTTCAAAACAAACATGAAATGTTTTGTTCCAATTTAGGCGATTTGGTCTATACTTGTTTTCTGTGCACATAACGTAGTAATTATAGGCTAATAACCAAAATAGAAACACATAATGCTTTCAAAACAAGATATCACGGTTAGTAGAGGCCGATCTTTGATCGGGCGAGAGGGGGTGCTCATAGCTGACCTTCCCCAATCGTACCCAAGTTCCCAAGCCGAGGCAACTTTGGTGATGACGGATACGTGGCCTTTGGCACCGAGTCAGGGTTTCTTAAATTTCTCAAAATAAAATATTTAGATGGTGACTCTGTATCTGGCAAAGCAATCCATGTTTGGCACTTCTTTTTTAAAAATCTATTTTTCTCAAAACGATTTGTCGGATTTGGACTCTTTGGTTCAGATTAAGAACCGTGACAATTCGAGAGTCCGAACTATAGTGAGCCCAATATGAACAGAATGGGGACTCATCCTCCCGGGGCGTTCGGGGACGTCTACATTCACCCCCTTCAATGACATTTTATATTCGTCCCAGACATCCAAGGCGTGCCGTGGGCTTTTCAACATTTATGCCAGCTCTTTTCAATCCAACAAGTTTAACCACTGGATTTTCAAATTCATTGACGAATCCCCAACTTCAATTAGTGGTTTTCAATAAAAAGATAGAATCCCTGATGATGTGTATCTTTCTGGTTTTTTGGCAAGCTGGCTTAGCGGATTTGTCTTCCCTCACTCTTTCAGGGAAATTCGTCCGACTACGTTTCATGCAGCCACTAAAATGGCCGGTGGAACATTCTCTTGGTAAAATGGCATCATGACCTTCACCTGGGAAGGAAAATATTCAGGGTCCTTTGCATTACCTTTTTGGATGGATTTCACTATATTTTGTTAAAAATTACTCTCATGGGGATCCTCAGTCGATTTGTCCGATTCTTGATATTTATTTCATACCATATCCTGGGTTTATTGGAAACCAATCGGCTGCCCAGTTTTTTACTAATAAATTTCTATTTGTGGACTCTCTCTTAACTTATCGTACAGAGTGTCAGTTTAGGGCTCTTACCCATGAAGGTGAACCTTCAGGCATTTTGGTCGACTCTAAAAGGATATCACCTTTCCACCTTGGCTATCTTATATCTTTGAGGCAAGGGATTTTAACTTTTAAAATGGGATTTAATTTCATTTCTGAATCGTACTCCCCTAACCGATACGGTCGTCAATTTGGGTTTGCTCAAGCGTGCCCTACACCGCTTAATGTATCTTGTCGGCAGCCCTCTAAGTGGTCTAAATTTTATTACAACTGGCGCCATATGCTACGCTGCGGTACAAAAGTCTCATTGGAGTTACCAGGCTCCCGATCTACTTCTCCATAACCATGCCTTATGCCAATTGCTGGTTGGGAACTTCCTTTACCGTGCTCCAATATGTTACTCATACCTAGTCGAAATCTTTACGCAAGAGAAAACTGGATATGTCAATTAAAGACCGAAAGACGAAGAATCCTTCTTACTCTAGAGCTAGGTCATTATCTTCACCTATTGCTCTGGAAGCATCATCACCTTAGAGAATGGATAATAGTCGACCACTTATTGCTCCTTCCCGATCTAGTTACTCAGTTTCAGATCTCCTTCATCTTTTCGAGGATATGTGTAATTCTCAATTTAAAATGAGATTTAGCTTTGAGCAAGTAGATTCTGGCCCTCAATTTTCTAGTCTAGCAAAGCTTTTTCCAGAGACTATGTCTATTAGTGATTGTATAGGAACTTCCCAACCAACAGTATCAACCAAAACCTCAATGGACCAATTTTGCACATACCTGTACTCTTTTCTTGAAGATAAAGATGAGAATATGATTCAAGAACTCTTTGAGGGAGATAGGTATGAATTAACTGCCTTGGGTCATATTCGCATTAAGAGTGTTGAAACTCCTTCTACCACCAAATCTTTTGATCGTTCTCTCAATGGGAGTAGCGAGAGTGAAGATGAGTTTTATTACTACACCCCTCTTTTAGATGGCACACCGACTAAGATGAGCAAATTGCCCCTAACAAATGTAGTTTTTTCTTCTCCTTCTTTGAACAAGCTATCCAAGCTATTAGAGAAAGGTATAATTCTATATATATATGTATATATATATTTTGAATACCTTTCATTTTCTTAGGCACTGCGCCTCGGACTTCCCCAGCTGCCTTGCATATGCCATTGGCTACCTTTAAGGGTATTCTTATTCATTCCTTGTACCTCATTTTATTTCATGATGTATACATACTCAAGAAACCCTTTTCTCTTTAGATCATGCCACATTGCAAAATCCGTGGTCCACTTGTGGGAATCACAACTTGTCTCCTCCCCCACCTAAGTCTCTTCAAGCCGTACACCAAGGTATGCTTCATTCATCTATATATATATATATATATATATATTTTTTTTTTTACCTTCTATTTTTTCATTGAGTATTTCCTTCTATTTTCACAGAAATTACTTCTGACACATTGGAAGAGACAGATGAAATTACTTCTGATACCTCGGAAGAGGCCCAAATTCTTGCAGACTTACTTGAAGCAAATGGGGTTAACAAATTATTTGACAAACTTGAAGCATCCTTTGCTCCATCTAGCCTTTTTTTGGGAACTTTCTCTAATGAAGCAGCCACCCATATTCAGAAAGGTCTTACTATTTCTCTCCAATCAATGACGGATGTTAATGGCATGATTGCTATAGCAAACAACGTTTTCATGATTTTGAAAAGTTTGGGTGTAGACTTCACCTCCTTTTACGAGAAGGTGAAGATATTCTTTGGGTGCTTTGCTTTGAAAACCCAACTTGCAGATTTTTCAAATTTGTCTACTGTAAAATTTGAGGCCCAATACTATAAGAAGAAGCTTCATTTTGACAAAGTTTCTGGCGAACATGAATAGTTGTCTGCTTCAATTATCAAGTCGGATGAGCACATTGCGGGTCTTAATCAAAGGATTATTCAAACCAAAGGGTTACTCAAACAACTTGAAGATGAATTGTCATCCACCCAAGCGGAACATGCATCCTTTATGTGTGATTTTGCACAAGCTTCCGAGAGTGTTTCTAAATCAGAAGAAGACGTGCAAACTGCTCTGAATGTTTTGAGCCAACACAAGAAGAAGAATGGACAACACAGTGTTATGGAACGTGCTTTTGGAAGGGCTAAGGCTTCTCTTAATGAATGAATGCAGTTTTATTTTGTTATTCATCCGAACATAATGTATTTATGAAATTTCGCTCAGTGATAGGTTTATTTGTTATATGAAATTTCTCAATACAATACACTGATTTGTCTTATTTTAGCCGTTCGCATTTTGTACTGTTGCGAGCCAGGAGCATCCAATATTTTATCACCTTAGATTTCGGTGAGTTATTTTAGCAATTTAACCACATACAATACCGTTGGTCGTCTTTGACTTATGTTTGGCCATACACAATTTATACTGTTGCGGGCTAGGGGTATCCAATGTTTTATCACCTTAGATTTCAGTGAGGTATTTTAACAATTTAACCACATACAATACCATTGGTGGGATTCGACTTTTGTTTGGCCGTACACAGTTTACACTCTTGCGGGCCAGGAGTTTCCAATGTTTTACCACCTTAGATTTCAGTGGGATATTTTGGCAGTTTAACCACATACAATGCCGTTGGTGGGATTTGACTTTTGTTTGGCCATACACAGTTTATACTCTTGCGGGCCAGGAGTATCCAATGTTTTACCACCTTAGATTTCGGTGGGATATTTTAGCAGTTTAACCACATACAATACCGTTGGTGGGATTCGACTTTTGTTTGGCCGTACACAGTTTATACTCTTGCGGGCCAGGAGTGTCCAATGTTTTACCACCTTAGATTTCGATGAGATATTTTAGCAGTTTAACCACATACAATACCGTTGGTGGTTTTTTTTCTTTTTTTTTTAAGGCCCTAACTTTTGCCTAGGCCGCCCTTTCGGGTTTTCAACCTAGCAGGCTTTCTTAAGGGTAATATCTCTTCAAGAATCTTGCATTGGTTAGGGGAATGATTCTATCACCATCCATCGTTATCAACAAATAGGCCCCATTAGAATAAACCTTCTCAATCACATAAGGTCCTTCTCATTTGGGCTCAAGCTTTCCTTTGGTTCTTCGTGAGACTACTATGGGTGTTCTAACCATCAGTACCAAGTCTCATTTTTTAAAGGAGCGAAGCGTCACACTTTTATTGAACGCATTTGCCATCCTTTGTTGGTAGATCTCCAAATTCTGTTGAGCATACAACCTTCTTTCATCTAGGGTCTCGAGCTTAGCCAACCTCACTCTTGCACTTTCATCTTCTGTTAAGGACTCTTGTATTGCCACTCGCAATGATGGTATTTGAACCTCAAGTGGTAGCACTGCTTCTCCTCTAAAAACTAATGAATAAGGGATTGCTTGAGTAGGAGTTCTGTGCGAAGTCTAATAAGCCCACAAAGCTTCTTGTAACTTTTTGTGCCAAGCTTTTTTGTTCTTATCCACTATCTTCTTAAGAATTTTGCACAATATCTTGTTGAAAGCTTCTGCCAAACCATTGGCAGGTGCATGATAACTTGATGAATAGTTGTTTTTGATTTTATACTTGGCAAATAACTTGTTCAAAGCATCATTTCTGAATGGCTGTCCATTATCCATGATGATACTTTATGGAATCCCGAACTTGTAAATGATATGGGTTCAAATGAACTCAGAGACAACTGTGCTTTTTATATCCTTTAAAGCCACGGCCTCTGCCCATTTTGAGAAATAGTCAGTTGCAGTTAGGATGTATCGATATCCTGTTGAAGATGGAGGTACAAAAGGACCAATAATGTCCATACCACATGCTGCAAATGGCCAAGAACAAGTTGTTAAATATAAAGGCTCTGGGGGTTGGTGGACAAAGTTCCCATGGAATTGACAGACTTGGCATTTTCGAGCATAATCTATGCAATCTGCAAACATAGTCGGCCAATAGTATCCCAACCGTTTTAGTTGCATATGTAATTTAGGACCACTTTGATGTGCCCCACATACACTTGCGTGTATTTCTGCCATTACCTTTTGAATACGCTCCTTGGCTATACACCACATGTACATTCCATCCAAAGACCTTTTGTATAACCCATCTTTCCACAAGACGAATTTGATAGCCCTACGTCTCACTTCAATTCTTTTTACTTTATCTTCAGGTAGCCTACCATGTTGAAGGTAAGTTATGAATGGTTCCCGCCAGTCCTCCTCGCTTTCTCCCTTCGTGGTGACGACCAAGATTGGAACTAAGTCAGAAACTTTTTTTAAAGGTTATAACACCCTTCTTTCACCTACCATGATAGTAATTGCTTTGCTATCTGGTAGGGTCAATGATGCAGCCAAACTTGCAAGTGAATCAGCTCGAGTATTTGTTCTTCTCTTCACATGGAAAATATGTGTTTTCCTGAATAGCGAAAGCAATTGATCAACCCTTTCATGATACGGGATAAGACTTGTTTTCTTAACAATGTATTCTCCACGGAGTTGCTTTACCACCAGTTCCGAATCTCCATAAATTGAGAGTTCTTCAATAGGAATTTGTAATGCCAATTCTAATCCAGCAATTACAGCTTCATATTATGGCTCATTATTGGAGCATCCTTCACTTAAGGCGAAAGAATGGGTGATTATAGCATTGTCTAGAATCACAAACACAATTCCAATTCCAGCTTTATTGTTTTTAGGATTTTCTTGCTTCTTGCCATATGGATTCCTTGAAGCTACATCAAAATACATCTCTCATCCTTTCTGGATTTCTACTTGCATAACCTCTTTATTTGGTAAATCAGTTGCTAGAGGTGAGTCATTAGGTATAGGATGTGCTACTAAAAAATCTGCTAGTGCCTGCCCTTTTACAGCTCTTTGGGGAACATATTCAATTGTGAATTGTTGGAGAATTACAGCCCACTTTGCAAGTTTCCCTGAAAGTATGGGCCGTGAAAGTATATATTTCAAGGGGTTTGCTCTTGATATCAACTTGACTTCGTGTTCCAGGACATAGTGCTTTAGTTTTTGCAAGGCGAACACCAAGGCAAGACATGTCTTTTCGATAGGAGAATAATTGACTTCTGCCCCAACCAGAGTACGACTCAAGTAATACAAGGCATTTTCTTTCCCATGCTCATTGTGTTGTGCCAACAGTGCCCCTAACGAACCATCAAGGGTTGTTATGTACAACAAGAGTGGTTTCCCTTTTATTGGGCTTATGAGTACTGGAGGCTTCAAAAGATACTTCTTAATACTATTAAAAGCATTTTGGTACTGCTGATCCCATTCAAATGGAACACCCTTTTTCATCAATCTTGAGAATGCCAAGCATCGACCAGCCAAGTTCGAAATAGCCAATCTCCCTTGTAGCCCCTTCAATTCCCTTAAATTTCATGGAGGAGGCATTTCAGCAATGGCTTTAATCTTAGTAAGGTCAATTTCAATCCCTTTGTTTTGAACCACAAATCCTAGAAAGTTTCTTGAGGAAACTCCAAATGCACATTTTAGTGGGTTCATCTTGAGTTTGTATTTCCTCAAACGTTCAAAGATTTTCTCAAATCTTGTATACGGTTTTCCTTCTCTTTTGTCTTGATGACAAGATCATTAACATAGCATTCAATGGTGTCATGGAGCATATCACCGAAAATTACAGTCATCGCCCTTTGATACGTGGCCCCAGAATTTTTCAGGCCAAAAGGCATTACCTTATAGCAAAGGACTCCTCTCGGAGTCCTGAATGCAGTCATTTCTTCGTCTTCAGGTGCCATTCGGATTTGATTATATCCTGAGTATCCATCCATAAAAGACAAGGTTTCATACCCAGTAGTTGCATCTATAAGAAGTTCAGTGATGGGCAAGGGAAAATCATCTTTAGGACAAGCCTCATTGAGATCATGGAAATCAATGCAAACCCTGATTTGACCATTCTTTTTCTTGACCGACACTATGTTTGCTAGTCAGGTTGGATATTTGGCTTCTCTAATGAATCCTACATTGATAAGCTTGTTGACTTCGGCTTTAATTTGGGCTGTAAGCTCTGGTCGAGTTCGCCTCTGAGGCTGTTTTACTGGCCGTTTCTCAAGGTTAATTGCAAGCTTATGGACTGCAATATCTGGATTAAAACCAGGTATCTCACTGTAGTTCCATGCAAATATGTCACGATACTCCTTTAAGAAGGAAATATACTTCCGAGTTTCTTCTTCCTTTAAATTTGCACTAATGAAGGTTGGTTTGTTTTCTCCTTTATCACCCAGATTTACTTCACAGAGGTCATCCACAGTGGCTTGGCCTCCTGCTTCAAATTCTGTTGGTGCAGGTTGAGCTTTATCTTGGTCAACATCTTCCAACACATCTTGAGTGATAGTCATGTTTACTAGAAATTTTTCCTCCCCCTGATAGCCGAACCTTTCTGTCCTGGCGGTGATAATATCGCCTTGCTGGATAGCCTTCCTCTGCGAAGGTGTTAATGCAAAGTCAAAAGGTATCATTGTTTCTGGTATTTTTTCAGGATCTAAACCAACTTTTACCAACATCTGTGTAATTTATGCACTAAAGATAGGTTTCTCAAAACTCGAGATGTTTTCTTTTGGAACTTGTTCAACTTTTACTTTCAGTTCAACATCTCCAAGTGAGTGGAATATGATGGGTTTCGACCCTTTTCCTTTAGAAGGGACCACAATCTTATTACATTTCTCCACATAGGTGCATTCTGTCCTCCTTAATGGCAACGTGAACTCACCATTGAGATCTAAAATTAGATTTATTGGGGCTAGAGCCTTTGCCCCCAGTTTCCTTTCAGACTTTGGCACATATCGAAAAGTTCTTTTTGTTAAAACTAGAGAAGACTCTAAAGCGTCTTTGACATTCAGAGTATCTTCAGACTTTTTCACATCTTTTCCCTTTCTTTGTGAAGTCTTTGTATAGAAGCGAGCATCAGCATAATAGGCCTCTACTTCTCCAAATGGATCATTGTCAGCCACAATTGTCCCCTTTTTTTGGGTGAAGGCAATGGGTACTTGATACATTGGTGATAAGTTGATGGCACTGCATGATGATTATGCATCCATGGTTTCCCAAGCAAAGCATTGTAGGAGGTGTTTACATCAATGACCAAGAACTCAGTGCTTTCTTCAATATCCCCAAACTTGGTTCGCAATTCAATCTTCCCCATTGGGCGTTGTTCATTCTGATTAAATCCTTGAATGACCAAACGACTTGGGCGGAGTTGTGAAATTCGAACCCCTAATAAGTTTAAGGCCCTCCGAGGCAGGAGGTTTACCGCAGATCCTTCATCAACTAGAATTCGAGAAATTTTCACATCATGGATAAGCCTAGTGATAAACAAAGGCCGATTATGGTCTGTCATTTCATCACACATGTCTTTGTTACCAAAGATTACCATAGCCATGCATGTAGTTGTCTTCTCTTGATTTCTACCCTTGATTTCTTTGTGGAAATCCTCTGGCTTGGACAGGGCATATATTAAAGACTTTCGAAGCTCTGGAGACATTTTCAGTGCATCATATACGCTCAACAATGCTGGAATTTTCTTTAGATGAGCTAGTACATCATATTTCACTTGCTCTTCCTCCAGCAAAACCTATGGAACTTCTGACATTTGAGGGTCCTGAGGATTTCGTAATTTCCTTCGGTAGGTCAAGTAAGTCTGGCATACTTCAGCAACCGCTTTTTTGTCGACCTCAACTTCTTTTCTTCTTTGGACCATGTGAACTGGTCCAGCTGCAGGGTGATCATCATCATTAGTCACTTCTCCATCTTCCTGGAGCTATATTCTTCTCCCATTTCTTAGGTACTTGGAGTCACGCCTATAAAAGCATTCGGATTCTACAAAACCGTTTTTCATGGCCTCCTAACTAGGCACCACCACCCCTTTGATGGAGCAATACCAGTCAAAGGCGATCCCCTCCAAAGAAAGGGGGAATTATTTTAGACAAAGTGCTTGATTTTGAGTTGTTTCCCCACACTGTTTTAAAAAAATGCCTAATATATTTTTGAGGATCTCCGTACCCCTCATATAGGACAAATTCGGAAGTTCGTATCCTTCAGGAAATGGTGTTTGCTCTACCCATAAAGGGAACAAATCCCTTGGGCGATAAGTGCCCATCTCTCGAAGGTCAAGGACAGTTTCAATCTCCTCCTCAATTGTGCCTTCTATGAAATTATATGTTTGAGAAGATATACCTTCGTCATCCAAATGTTCTGATATCTCAATTTCCATTGGCCATGGTTTATAAAATGTCCTATAGAATCAATCAGCCATGGTGTCCCAATCTGGATTGAATTAGGTGGCAGGCTGAAGTACCAATCTACTGCCCATCCTTCCAAAGAAAGAACGAATTGCCGTAGAAGTAACGCCTAGCTTTTTACTGTGTTTCCACATTGTGCAAGGAAATGAACCAAATGACGCCTTGGATAACCTGTCTCATTATATAAAGGAAAACGAGGTACTGCATATCCTCGTGGAAACTGAACCCATTCGACCCAATTAGGGAAAATGTGTCCAGAAATTTGATTTCTTTCAATAATCAAATTTTGATGGGCTTCAAAACCCTCATCTTTCAAAGAGACTGTTACTTTTGCCTGATATTCCGCTTCCCTTCTAGCTTCAATTTTTGCTTTCTCATCATCACCTGGATTGCGAATGATATATATTTCTTGCTTTTCAAAATTTACATCCACAGTGACGACATTACAAGGAAAGTCAAAGTGGTCACTTGATACACTTTCTCCATCGTATGTCCTAGCTGGGGATGTATATGGTGAACCATCAGGAGAAAAGTCAAGTTCTTAATCTTCATTAGGATCCTCAACTTGAGATGACTTTACTTGTTTACTTGAATGCTTCCATACTTCATCATCCGACATGCACCTGCCATTCACCTCATCATCCTTAAAGTGTAGTTGTTTTTTTGCCTTTTTCACAAGCTCAAAGTCGGACCTACACCCGGTGTCTTCTTGTTCTGTTCCCCTTACATATTCTGGAGTGTTTTGATAGTACATTGGTGGTACTGGTGAATATTTTGGAGAAAAGGCTTCTGTTGTGTACTTCGGAGAAGCTGGTGTATACTCTGGTGAGGCTGGTATGTATTCTGGAGAAGTTGGTGTATACTCTGGTGAGTCAGGTATGCAGATAGGAGATGTAATGCAATCTCCTTCCCTAAATTTTGAACCAGCTTCACCTTCATCTTCTTCGCCATCACTCAAAACAATGATGGTTAGGCAAGGGGGCAAAGTAAACTTTTCCTCTCTTCTTTTATCAAAGTATGTCTGCAACTCCACATATTGAAATTTTGAAGGTAGAAATTCCTCCAATATGACTGGGACAAGGGCACATTGCTCTAACTGCTCATCAAGGACCAATTTCTCCAATTTTTCCTTCTTTGGGTTCTTCTTTTCTTTTCTCTTACTTACTTTGGCTTTTTTCTGTTTCTTGAAAACTTTTGGTTTTTGCTTTTTGGAAACTTTTGGCCCTTGTGTTGTTGAATCAACCACATTTCTAGCTTTCATTGTGGCATTTTGTTTTTTCTTCATGCTTTTTGACTGATAAACAACCCATTCACCTTCATTATCATTGTCGATAGTGATTGGGTTAGCAGATGCTTTCTCTTGAGGAGGGAGCTCGATAATCTTAGAGTCCAAAAGTTCCTGAATTTTATCTTTCAGAACAAAGCACCCTTTTATTGGATGGCTAATCAAACAATGGTAGGGGCAATTCTTTGGATCGTTGGTCTTTCCTACCTCATGTGGTCTTGTCACCTCAGGGAAAGCAATCAACTTTTGCTTTAACAGATCTTCAAATAAGTCTTCGACCAGATCATCCGTGAAAGAATATTTCTTCTCCAACCTCTCTTTCATAGTCACCTTTTTTAATTCCTTGGGCTTTTTAGCCCCTACTACAACAGGACCCTTATTTCTGGTTTCAATTATAGCTGCAGTCAAGGACTCAACCCTTTTAACAGCCCTAGGCCTCATTCGTTTAGCTTGATGCAGCTCCATATCATGAGCTTTGGTGCATAGATCGTTGAATCCTTTAAAAGTTTGAGCTATAAGAGTCGTAGAGAGCTCATGTTGGAAATTGTTAAGGCACATCCGAATTAACTCTAATTGCGTAAACTTTTGAGGACAGGAAAACGTCAAAGCTCGCCATCTTGCAATGAAATCTGTAACAGACTCATTGTCACGTTGCTTGGTCTCAATCAGTTCTGGTACTCCAACTCGCCTTTGTGTGTTGTAGAACTATTTAAGGAACTCCTTCACCATGGAATCCCAATTTGGGATTAATCCCTCAGGAAGATTAGCATACTAAGTAAATGCAGAACTTTCAAGTGATTGGACAAATAGCTACAAGCACATGGTCTCATTCTGGGCTATTGGCCCGCATTTTGAAAGAAAATGAGCCACGTGTTGTCTTGGATCTCTTATTCCATCAAACATTTTGAAATTTGGTTGGGAAAAACCAGAAGGGAATGGAATAGCATCTACCCATGCTGGGTAAGGTTTTGTAGTTATTCGAAAGTTCTCATCATCTTTTTCTTTGACTTTCTTTACTTGTCTCCTTACCATATCATCAATCATGGCCATGAGCATTGGATTCATACCACCACTGGTTAGATCAAAGTAACAAGGACCATTGCCCCCTGGGGCTAGGGGTGAGCAGCGGATATACCGATCCGCCAAAACCGACCGAACCGAACCGATCCGCCGCATTTTGGACGGATGCGTGATGACGAGCAGACGGTTGCAGATTGATTTTCTCAAATCCGCCAATTTGGCGGACGGATGGCGGATTTGAAATTTTTTTGCCGCAACCGAACCGCCAAACCGCCAAATCGCGAGTACCTCTAGTAATTTATAAGACTTTGTATTTTCAATTTGCTTAAACATTATGTTTGTATTTTCAATTGAAAAAGAGTTTAAATATTCTGTTGAAAAAAAGTTTTCAACTTGAATATATTTTTTGAATTGAAAAAAATAAACGTATTATTCATATATATTTTTTAGTTTTTAAATGTAACTCTAAAAATAATAAATAAAAAATATGATATATGCTGGTTGGTTTTTGTTTTCAAAAACATATGTAGATGTAACAATACAGAGACATTCAATCTCTACTACTACTCTGTTCATGGTTTTGGTGGTTTGAATTGTTATTATATTTTAAGAATCACAGATTGTAATACTTTATGGGGATGAATCATGCTGTGATTATAATATGTGGATGAGGCATGCAGTGATCGTGATATTCTAAAGTTTCAAACTTTTTTTCTTTGGATAAGGCATACAGTGATTGTAATACTTTTTTAAGTCATTGACTGTAATACTTTCTTTTTCTTTTTTTTCTTTTTTTTGTTTGAGGAAGTGCACAAGTTGAATTATGTTGAAAATTTATAAAATTTTAAACCGCCAAACCGATTCGCATCCATCCGCCAAACCGTCAATGCGCTCAATCCACATCCGCCGGATTGGCGGATGGATGCGGATTGATTTTCTTCAATCCGCCAATCTGGCGGACGGATGACGGATTGGAGGTTCCGTGGCCGCAACCGACCCGCGCCCACCCCTACCTGGGGCTAGTGTGCTTTGTATGCCTACGGATGTCCCCATAACAAGTTGTGTCATTTGTTTGGGTGCACTTCCTGGTCCTGTCATTTAGGCCTGCAACTATTGCATTTGCTCCAACATAGCAGCCATTTCCCGTTCTCTTCTCTCAAGTTGTTCTTGTAGGGCCACCACTTTTTCCTTGAGACCTTGGTCTTGTTAGACCTACGAATTTTCACCTTCTTTCTCAACCTCAGTCATCATAACTGCGACTTTGTTGATATCTCTCAATTCATTGTTTCCAATATCCGTTGAAACAAACAAGATAAAATCATCTCGTTCGTACAAAGGATTATTAACCCTAACAACATTACTCATATTTGAAGCATCTGACTGCGATGCTTTGTTTTGAGCCTCACGGGTTATGGACCTTGTTACAGGCCATTTTCTTATTTCCCCCATAGATAGTTCAATCAAAGTAGAAATATTTCCTAAGGGTTGCTTACTCTCCTCCACCTTTGACCTTCTAACAAAGACAGGACTTTCAATTTGTTTTTGGCGTTCATCTTTCGAGAGAGCCCTTTCAATAGCTCCTATAACATTTGTTGCCACTGTTCGTAGTTCCAGTTTCTTTAAGGCCTTATTTCTTCTTCACTTTTGTCTTTTCGAAACGGGACCATTTGATGACATATCAAGTCGAGCCCCTAGGGGCATAGAAGGACCGTTTGCGTTTTTGCAAATTCCTCATGAATTTTCAAAACAGTCCCTACATTTCTAGGGTGGACCAATTGATGTTGATTCAAATCCCGTCGGGCCAATGGGTGTTCCTTATTCGAACTTTGTTGGGCCAACGGGTGTTCCTTATTCGAACCCTGTCAGGCCAACAGGTGTTCCTTATTCAAACCTTGTCGAGCCAACGAGTGTTCCTTTGGCTCCTGAGAGTTGACTAAAATTTGGTTTGACCGATTTTGTGCTCTGAACAGAACTATTGGTTTGTAGGCCGCAATTGTTTATTCAACAACAGGGGCCTTTTTTTCATCAACAGGAGTTTGGGTCATTACCCTCCTCCCAATGGCCCTAATGATGGCCATGTTTTCAACAGAGGCCCTCTTTTGGGCAGACTCCGCCATTTTAATGGAGTCTTCTACCCTTTTGAGTAGTTGGGCCACAACATTTTTTGTTGCCCCCGTTGAAGCTGCAACAAAGGCTGTAGTTGCAAACTGATTAGCCTCCTTTGCCTGAATTAGAAAGCTCTTTGTTCGGGCTATAGCCCTCGTGGTTTCATACTGCTTCGACGCTTTCACATAATCTTCAGTAATCTTTCTCAAACTTTCAGCTTTTTGGACAAGTGTGACTTTCTTCGTCACACCAATTACCTTCGGGACAACCAAGAGCTTTCGCTCCGGAGCCCCTTGGGCGATAGAGGAAAGAAGTGCATCTTTCCAGGATTTTGCTGGTTCTACTTTTGGGACAGCCAAGAGCATTCGCTCCGGAGCCCTTTGGGTGATGGGTGTTATCTCCACCCTTGGTGATTTGAGAACCACTGGAGTGTAGGTTTGTCTCTTAATAGTTGCTTCAGCATTCCTATAACAAAAGAATACGTCAGTAAGTTTCAACTATATATATATATATATATATTTTTTTTTGTTCTTCAAAAGATGAGAGGAGAAATAAGGTCCCACTGGGCGTGCCAGAATTTGTAGACACAAATTTTAAAACATGAAGTGTTTCAACACATTTCAAAATTTTATGTTACAAATGTCCATTGTTTAGTTTTTGGACTAAACAATATTGATTATTTGAATAGCAGGTTCTTATTTTCGATCTGTATTTCAGATCGTTAATTACACATTTTATACAAATGAAACCTTCGATTAATGAAGAACAAAATAAACAACAAAAGACAATTTAAGAAAAATAAATATTTTATTGAAATTGTTATGGGCTTTGAGCCCTCGAATACAAAATGCTATTCTTGGATTTGGAACCCTTTACCTATTCATCGCCATTAGCGTAGGCTCTTGAGTTCTCTAGGCTTCTCTTCTTCTTTCTTATGACGACTTCTTTAGCTCTCAATTTCTTTCTCTCTCTCTTTGATCTTTTCACTTCTGATTTCCTGATCCCTCATCTTGTGTGATGGTCCTCATATTTATAGAGGGCCATCAGGTGATAAGAATGCTTCATCTTCAATTTGAATTTTGAATGTTAGCGCTATATGATTAGTCGTATGTCTGATTAACCGGATTGATCCTTGAGTTTCATCCTGTGTGGTGTCCTTGTTGTAGGCTCTACATTTGCCATCTTTTATAGGTTCCACGTGTCACTTGAGCATTTTGAATGACGTCTTGAGATACGACGTCGTTTTATTTATGCACTTCAATGGATCATATTGATTTTTTTAGGAAGTGCTTACCTATAAAATTCTTATCATAGACTGTATACGTATCATTGATTGATTGACCATACTTGAAATTTTAATATAAATTTATTAAAATTTATGAGCCAACAGACGTCTACCTCATGTAAGTTTTTTTCTTTTCTTTATCAGATGCCTCATACAAGTTCAATTACAGAGATTTATTCGGTTGTCTTTCGATCACAATCTATATAGACAAAACCGTACATGCCAATGAATTTCTTATTGACAGAATATTCCTACTGAATAAAGCATTTACATTGTAAGGCTTGCCATCGACCTCCCAATGGAGGTTCTTTAAGTATCAAATAAGGTCAAAAAAATGTTAGAACTTCAATACACATTTCACATATTCCCATAAAATTTATTATATTTCTATAATTTTTTACATATTTCAATACACCTTTTATTATTGCTAATCAACATGAAACACCTATATGCCAATCAATTGTAAACAATTATGAGCTGTAACCAAAGTTTTGAGATGCTCATATACAGACCTAGGTTGCTTGTTTGGTCTAGTTTTAAAAATTTTCATTTTCATTTTTTGTTTTTTTGTAAACAAAAACAATGAAAAGTTTGGGAACATTATTTTTCTCATTTTCATGTGACAATATTTTTGAGAATTGAGAAAACAGTTTGAAATCATTTCCTCAAAATAGGGTGTTTTGAAAGAAGAAAAAAAAAAAAAAACTGTCATAGAAACAGTTTTTAGTTTCTGGAAACAGTCTGCCAAACAAATATTTGTATTTTTTTTTCCCTGTGAACAGAAAACAGTTTTTGAAAACAAAAGCGAAATGCACAAATGTGAAGATGCCAAAAGAGAGGACCAATTTTTCAGCCATTCTTCTCATCAATGTGAAGTCTAGGTTATGTACTGTACAAGATGCCTAGCATCTGATTTTTCCGAAGATATTTTCCCAATGTCAAGTCCCACAAAAAAGTCATAATGTATCCCATTTCAAATTGGTGAGCCCAAAATGCATTAGCAATTGGATAGTAACAAAGAGACGTATTTCACCTTTATCTTCGAGGTCTTTCCCACCAAGGCAACCTTTCATTCGGAGTACAACTAGGATCACCATAACAACGACACATGAAGCAACCACGATGCCAGCAATAGCTCCAGCAGATAGTTCAGTATGAGGATCAAAGTCTACAAGAAAGACATGGATTAGTCTCATAACAAGGTAGGAACAAAAAATGATAAACCCGGAACAGAAGACTCACTTGGTGTCACTGAAATAGCAGATATAAGAGGTCCATATGCACCTCTGTCTGGAATCACAGTAGTCCCTTTCCCTGACCAGTATAGGTGGATCTCCAAAGTGCTACCATTAACTAGAACTTCATCAAAATTCACTGTGATAGCCTTGCCAACGCCTTTAGCTTCCTCCATAATATTGAAATCCTTCAGAACTACTTTCCTCCATAATATTAGCTCACTTGGATTGATACATCAAAGATGCGCTTCCCAAGGCTGCTAAATGTCTGATCATCAGAGTACATTATTTCAGCAAAATGGAGGCGAACTTTATAACTGCCCTTACGCAAGCAAAGCCCGTAATACTTCAGTGAATCAGGGGCAAGGCGGGTTGTTTTGTACAAATCACCACCAGTCAAATTCAAAGTGAATGTGTTGTCTGCTGTATAAATTGCACCTTCCTTGCCCATGAAAACCCCAGTGCTGCTATAAGCCCATTTTTCTGAAGAAGAGTAAAAGTATGAAGCACCCTCTGTGCTGCGGGCCTCGTTTGGGAACAGACTAATTTAGTAACTTTTTGGCTATTTGGCTAAAATATGAGCTAAAAAAAACTAGTATGTTTGGGATGACTTTTTAGTTTTTTACGAAAAATATGCAAAAAGCAGAGAGAAAAGAGAATCTTTGACCTTTTGGTATGGATTGTTGGCTTTTTGGCTTTTTAAGTAACTTTTTGGCTTTTTGGCTAAACCGGCCTCTTGCCAAACGAGGCCTTAGAGTCCTGTTCATATTTATTCCCCTCAAAGGTTACTTTGCCGCCTCCGCAGTTGACAAACAAGGAATAGTCTGTGCATAACACATAAACCATGATCCACGATTCTTTGACAAAGATCTTTAGATAGTAATGATTTAAAAGTTCACCACCACATCATAACTACAAAGCTTGTCAGGCTTAATACTTACATTTGGGTGTGCTTGAGCAAGGGAGGTCCTTCTTCAAGCACCAAACAACTCTACAAAAACAAATTTGGGTTCGGTAACCATGAAATTTCAATCAATTGCTGTTTAAATAAGTAAATAAGAATACACACGTGACCATATAAGGAACTTACAAGTTGCTCTCTGGTGAATGGCTGGAAACTAAATTCCTGTTGACAGATAAAAAAGTGGTGATTTATAGGTGATATGAAATATTGGAATGTAGAACTTGTAATGGAAAAATGCTTACACAAGTGACGCCTGGCAGCCAAATGAAGAGGACTCTGTAAAGTTGTTATATGATAAATCGCCGCAATAGGAATTGGCATGACAATTTTGATTAATTTATTAATGATCAAGCTCAACGTCACTACGCTTTGAGAATCAAAGTATGGTTAATGCATGTGTTATTTGTGGCCAAACAAAAATAAATAATATGTTGGAAAAATACTTACATTCTACTGTTGCTGTTTATTATCCAATCCGGTGCTGCTCCGCTTAGTGAGTTGTTACTCAGAAACCTACATCCATTTTCAATATTATGTCTCACATTGAATAGAAATCAATTATGATACTAACGAATGAGAAATAAGTTACTTACATGTAAAGTATGTAAGTGTAAAGGAGATTTCATAATCTGGCTTTGGGCAGTGGTAATGACCGGGCTAAAATTGGTCCGAGCATGTTTGGGCCGAGCTAAGCTGGGACAATCCAGGTGCAGTGCGCTCGGTTAGAGCCCAGGTCCGATTTGGCCGGGATAACTTCTCTACTAGCCCGGTTCGCGTTGTTTGCTCGTTGAGATCGGCGTGCAAGATCCTCTGCAGACCGGCCAACTGAGCAAGTGCTCAGTCATTACGGGGGGCTGCTAAGCTCGGTTATAATGGAGCTCGGCGAGTGGCGCTGTTGGACTCGTTACGTAGCACGGTCGTATGAGGCCGAGGTGATGCCACCGGGCTACCCGTTCCCGCTAATGTCGTTCGGCGGTTTGATTAGGTGGTGTTTAGCTGGATTTGCGCTGACAGATGGGTGAGCAGCTCTACGTGTCAATAGACGAATGGGTGCAGAGGTGAACGCAGAAAGTATACAAGCATGACTGCGCCCTCCATGTTATGGATGGAACATCAGTTGGTGAGAAAAAATTTAACCTTCATCCAGCTCCTCTCTCTTTCTCTCTAAGTGTGTGCTAACTTGACCGTCGGAGGAGTTTTCCGGCAACACACCGCCGGGTAGCTCACCGCCATTGTATTCGCAGGTTAATCGGATAGAAGCAGAGCTTGGACGCAAGGAGTACGGGCTTCAGCGAATATCAGCTTCCCGTACAATTGGCGCCATCTGTGGGAAGTCGACAGACAAAACCTTGTCCTCCAAGCTTCTTCGGTCATCTTTTATGGCGAATCACGACGACATTCCGTTACTCGCCATCGACAGCATCACGCCAGAGTCTGTTTGTCTCAGAGATGGCCTGTCCACCATTCCGACGATGGCTGATTTGGAGACCTCTGCACAAGGACTTCCCAGGGATGCGCGAGACAAGGGCACAAGGAGTTTTGGGCGCTTTGTCATTCCAAAAGAGCGTCGCCGACGGTGAGATTCACACACTCAACACTTGGAAGACAAGTTGAGAGACCAAGATACCATCATCAAGAAAATGGCGACGGAGATGGAGGCCATGAGATTCCAGATAAAGGGAAAGGGCATTGCTGGAGTGGGAAACCACAATGAGCACACCCATTCCTGCCGTTCCGATAGTCTTAATAGATGTCGCACCCCTTCACTCTCCGTCACGAGAAGCTTCAGAGCTAGAGACTACGTAGCACCGGCGACGATATTTCACACGCAGGACAGCAGTTACCACCTCTCACGCCCGACGACGACGTCGAGGCGTTCTCGCTCCGACCGTTCGAAGGACTTAAGGGATGTGTTGGAGGAGTGTGCTCGCCGGCAGGAGGCGCAGAGGGTGCTTGCACTGCAACGGCTGGTCCCTAGAGGGCGAGCCAGTGAAAGGGATGCCATGCCACAACCACGCTTGGCGGCACGCGCGCCACCAGACAGAGAGTTGGCAAGGCTGAGTGCCACCCCTTTTTCCGTAGAGATCGAGAACACATCGCCCCCCCCCGGATTCCGTCAACCAAAGTTTACGCTCTATGACGGAAAGACTGATCCATATATGCACGTAAGCCATTTTCGGCAGGTTATGGCTGGGCACAGGCGAAATGATGCGCTCATGTGCCTTGTTTTTCCATCGAGTTTGGGTGATTTGGGCCTAAAATGGTTCAAGAGGCTGCCGGAGGAGAGCATCGAGGGGTGGCAACAGTTGGCAGAGGCATTTGTCACTAGATTTAAGACAAATGCTAAAATGCCCAAGGAAATTGACCATCTCTTGAGAGTAAAGATGAAGCCAGATGACTCTTTGAAGGTGTATAACACTAAGTATTGGCAGACTTTCAACGAGATCCTTGATTGCCCGACCAACCTTGCAATCACTCAGTATAAGCGCAGTCTTCCAGTTGGACATCAACTGAGAGACTCGCTCACAATGAATCAACCGTCAACCATGGAATTGCTCATGCAACACATTAATGAGCACATCCGAGTCGAAGATGATGCAGCCGCAGCTACCGTGACGACAAGTCCGGTAGTAGAGCATAAGAGAGTAGTGCGAAAGGTTCACGTAGTCGGACAAGATGATGGCCATGCAAACCACCATGGAAGAGATATAGGGAGTTCAGTTTTTGGAAGACGTCTGTAAGAAGGTCAAGGAAAAGGGGCATAAAACTCGGGAATGTAAATGGCCGATCCATTTTCAGAACATCGAACTCTGCCAATCTAAATTTTTATTCTTGGTTTTATTTTTGTAACCCTTTTTGCCATTGGCACAATAAAACAAGTAGACCATTTTCTTGAGAATTATTGTATTTTTGTCTCACCAAGTGGATTTAGTGCGGTCCAGGGGGCAACTAACAATCATTTTGATGGAAAGATTTAAATTCCTTGCAGGGCAGATTTTGCTCAGCAAGAGATTTGTTGATAGTTTTGATCAACTTTGGAATTCCTAGCCGGACGGATTTTGCTCGGCAAGAGGTTTATTGATGATTTTACCAACTCTGGAATTCCTTGTCGGATGAATTTTACTCGGCAAGAGGTTTATTGATGGTTTTAATCAACTTTAGAATTCCTTGCTGAGCTGATCTTGCTCTCCAAGAAGCAAGTCGCCAAGCGGACCTTGCTCGTTGACCATAGAGTTCCTTGCCGAGCTGATCTTGCTCGCCAAGAAGCAAGTCGCTGAGCGGACCTTGCTCGCGACCTTGGAGTTCCTTGCCGAGCTGATCTTGCTCGCCAATAAGAAAGTCACCGAGCTGACCTTTCTCCCCGACCTTGGAGTTCCTTGCCGAGCTGATCTTGCTTGCCAAGAAATAAGTCGCCAATCGGACCTTGCTCGTCGACCATGGAGTTCCTTGCCGAACTGATCTTGCTCGCCAAGAAACAAGTCACAAAGCGGACTTTGCCTGCCGACCTTTGAGTTCCTTGCCGAGCTGATCCTACTTGGCAAGAAGCAAGTCGCCGAGTTGACTTTGCTGGCTGACCTTGGAGTTCCTTGCCGTGCTGATCCTGCTCGCCAAGAAGAAGTCGTCGAGCTGACCTTGCTCACTGACCTTGGAGTTCCTTGCCGAGCTGATCTTACTTGCCAAGAAGCAAATCGCCGAGGGGACCTTTCTCGTCGACCATGGAGTTCCTTGCCGAGTTAATCTTGCTCGCCAAGAAACAAGTCGAGGAGCGGACCTTGCTCGCCGACCTTTAAGTTCTTTGCCGAGCTAATCTTGCTTAGCAAGAAGCAAGTTGCCAAGCTGACCTTACTCGCCGACCTTAGAGTTCCTTGCCGAGTTGAATTGCTCGCCAAAAAGAAAGTCGCCGAGCTGACCTTGCTCGCCGACCATAGAGTTCCTTACCAAGCTGATCT
Source organism: Camellia sinensis (assembly GCF_055761805.1). Taxonomy (NCBI): domain Eukaryota; kingdom Viridiplantae; phylum Streptophyta; class Magnoliopsida; order Ericales; family Theaceae; genus Camellia; species Camellia sinensis. Next base: position 175,168,339 of record NC_138968.1, on the reverse strand, counting down.
TGTTCGCCAAGAAGTAAGTCGCCGAGCAAACCTTGCTCGTCGACCATGGAGTTCCTTGCCGAGTTGATCTTGCCTGCCAATAAGCAAGTTGCGGAGCGGACCTTGCCTGCCGACCTTTGAGTTGCTTGTCGAGCTGATCTTGCTCGCCAAGAAGCAAGTCGCTGAGCTGACCTTGCTCGCCAACCTTGGAGTTCTTTGTCGAGCTAATCTTGCTCGCCAAGAAGAAAGTTGCCGAGCTGACCTTGCTCGCCGACCGTAGAGTTCCTTGCCGAGTTGATCTTGCTCGCCAAAAAGCAAGTCGCGGTGTGAACCTTGCCAGCCAACCTTTGAGTTCCTTGCCGAGCTGATCTTGCACTCTAAGAAGGAAGTCGCCAAGCGGACCTTGCTCGTCCACCATGGAGTTCCTTGCCGAGCTGATCTTGCTCTCCAAGAAGCAAGTCGTGGAGCGGACCTTGCCCGCCGACCTTGAGTTCCTTGCCGAGTTGATCTTGCTCGCCAAGAAGCAAGTCGCCGAGCTGACCTTGCTCGCCGACCTTAGAGTTCCTTGCCGAGCTGATCTTGCTCGGCAAGAAGCAAGTCGCGGAGCGGACCTTGCCCGCTGACCTTTGAGTTTCTTGCCGAGCTGATCTTGCTCTCCAAGAAGGAAGTCGCCGAGCGGACCTTGCTTGTCGACCATGGAGTTCCTTGCTGAGCTGATCTTGCTTGCCAAGAAGCAGGTCGCGGAGCGGACCTTGCCCGCCGACCTTTGAGTTCCTTGCCGAGCTGATCTTGCTCGCCAAGAAGCAAGTCGCCGAGCTGACCTTGCTCACCGACCTTGGAGTTCCTTGCCGAGCTGATCTTGCACGCCAAGAAGAAAGTCGCGGAGCTGACCTTGCTCGCCAACCTTAGAGTTCATTGCCGAGCTGATCTTGCTCGCCAAGATGCAAGTCGCGGAGCTGACCTTGCTCGCCGACCATGGAGTTCCTTGCCGAGCTGATCTTGCTCGCCATGAAGCAAGTGGCCGAGCGTACCTTGCTCGTCGACCTTAGAGTTCCTTGCCGAGCTGATCTTGCTCGCCAAGAAGCAAGTCGCTGAGTTGACCTTGCTCGTCGACCTTAGAGTTCCTTGCCGAGCTGATCTTGCTCGCTAAGAAGCAAGTCGCGGAGCGAACCTTGCCCGCCAACCTTTGAGTTCCTTGCCGAGCTGATCTTGCTCGCCAAGAAGCAAGCTGCCGAGCTGACCTTGCTTGCCGACCTTGGAGTTCCTTGCCAAGATGATCTCGCTCGCCAAGAAGAAAGTCGTCGAGCTGACCTTGCTCGCTAACCTTAGAGTTCCTTGTCGAGCTGATCTTGCTCGCCAAGAAGCAAGTCGCGGAGCTGACTTTGCTCGCTGACCATGGAGTTCCTTGTCGAGCTGATCTTGCTCGCCAAGAAGCAAGTGGCCGAGCGGACCTTGCTTGCGACCTTGGAGTTCCTTGCCGAGCTGATCTTGCTCGCCAAGAAGAAAGTCACCGAGCTGACGTTGTTCCCCGACCTTGGAGTTCCTTGTCGAGCTGATCTTGCTTGCCAAGAAGTAAGTCGCCGAGCGGACCTTGTTCGTCGACTATGGAGTTCCTTGCCGAGCTGATCTTGCTTGCTAAGAAACAAGTCACGGAGCGGACTTTGCCCGCCGACCTTTGAGTTCCTTGTCGAGCTGATCCTTCTCGCCAAGAAGAAAGTCACCAAGCTAACCTTGCTGGCCAACCTTGGAGTTCCTCGCCGAGCTGATCTTGCTCGTTAAGAAGAAAGTCGCCGAGCTGACCTTGCTCATCGACCTTGGACTTCCTTGCCGAGCTGATCTTGCTCACCAAGAAATAAGTCACCGAGGGGACCTTGCTCGTCGACCATGGAGTTCCTTGCCAAGCTGATCTTGCTAGCCAAGAAGCAAGTCGCGGAGCGGACCTTGTCCGCTGACCTTTTAGTTCCTTGCCAAGCTGATATTGCTCGCTAAGAAGCAAATCGCCGAGCTGACCTTGCTCGCCGACCTTGGGGTTCCTTGTCGAGCTGATCTTGCTCGCCGACCTTAGAGTTCCTTACCGAGCTGATCTTACTCGCCAAGAAGTAAGTCTCCAAGTGGACCTTGCTCATCGACCTTGGAGTTCCTTGCCGAGCTGATCTTGCTTGCCAAGAAGCAAGTCGCAGAGCGGACCTTGTCTGCCGACCTTTGAGTTCTTTGCCGAGCTGATCTTGCTCGCCAAGAAGTAAGTCACCGAGCTGACCTTGTTGGCCGACCTTAGAGTTCCTTGCCGAGCTGATCTTGCTCCCCATGAAAAAAGTCGCCGAGCTGACCTTGCTCGCCGACCTTAGAGTTCCTTGCCGAGCTGATCTTGCTCGCCAAGAAGCAAATCGCGGAGCGAACCTTGCTCGTCGACCTTTGAGTTCCTTGCCGAGTTGATCTTGCTCTCCAAGAAGGAAATCGTCGAGCGGACCTTGCTCGTCGACCATGGACTTCCTTGCCGAGCTGATCTTGCTCGCCAAGAAGTAAGTCACAGAGTGGACCTTGCCCGCCGACCTTTGAGTTCCTTGCCGAGCTGATCTTACTCCCCAAGAAACAAGTCGCCGAGCTGACCTTGCTCGCCAACCTTAGAGTTCCTTGCCGAGCTGATCTTGCTCACCAAGAAGAAAGTCGCCGAGCTGACCTTGCTCGTCGACCTTAGAGTTCCTTGCCGAGCTGATCTTGCTCGCCAAGAAGCAAGTCACGGAACGGATCTTGCCCGCCGACCTTTGAGTTCCTTGTCGAGTTGATCTTGTTCTCTAAGCAGGAAGTCGCCGAGCGGACCTTGCTCATCAACCGTGGAGTTCCTTGCCGAGCTGATCTTGCTCGCCAAGAAGCAAGTCACGGAGCGGATCTTGCCCGCCGACCTTCGAGTTCCTTGCCGAGCTGATCTTGCTCGCCAAGAAACAATTCACCGAGCTGACCTTGCTCGCTAACCTTGGAGTTTCTTGCTGAGCTGATCTTGCTCGCCTAGAAGAAAGTCACCGAGTTGACCATGCTCGCCGACCTTAGAGTTCCTTGCCGAGCTGATCTTGCTCGCCAAGAAGCAAGTCGCGAAGCTGACCTTGCTCGCCGACCTTGGAGTTCCTTGCCGAGCTGATTTTGCTCGCCAAGAAGCAAGTTGCCGAGCTGACCTTGCTCGTCGACCTTGGAGTTCCTTGCCGAGCTGATCTTGCTCGCCAAGAAGAAAGTCGCAGAGTTGACCTTGCTCGCTGACCTTGGAGTTATTTGCCGAGCTTATCTTGCTTGATAAGAAACAAGTCGCCAAGCGGACATTGCTCGTTGACCATGAAGTTCCTTGCCGAGCTGATCTTGCTCACCAAGAAGAAAGTCGCCGAGCTGACCTTGCTCGCTAACCTTGGAGTTCCTTGCCGAGCTGATCTTGCTCGCCAAGAAGTAAGTCGCCGAGCGGACCGTGCTCGTCGACCATGGTGTTCCTTGCCGAGCTAATCTTGCTTGCCAAGAAGCAAGTCGCCGAGCGGACCTTGCCCGCCAACCTTGGAGTTCTTTGCCAAGCTGATTTTGCTCACCTAGAAGCAAGTCTCGGGGCGGGCATAGAAGCAAGTCGCGGAGCGGACCTTGCTCGCCAACCTTGGAGTTCCTTGCCGAGCTGATCTTGCTCGTCGAGCTGACCTTGCTCGCTGACTTTGGAGTTCCTTACCGAGCTGATCTTGCTCGCTAAGAATCAAGTTGCCGAGCTGGCTTTCCTCGCTAACTTTGAAGGTTCTTGCCAAGTTGATTTTGCTCGCTTAAGAAGTTGCTGAGTTGATTTTACTCGCCAAGAAGCGAGTTGACGAGATGACTTTGTTTGCCAACTTTGAGGTTTCTAGACTGAGCAAAGTGAACCACCGAGTAAAAAGTCTAGCCCGGCCTTGTAATGTAATTCTGGTCACGCAAATGCGGATAAAATTAAGGGGCAATTGTGAGGGAGATTTCATAATCTGGCTTTGGGCAGTGGTAATGACCGGGTTAAAATTGGTTCGAGCATGTTTGGGCCGAGCTAAGCTGGGACAATCCAGCTGCAGTGCGCTCGGTTAAAGCCCAGGTCCGATTTGGCCGGGATAACTTCTTTACTAGCCCGGTTCGCGTTGTTTGGTCGTTGAGATCGGCGTGCAAGATCCTCCGCAAACCGGCCAACCGAGCAAGTGCTCATTCATTAACGGGGGCTGCTAAGCTCAGTCATAACAGAGCTCGGCGAGTGGCGCTGTTGGACTCGTTACATAGCACGGTCGTATGAGGCCGAGGTGATGCCGCCGGGCTGCCCGTTCCCGCTAATGTCGTCCGGCGGTTTGATTAGGTGGTGTTTAGTTGGATTTGCGCTGACAGATGGATGAGCAGCTCCACGTGTCAATAGACAAATGGGTGCAGAGGTGAACGCAGAAAGTATATAAGCATGACTGCGCCCCCCATGCTATGGATGGAACATCAGTTGGTGAGAAAAACTTTAACCTTCATCCAGCTCCTCTCTCTCTCTCTCTCTCTGAGTGTGTGCTAACTTGACCGTCGGAGGGATTTTTTGGCAACAGACCGCCGGGTAGCTCACCGCCGTTGTGTTCGCAAGTTAATCGGATAGAAGCAGAGCTTGGACACAAGGAGTACGGGCTTCAGCGAATATCAGCTCCCCGTACAGTAAGTAAGGTTACTTACATGTAATCTATATTCAAACTCTGAAATGCTCTTGGAATTTGACCAGCCGACATGTTAAACCTCAGGTCTCTGCAAGTAAGCACATGTCAGCCAAGTGGTATAAAATTACCTCCCAGAAAGGGGAAAAAGATTAAGGGAGATGACTTTATTATGATTTAATCTACTCCATTTCATTCCCCTAGACAATCGGCAAACATATACCGATCCAAGATAGCAATTCTTAATGCTGTGTTTGGTTGAGAGATTTTGGAAGTGATTTAGAAAAAGAAAGAAAAAAAAGTGTGTGAAACTATGTGAAATATAGGTATATTTTATTCACATTTCATCTACTTTTTCCTTTTCCTTTTCCAAATATCTTTCCAAATCCCTTAACTAAACACAGCATAAAAGAATAAAATAATGCGAACAAAAACATACTAACTAACCAAATTAAATAATTCCTTAAATTCCTATGAATGACTTCTATATGCAAGGCTGGGAAAAAAGAATAATACTAGACCTTCAACTGAAATGAATCCTAAAAAGTTTAATTTAGCTCAATTATTAGTAAATGCCTGGCTGATCTTTTTAAGTATCAAGTTTTCTAGAGACCATAGAGGCCCAAGTGCCTATGACATTATTTATTATTTATTATCTGAAGAAGAAGCAAGATATCACATCATTTTACAGATTCTTTGGCTATGCTATTGTAACTATCTATTGTTAACCGCAATGATCACATATAATGTAACATGCCAAGTGAAATATCTTGTCCAACCACTTCATTCCAGATTACAAGCATAAATTTTGCATTTCTCTGTTTAGTCTGTTTGGAGATATCAAATCAGCGTTCGATTAAAAAAAATAGAAACCATGCATCCCAGTAAGAATACTAATTAGAAAAACTTACAATATTTTAAGTACAGCCAATTCACCAATGTAATATGGGATTGGACCAGTAATTAGGCAATTTCTCAGCACCCTATGCAACAATAATAAAAGAAGTAACTTGGTAAGGTGACCGTACCACAAATAGATGACATAGGATTGCATTCTTCCCATAAAAAGGAGCGAACCATTATACATACTGGATTGCCACAACTTGCGAGTCAGTTGACTTGGTGGGGTGGTGGTTAGACTTAGAAAAACACTAAAGATTTTCTATCATGTTTTCATGCTATTTTTATAAAATTCAAATTCTCTTTCTTCATTTTTCCTGGAGGGAAGTGATTAATATCCCCTCCAATCATCACCTTCATCACCCTCCACACACACGTGACGGGTGGTGATTAGAGGAGAAGGAAAAAAACAAAAAAGAAAAATGAAAAACTGACCAATCAAAAAGAGAGGGAGTCAAAGGAAGTGCCTCATTGAGGAGGTCCAACTCATTTTTCTTTCTTGGATCTGCGTGTCAGTTTTCTTTGTTAGGTTACCACAGCCAAATTTTCTTGTAATATCAAACTTCTTGAAATGGGATGTCTAACTTTACCTTTTCCTCTTCAGTCATTCATGGATTTGCAGTTCCCAAATGGTCAGTTCACCTATGTGTCCGGTGAGGGATTATCCACTAGTGCATTCCTACCATTTTGTGGGGGTCTGTTTCAAGCTCAAGGTCGATATGCAGGAGAGATGAGGTTCAGTTTCTCTTGTAGGGTTAGCCACCAAGATTATAAGGTGTCATGGACATCATAGATCTAATTGAACTTTATTCTTTCATGTCTAAACTGGTTTAAATTGTTTAGCAGAATAAATGGGGAACACAAATCACACCAATAGTACAATGGCCTGACAAATCGTTTACCTTGGGTCTTGCATAAGCTTTAGCTTGGAAGAGATCTGGTCTTATGGTGAGGCCAACCATCCAATTCAGGTATAAGTCTTTGCTTTGTGTTTTTTGATTTGTAATTTGGTATCCGTCTTCTTGAGTTTTAGTGGAAGAGGTCATTGATTTTCTAGTATAGTTATCTGAAATATATTTTGACCGAGTTTCCTGAAATTCTGGATTTTCTTTCTTCATCCGTAATGTTTATTTTATCCACTCTTCACAAGATACCAGATCCATTATCCAGTTATCCGAAAAATAAGCTTTCATTGTCCCCTCTCTTCTACTGTTTTTAGCTCAACATGGAGTCATTCTTCCAATCTTTTGGTCTCAAACCCCCAAAATTTTGCGGTGGGTGGAATCTACAGATGAACAAATAATCTCTGAACTTTTCTGTTCCTTATGCATGCATTGCAGGCAGAAGTAATTATATTTCTCTTCTCATGTATTCAAAACTTGATTGACCTGTAGTTCTTTGTATGCTACATATGTTCATTGTTCACATATTCTCTTTTATCTTTTGGTGTGGGCAGCACCTTTTTGGTCTCAAGCCAGCCCAAAATTGAAAATAATAATAATAATAATCTACAAATTAACATATGGTTAGGCCTCGCTTAGGAATAAGCTAATTTAGTAACTTTTTGACTATTTGGCTAAAATATGAGCTAAAAAAAATTAGTATGTTTGGGATAATTTTTTGACTTTTTACGAAAAGATGTGCAAAAAGTAGAGAGAAAATAAAATCTTTGACTTTTTGGTATGAATTGTTGACTTTTTGATTAATTTAATAATTTTTTGACTTTTTAATTAAAAATGAGAGTTCCGAAATGAGGCCTAAATTCTTCTATTTTCTTGCACATTTCAAAGCTATTGGGAGCAAAAGCAGTTCTTTTCTCTTTTTGCTTGTGCATTTCGAAACTTTGATTTGCCCGTTTCTTTTCTTGTTACAGCATGCTCTACCTTTAGTAGATGCTCACAATTCGCCTATTCTTTTTTCATCTTTTGGTGGGCAGTACCTTTTTTGTCCCAAGCCACCAAAATAAATTGTAAAATTCAAGTTGTGTGTAAAATTATTTTATTGGATAGATTAGTAATTAAATTAATTTATATGGGTCATTTATTAATATCAAAGAATTAGTTATGAAATGCCATTATATTTTCTATTACTTAGATGGGTAATTTTGTAACTTTGAGAAATTAGGTTAATAAGCCCACCTATATATTATGGCTTTAAGTCTTGGGAAACAAACAAAATAGAGGCTGGGAATTGCTCCATAGGCGGCTAGGGTTTGAGAAGGTAAAAGAAAAAAGAAAAGAAAAAGAGAAGAGAGGTTCAAGTGAGGCTGCAATAGGGATTGGAGGCAGCACGTTGGTGATTTTGGGACACCTATTGGTTAAGGTAAATTCTGTCTTTACTGTTAATTGCTAAGTTTATGTTGAGAACTTTAACAATCAATGCATTGAGGGAATTTGGTAGATCTTTAGGTGCCTACTTAGGTTTTGAGAATTGGGTGCAACGTGTAAGTGTACCTTTGGGTGGGTAATAGAATCAATGGAGTTTTGTATTATGGGTAAGGGTGTGTTTGGCTATAAAGTTGGGTTGAATGGTTCGATCACTTGGATATTAAAGCAATACATTAATCTAATATGATAGGGCTTTTGTGGGTGCATGTAACACGTAAAAATATTAATTTATTTGAGGTTTTGTTTGTTAGGTTTGTGTGATTAAAGTGGTGGAGCTGAGTGTTTGGAGTTAGTGTTGGAATATTGTTTTTAAGCATTTGATGTAAGTAACCCTCTATCACTGTTGGTACATTTTTATTCCTATTGAATCGTTTAAAATTATAAGTATTTATTCATAGCCTTCATGTTCTCTTAAAATAAAATATGGGTCAAGTATAAAACAACATCGAAAATTATTATGAAAATTATTTGAATATTTTGTGGAACTATTATGAAAATTGTACTAAATATTTATTCTGAAAATATCGAATATTTTATTTAAAAGTTCTGTATTGTTTGAATTTTGAGCATCACTCTAGTCTGACTATGATTTGGACCCTAGCCAATAGGGGTTATTTATTGGCACAGAAACTAGTTTCTTTTGGGGCTTTACCACCGGCCTATATGTAGTTCTGGGCCTTGTCACGGGCTAAGTGATCGTAGTCATTAAGACTTGGGTTTTGTAAATCAAATCATTGAACCATCTGAATATCGAACCATCGATTTGAACAACGAATTACTTTGAATTATGTTGTTCGCTTTTCATTTAAAATGTATTGTACATTGTTTATTTTTAGCTATGAAACCATCTTACAAATAATTGTTCATTTATTGAACTGTAGAAAAAAATTATATTTATTGGTTATCGATTTATTTATTTATTTTTGTATACTTGATCTAGCTAGCAGTGATGGTTGGTTATTTACTGGGCTATCTAGCTTACCCTTATTTTTTTTTTCAGATTCTGAAGAGTAGAGTTGCGCGAGATTATTTTTACATGTGGGAGTGCCGAGAGTAGGACTATGACTTAAGTACTTGGATTATTGTTTTGTTAATCGATTTTATTAGTGGACTTGGTGGATAATTTCATATGATAAGAATAATCAATTTTTATGAATTTTAGCATTATGACAATTAAGGATTTAATTGGAGTATTTTATACTGTTGGTTATGTGTTGGACTCTTAGCCTTACATGCTCACTTAAATGAGTGTGTGGCGTTGTCACGGAGCTTGGGACGTGACATAAAATAAAAAAAAATAAAAAAAAAATAAAAAAAAAAACTACAGAAAAAGTTGAAGCGAATGTGAGCAAAAATTTTTGTTCTCCCTTGTGGGTTCAAAACTTGGTTGGCCGGTTGGTCCTGTGTTCCTTTTGTGTCTGTTTCTTCATGGTCGACATTTGGTATGCTACGTGAAGTTCACTGATCATCAATTCTTTTTCTTTATTTTATACCCTGCCAGTGTATGCCCAACATATGGTGGAAGCAATCCTGGGCTGCAGGCAGAGCTTACACATTCTGTGAATGAGGAATTGAATCTGATTTGTGGTTGTGCTTTCATGACACATCCTTCTGCATTTCAATCATTATCTGTAAGTTAATTCTGTACCCTTAATAATATCAGCTTTTCTTCTGTGTTTCATCCATCGTGTATAAATTCCATGCAGAATGCTAATCATCTACTTCCCCTGTACGGTTGAAGCATAAATCTCATATTTAGGGTCTATGCCATGTTGGGTTGTAAATACTTGCATTCATTATTCATCAGGAGGCTATTGGGACCCTGAATTGTCCCTCCTTCCCTCCCATCTCTCCTCTTAAAAAAAGTCCTGGTTATGAGCATTTTTTTTTTTTTTTTGTGAGGAGATACGATACAATGAATATTCCTATACAGTAGTGTTCGTGTGAACATTCAGGCGATGTTTATATGAACAGTTGATTTTTGTCCCCTCGCCCATGGTAAATATTTTTGGATTCTGAAATTCTGGTGGTAATGCTTTGTCCAATCACATTGAGGGAGGCTGAAGAATTGCAATTATGAAAAATAGTGACATGGTAATTATAATTACATAAAAATAATTACACTGGGTTGAATGATAAATGGACAAAGTAGTGCGAAAGAGAACTGATGGACAAAATAGAGAGAGAGAGAGAGAGAGGTGTCATGAAGTAATAATTGGCATCACAAATTGGGGTTTGAATTGCTTCATACAAAGTCTGTTAATAGTGAACTTTTTTGGACCAAAGACAAAATGGAGAACTTTTCAATTCATGGGTTTGGTTTGAGTAAGCCAGGTTATTTTTTTTATTTTTTTTTATAGGTCCTGCTAACTATCGCTTCTTAATTATCAATCTAATATATATATATATCTTCTTAAAACAGTTAGAATTTTAATACACATTTCACAAATTTTTATACATTATATATCATATATATTTCAAAATCGAATACACTTTTGGCTCATATATTTACATTAAACACTTAGCATTTTATTTTAATAGACAATTTCATTTCAAAAAGAAAGATTAAAAAACAAAAACAGGTCCATGGTGGTCATTCATTCTAAAAAATTATTAGTTATTACAAAGAAGTTACACTGCCACACCAAGGGAAACTGACTCTGCTAAAACAGATGCATAAGATTTCAAAGCAATTCTCTCCAATAAAATCATGACCTTTCAAAATCAAAAGCTTCTATACCAAGAAATTTTATTCCGGTGAGACTCCATTTTAGCACGAGCTGCTCTCAACCTTCCTCGTGGCATAATCAACGGTCTAAAGAAAATTAGAACAATCATCAACTCTGTCAAGAATGACATTAAACTGATCCACACAAAGATGGTTCTCCTCCAATACCATATGATCTTCTTAAGCTGAGGAAGCTAGGATTCAAGAGCGAGGGATGCGGCATAAATCTGAGGAATGCCAGCACCAGATTGGTACTCTGCTCGCAGTTCTATTTTCACTTTCAAGCAGGCAGTTGGCTCATATCCTTCGCTGAAATCATTGGATTTAATGTTCAGAATCTGTGTTTCTAATTGGAAACAGGCAAGAAAAGCAGCAGTCTTGAAAATGGTTTCGATGAAGCGGATAGGCGGGCTTTCAAATCGGAGCATAGTTGGAAAGCTTGAACTGGCTGTGATTTTGCCATTTTCTAAGAGGAAGTCAACTCTAACCTAAACCGTACAGAAAAGTGGTGGACATGGCATGAGGGTTTTCATTACAGTTGGTTGTGTATCAATGTTAGTAGACAACAAAACAAACACCGAACATTTCTAGGAAGCTAACGCTCATCAAACACGTCCCGATCACGTCCTGATCACGTGTTGGCTATGTCTAAATGTATCTTATTAACTTTTAAAAAAAAATTTAATACAAGATTCGAATACGTAAAAATACACTTGTCTATCACTTAGACACGTCAACTATGTAAAAGTACAAATTTTAAGCAAATTCCTCATGTATCGTGTCCTATTTATCATGTCCGTATCCATACTTGTTAGGGAAAAAAGTGAAAATTATGTCTCGATTAACAAGTGTATGCCTTTACAAGTAGCACAAAACATTTGAAAGGCAAATTTCTAATCCTATTTAACATTAAATAGAAAACTTCTTGAGAATTCACTCAATGTATCACTAACAATAAACATGAAATCCAACGAGAAAATGAACCAAAAACTAAAGAAGAAAACAAGCATCACAATGTTCAAACAATAAATAAAGCCAAAACAGTAATCAAAATCATCAGACAGACCATACCAGGAATACCCCAAGTTTCCTATTATGCTCAGATTCAGTCATTGTCAGACACAGCCAGCTGCAATTTGTGATTATAAGGAATAGCACGCCACCCAACGCTCTCCACAGTTTCTGCACTCTTCCTAGAAACCATACCGGAGAAAATGGCTGCACCGGTAGACGCCATAACGGGCACAAAAGCAATTGGGCTGGCTTTGTTGTAATCGAAATTCAAGGTCTCAGTGGTCTGTATTGGCTGTTCCACTAGCCTTCTCATTGCCAGACCACCAAGGAAACAACCCGACACAAGCAATACAACAAGCATAAAGCAGACATAGACTAACTGAAAAAAGGCCCAACCAAACCTCATTGCCAGATTCATATTCGATTTCTGTCGAATACGGAAATAATCACCCCACATTTTCAACAATCTCTTTGTCAAATGATCTCTAATTCTTATTAGAGTTTGAATTGGAAACATGAAAAACATGAATGTATAGTAGAATAACCAAATGGGTACTGTGAAAAAGCTAGTGAAAAGATTGATTTGAAACCCAATTAATTTAAACACCAAGATTGCCAAGAAAGCTAAGAAATTCAGAGGAAAATTCACCACTTTTGAAACATCTTTGTACTCCTCAATGAAGACAAATGTATCACTATCAAATCGCTTTGAGCTTGGCTGAAGCAGAGGGTATTTTTTCTAGTAAGCCTTACACTTACAAGCCGCTGAATTCCCCTCTGCACGATCCTCACTTGGATCACTGCACCGGTTCGCAGCCCATTTTCGAGCCATTAACACTCTCTTAGCTCCATGAAATGCACTTTTTTCAAAAACTAAGTCTAAAAATGCATTTTTTTTTTCATAAATGCACTTCTAAAAACTAAGTCTAAAAATGCACTTTTTTCACACTTAAGCTTGAAAATAGGTCATTAGAGGCCAAAATCGTGTAACAGTCAAGAGAAGGCCCGGACAACACCTCAAACACCTCGGGAGATCAATGTAAGTTATTAAAACTTACGGATCTGGCCCGTGACTTCTGGTTTGAAAACTAAGTCGAAAAATGCAGTTTTTTTACACTTAAGCTTGAAAATAGGCTATCAAGGGCCAAAATCGTGCAATAGCCACGTGATAGCCCGGGGAACACCTCAAACACCTCAGGAGGGACCAATGTAAGTTTTGAAAACTTATAGAACTAGCACAGGACTCCCGGTTTGAAAACTAAGTCAAAAAATGCACTTTTTTATACTTAAGCTTGAAAATAAGCCATCGGAGGCCAAAATCGTGTAACAGCTACGAGACGGCCCAGGGAACACCTCAAACACCTTGGGAGGGACCAATGTAAGTTATGGAAACTTACGGAATTAGTACGGGACTTCCGGTTTGAAAACTAAGTGTAAAAATGCACTTTTTCTCACTTAAGTTTGAAATAAGGCCATCGAGGGCCAAAATCGTTTAACAGTCACGAGACGGTCTGAGAAACACCTCAAGAGCGACAATATCTGTCTTCGAAAGGATTTGTCTTAATAAAGAAATCCAATACAGCACTTTAATGTAATTAGTCCTCTGACCTTTGGAATTTTCACACTGTTACTTATTTCGAATCCAGAAAATGTCAGGTAAGAACTGCACTCACAAAAAGCTTTTTTGAAGGAAATTGCCTTTCATGGACAACATATAAACATACTCTTAGAACCTTCGAAGTAAACAATCCCTAACTACACTTGAGTTTAAGGCATAGGTATAGAGATTTCGGGAAAAAACTGGCTTCGAAACCAATCACTTATTTCGAAGCCAAGCTGAGCATTTGAAATTTATTTTTCCTTTCAAGTGATGCTTTCGAAAGAAACTCCTTCTGTTATGCTTTCAGGACCCATCTTGTTCTAAATAAAGGTCTTAAACCCCACATAGGTCCCAAAAATAACCAATTTAATTAATCTTGGATCTATTTGACCCGTTAGGCTGAATGGGTAATTTTGGACAGAAAGGTTTAAAACCCCCATTCATCACAATTTACCTATTCACTTGTCCAATATTTCCCTTTCACTCCCATTGTTATCGACTTCAAGTTCCTACCCTTCGTACTTACTCTCTCCACCCTCGTTTCAACCTCTACTCAAAATGGCTTCTTTTTCCTTGAAAATACCAGTTGTTGAACGCATGAGCCCTTTCGTGGCTTTAAGGAGGTGCCTTAATGAGGAGATAGACAAATATAAGGTTGGTAAACCAAGCACAATCGATGGGCTCATCTTCGTCCCTCATTACCATGCACAAGGAGAATACATCTTTGGATATCTTCAGAGAAGCCCCTGTCCCGTTTCTTGCTCTGTATCCCCGTTTAGAGGATCGATGTCTTCTTTACGAAGGGGGCCTTAACTGGGAGAGTTGGAGGATGAACCAACCTCATCGATGCTGGCCCACATTGAGGACATAATTGGAGGAATGGTACGACAGAGTTGTCCCTACCAGAGAATGAGACTTACAAGAGCTCTATATCCTCGATGCTCTCCGTCTCTCCAGGTTCATTATTCCTGAAAATCCCTTTTTAATTCCTGCTGCTCTTTGGTTTTGGAACTCAGCTTTTAATTTTTTTCAATTCCGATGTGGTATGATAGCTCCCACTGTCCTTGATATTTACCATCTTTTAGGGCTCTCACCAATTGGTGATCCCTTCACCCTTAATTATCCAGACCCTCCAATCAGTTTTACCATTCTATCTTTGAATTCTTTCTTTAGTAATTTTGTGAAGACTGAGAATAAGATGGAAGGTCTTGTGACTGACTGAGAGTTCTTTTCATTTTTTCTATATTGGCTATGTAAATTCCTTTTTTGTACCTTATCTCAGTGGATCATGCCTGAGTTTGCCCCTCTTGTCAAGGCTCTTGCTTTGAAGAAGAAGATAGCCTTGGCTCCTTATGTTTTAGGCCACGTTTATAGGGTCTGTTCTCAATTTTGTGATAATCCTCTAGAAGTTAATCAAGGAGGCCCACTATGGGTGTTGCAACTTTGGCTTTTTGCATATTTCACTAATCTACACTCCAGGTGTTTCAGATTCTTAGTGTAAGACCCCACTACCTATGGAGAAAAATATGCCAGAGTTTCCCTCTACCCCTTGAGCTTTACTTATTACTTCACTTTCTTCTATCAACTCCCAATTTCCCATTTTTTCACTTTCTTTTACCCCTTCGAAGCTAACACAGGGCCAGCCTAGCTAAGGACCTTCTTGGCTGATAAGAAATGCTCCAGACCTTTGCACAAAGATATGTGGGCCTTTATTTTATTGCTAAGAGAGCTATTTATTGGCACTTTGAACTCTCGGGCTTATAAATGCATCTTTGAGGCTTATTGCACTTCCCAATTTGCTAGGAAATTTGGGCTTACTCAGGAGATTCCTGTCCTTCTCTGCAGTCTCTCTAATTCAGATCTTACAACCAGAGAGCTAAAGGTGCCCAAAACTAGGTTGGATGAAGCAACCCTCAAATTGATAATAGACTTGGATGAATTTAAATTCTCCCCCTTCATCCCACAATGCAATGCACTGAAGAGATATCAAAATTGGTGGACAATCAATATAGTGGTGCACTTGGCCATTTCCCCCAAGGATCTACTGGAAGGGCTAGATATACCCTCTCAAATTAAACCCAAGGAGACTGGAATCACCATCACCTCCTCCATTGTTGCTGTTGTCCCAATTTTTGCTCTTGCTACCTCATCTCCCTCTCTTAGAGTCACCGGAGCTAGTTTGAGAAAAGGTACACACTTTATCTCCTTTTGCCCCTTTCCTTTTATGATGCCTTGTCTATTTACTTTTAGCCTTAATATTTGTTGCAGCAGCTTCACATGAGGGCCCTCCTCAGAGAACTTAAGCCTTGAACATCCTCAAGGGTAGGCAGCAACAAAAGAAAAGAAAACTCCTACTGCAACCTAACCCTGTGGAGACACTACCTGAGGAGGAGACAATACTTGAAGAAGAAGAAGAAGAAATTCCACTGAAATGGACAAAAAAGACATTCTCCCCCAGCAAGCTTGCCATGGACCTTACTCATGAGTGTAGACGTCCCCGAACGTTCCGAGAGGGAATCCCCCGTTTTGTTTATATGGGCTCACTACAGTTCAGGACTCAAATGTCACGGTCCTGTATCTAATCTCGCAGAGTGCAATGCAAGACCGATGAATCATCAAATAGTCCAAATCTGAAAAATCGTTTTTCGAAAACAGATTTTTTTAAAAGAAGTGCCAAACATGGACTGCTTTGTCAGATACAGAGTCGCTACCTAAATATTTTATTTTGGGAAATTTAGGAAACCTTGACTCATTTTCCTAAGGCCACATGTCCGTCATCACCAAAGTTGTCTCGGCTCGGGAACTTGGGTACGATTGGGGAAGGTCACTTCGTGAGCACCCCCGCTTGCCCGATCAAAGATCGACCTCTACTAACCATGATATCGAGTTTTGAAAACATTATGTATTCTTATTCTAGTTATTAGCCTAGATTTACTACGTGATGCGCACAACATACAAGTATAGATTGGATCGCCTGAATTGGAACAAAACACCTCATGTTTGTTTTTGAAACGGTTTGCTACTCGCAAGTAGGCTAAAAATGCAGATTTTGCCACCCTCGGGTGGGCTTAGAAAAGATGGTTTTGTCACTATCTAGTGGGCTTAAAACTCACAGTCAATGCATTATCCCAATTCAGATAATCCAATCTTCACCCACAGACATTCAGGCAGATATATCACATAAGCAGTTAGCCTCATGGAAAGCATGCTATCATGGCAGTCACTCACACGCATGCAAGGATGCTAAAGCATAAACACTTACCGAGTACTCCAAGCCAAAACAGAAGCTATGTTAGAAATCCATGCATGATCCTAACTATGCCGAAATGCCTAATGCAACACATGCAGGAATGCAACTACAATTGGCTCGGTTATTCTAAAGATGGCATGTGAAATGCTACAACTAACAAGTATTCAACTCGGAATTGAAATACAATGCAGTTAGTATGATGCGCCGACCCCGGTGCATGCAAGACAGGTGAATGAAGCAAACATGCAAGCATGAGTATGCTAATCGAAGCATGCCCTAATCTAACCATCATAAGCTGGTAAATAAAAGGAAGAAAGACGTGGGATTAGAAGACATACATCACACACACACACGCACACTTATTACAATTGTGCCCTCGCTCGGAGGGTCTGAATAAATAATACAGTCCGAATTAGTACAAAACCCTAATTAATTAACAAATTAACTAAGAAATAAAGTAAACTAGTATGCAAATCCATGGACCGCCTCAGCTCTATTCCGAATGATGAATGATGTATGCTTAAGTTGCCTTGCGTGAAAATCCATTGCGATGCCCCGATTTGCCTCTGTTTGCAATTGATCCCGGAATGCTGTGCAAAGCTTTGAAAGACTGCTGATTTTTGATTTGCTGCAACAGAGAGTAAGAAAGGGGCATGACAAAGTATTTTCACATATGTATGCACACCTCAATCCTCGTGCCACCAATCACGCATCTCGATGCATGATGGCTGAGGAGTTGAATCGCACGACTCGATGTGAAATGAATGCACATATAAACATAACAAGGCTTAGGTTCCATCACGGTTAATCCGGAGCGTCGGTGATCGGGAATTGAGACACGTTTCGTTACTTTGAGTACAAAACGTCCCTCGTTTTCTGCGTTTGGACTAAACCCTACTCCAAACACAATGCAAACGAGATGGCATACAAAATGCGGCTAACATACAACCTAGCATACACAATGCTCTAACATGCAACCTAGCATACGCAATGCTATGGACTAAAATGGCATGCACAATGCGCGTGACATAACATGGCATACACAATGCACTTACGAAGACTATTATGCGCACATGAACTAAATGGCATATACAAATGCAAGATGGACTTACACCAATATGGGTGGACCTCAGCCACACTCACATCAGTGGCCATATGATGAAAATGAGACAACCGAAATACATGCAAACATGCACGAATGCGAAGGACCGATCCTAAGGCACAACATGCAGCTCTAACTAAGCATGGCAAAGGATGAAGCATGGCATAGAGTGGCACATGATACAGCTCTGAAATGGTATAAAAGATGGTCCCGAAT
Source organism: Camellia sinensis (assembly GCF_055761805.1). Classification (NCBI taxonomy): domain Eukaryota; kingdom Viridiplantae; phylum Streptophyta; class Magnoliopsida; order Ericales; family Theaceae; genus Camellia; species Camellia sinensis. Next base: position 175,150,505 of record NC_138968.1, on the reverse strand, counting down.
AATGCAAATATGTCAACCAATGCATGCTAGAGGGCCCGGGTACCGAAACTAGTAAAGTGCGTTGCACTAGAGGTACCCAAAGCAATGCACCAATGGCAAAAACCAACCCCAAATAGATCCTAGGCAGGTCTGAAACAGTGGAGAACTGGCCTAAAATGATGGTTCGGAATGCAAAGAAATGGAGCTCATTCAATGGTCGGTAAATGAGGCATACAAGCCCGACTCTCGAACACATTTAAAGAGTACAAAACATGGCAATATGGCATTCAAACAAGCTCTAAAATATGATGTATAATGGGCCTAAAACATGAACACACCTCAGTATATGCATGGAATGGACCTCAAAACTCAAAGTTAAGCATGGGTATTGAACTACAAGCATGCAAAAGAAACATCATTCAATCATGAGACCCAAAAACAGAGCTAGGGCAGTCCAAAATACGCACAATATCAGTTTAAGGTATGGCCAAAAAGTGCTAACATGAAGGGTCAACAAAGCATGCGAAGTAAGCTAGTGAACCATAATTTACACTACTCGTATATGAAGCACATGAGGGCTCACCAAACCAACCAAAAACAGAAGTATGTCATGCCAAAATATGCCCAAATAACCACTGAAACTCAGTCAACCCATGAAAGAATGAAGTGCTCCTTTGAAGGGCCATGTAAGAGGTTATTCTATACATGTATGATGGACACACAAAATGAAAAAACCACCTCTGGATAGAGATTATGAGGGTCCTAAAACCCACCAAAAAGGCCCTGAAATTAGTCTAGGAAGCATGCAAGTGAAAGCCCCTTTGAAAGGCCTTGAATAGGATTGTTCTACACATGCATAATAGACATTCAAAATGGCCAAAAGGGCTCTGGACAGAGCTTATGCAGACCTTAAAACTTACCAAATAGGGCCTGAAATATGACTTCAAAACATGCAAATAAGGGGCCCTTTGGAAGGCCAACAAAGCTAGTAAAGAGAACAAGGGGTGAGAGAGTCACCCCTCTATGATTTTGAAGCTCAAAGACACATGTTAGCCACTGAAAATCCACTGGATTTCAGTGGCTAAAAGGCCAAACCAAGGCCAATTCAAATGCTCAAATGCATAGCTCAAAACATGAGGAAAGGAAGCATGGAGGGGGTAGATGACCCCCAACAGAAAAATGACCTTAAGAAAACATGTTTATAAGCTCAAAACAAAACTTTTTTCAGTTTATGTCGAAACCCAAAAATGCTTGCAACTAGGGCTAAGATATGAAGCAAAATAATGCAAAAAAAAAAAAAAGAGAAATAGAGGCTTATCCTTGTAGAGCCGATCCTCAGCAACTTCTGGACCAAGATAATGAGCCTTCAACCTTTGCAAATCAGTTCCAAGGTGCTTGGATGGATGGTGGAGGTGTTGTGCTAGGAGGTGTAGTGTAATGGGTGCAAGAATAATGGGGTTTGGAGCTTGAAGAAGAGAGCTATGGAGGGAGAAGTGTATAAGCTTCAGCCAAAAATTTCTAACCTTTGCAAAAGGAGAGGAGACCCTCTCTTATAGAAGACAAAGGGCCAAGGCTTCTCTAAGAAGCTTCAACAAAGGGTCAAAGCTTCTAAAAGAAGCTTAACCAAAAGGGTCAAGCTTCTCCTAGAAGCTAAGCAAAAGGACCAAAGCTTCCTTAAGAAGACAAGCAAAGGGGCTAAATCCTAGAAGATGGGTCAAATGCTTCCCAGCTAGCACAGTTGTGTTACACTCAGGAAGGACAAAAAGCAGATGGCTGGCCGACTAATTCAAGTGGTCGGCCGATCACTTGCCCTGGTCGGCCGACCAGGGTTCAAAAAGGTCAAGAAGAAAAGCTGGTCGGCCTACCCAAAAAGGTGGCCTCCCAGGTGAATGCAACACAGTGGTATGGTGGGAGACCAGAAATTGTGGCCCAGGAGAGAGGAAAACCAGCTTTCTAGCAAGGTTCAAAAGGGTCAGGAAGAAAAGTTGGTCGGCCTACCCATATTGGTGGCCTCTCAGATGAGTACAACACAATGGTGGCATGGGAGACCAGAAATTATGGCCCAAAAGTGAGGGAGACCACCTACCTGCCAAGAAAATCGGGCGGCGAAGAGAAAAGTGGTCTCCAAGAAGAAAAGGTGGTCTCCCACCATACTACCACCTTCCTAACAATGAAACTAGGGTCCATGCCAAAAATGAACCCTAACCGATGCAAAACGAGGGTTCGGGGGCCAAAACGCGCGGCCCGGGGCCTCGAAAACTGACTACTAAGCACTGGAAGTGACGTGCGACCACGAAGGTGGTCTCCTGGGCACAGTTTCCCTCAAGAGAGAGGAAACAAGGTGTGTGCCAAAAACCGGAGCAATTGGAGATAGTTAAGCGGTCCCAAACCGAGGCGCACGGCCGACGGCTCCAAAAACCGGAAACTGGTCTCCGAACAGGAAAAATGGCCTACGACCATGAAATGTAGCCTACGGCCGCTGAGAGATGGCCTATGAGACCTCTCCCTCTCTTTGGGAAGAGAAAATAGAGAAAACAAGACCTGGTTCGCAAACCGAGGCAAAGCACAAAAGAGCCCCGAAGTCCAGAGGCAAGGCTCGCAGTCGATACTTTGAAACCTCAGAACGAGCACAATATGCATCATCACCGAGCGCTCAATCGGTGACGTCTGAGTCTTAAGGTCGGTCAAAAATGGAGTGTCTACAGTTGCCCTTCTTTGACAGAACTCGGAAGTCATAAGTGATGGGAGTGAATGTCAAAGCCCAGAGACGACCCATTTTTGACAAGGCCGAAGACTTAGACAAACAGGCGAGATAAACAAAGATGTGCCCGCAGGCATGCCAGCAGGCAGGGCAAAAATGCAGAATGATATGCACCAAGTCGGACGTAACTCATGATCATGTAAAGCAGCAAGCTGTAATGAAGCGAACACGTAACAGCTTTAAGCAAGAATTCAAAGCAACAACTACATTTCATGCAATTTAAGAATGCGGAGAATTATTCAATTCTCGTCACGTCTCACATGGAGAAGAGACAATACCTGTGCGGCTTGTCTGGTCGCACCAACTTCAAATGAACCGTATATACAATATCGTGCCTGCAAAAGAGAGAAACTTAACAAGCACAACATAGTTAGCAACATATGTTCAACGCTATATTGAACGCAAACGAACATGGTGCCGATGAGGAAGTGCATCGCAATGCAAGAAGAAACGTGCGTGACAACGCAAGTTAAGCATGGAGGCATGACAATACCAATGAAATGTGCACAATAATGCAAGTGGTGTGCATGAGAATGCAAGTGACGTGCATAACAAAGTAGGATAAGTGCAACCTCGAATGCATATTTGACACAAAACAACGAGCAAAGAAATGCAAGTTTCGACGAGGGCGACTCAATCGCGGCCTCCGGTTTACCTCGCGGAAGGGTCACAACATATTCAAAAAGGATACAACTCGCTCTTGACGAGTAACGATGAAACACGCATCGAAAGTTGGAGTTGAAGTTCCAGCGGAGGGATTTCGCAACGATAAGTGCACCTTCCTTGTACTTTCTCGAGTGTCGGGGACTCCGATCACTACCAAAATTTGTGGGGAGCTCAAAGAAGCATTGGAGACCACCTTGGGAACACCACCGACTAGGTTTGGAGGCCACCGACCAGGTTTGGTGAAGAGGGTGGTCGGCCTACCAGAAAAGGTGGTCGGCCGACCACCTAGCCAAAAATAGGGGCAGTTTGGTACTTTCAGATTCGGATCTTTAAATGTGTTTGGACAAAACACTTTTCCTCCCAACTTTAGGTTCGAAATCATCTTCTCCTCCTTCCTAGACCATTTTCTCCCTCAGATCTGCGCTCTATACGCGTTTTCCAACGCCCCACGCAAAGTTGTTTCGCGAAAACTTTCAGTTCTCTTCACTTTGAACCGATTAAATTTTGATTTTGGCGCTTCTTTCTCCATTTTCACCACTTGGGGTAAGTTTGTCTCAATATTTGGAACACTTTCTCTGGAGTTGACTTTTGTTGACTTTTTCATTTTCCGAGGGTTTACTTTTGTTGACTTTTTCCAATTTTGGCTCATTTCGCTTATTTTTGCTCATTTTTGCAGATTTCTCGAAATGGCAGGTCATTTCACCCATAACGGAGGTCCTCCAGGTGCCGGAGGTGATCCAGACATTATATCTTTGCCTCCGAGGGTTCGGCCATTCGATCCCGAGAGGTATCACCCTCGGAAGCATATCCTTCCTCGGGCCGTTTTCTACCATTTTACCGATTTTGATGATCGAGCACCTGTGGATCTGCTACTGCGGGAGCCGGAGTCCCACCTCTCTCATTAGGCACGAGAGGTATGTACTTCACTTTTACATTTTTCGCAATGTATTATGCATTTTCTGTGCATTTTATGCTTTCGTTATGCTTATCTGCTCATTCTAGCACACAGCGTGTTCTGAACACTTAGTCTATAACACAGTATTTCGTTTGCATCTTGAACACACAACTCAATCACTTGAATTTTTGAATACGCAACCCACATATTGATTGTGAACATGCAGCACACACTTGTTAAGAGTTGAACACGCAGCCCATTGTTGATTGTGAACACGCAGCACACACTTGTTGAAAGTTGAACACGCAGTCCAAACTGTTGAGGTGAACACATAGCACACACTTGTTAAGAGTTGAACACGCAGCCCGAACTGTTAAGGTGAACACAGCCCACTATTTCCGAAGTTTGAACACGCAGCCCAAACACTTGATGTTGAACACACAGCTCAAACTTTGAGATGAACACACAACCCATTATTTCTGAAGTTTGAACACGCAGCCCAAACACTTGGTGTTGAACACACAGCTCGAACTTCGAGATGAACACAAAGCCCACTATTTTTGAAGTCTGAACACGCAGCCCAAACACTTGGTGTTGAACACACAGCTCGAGCTTCGAGATGAACACACAGCCCACTATTTCTAAAGTCTGAACACGCAACCCGAACACTTGATGTTGAACACACAGCTCATACTTTTCATGTTGAACACACAGCTCACAACATTGTAATTGATTTGATTTGCAGCCAGCTCATATTTTCATGTTGAACTAAATACATGTGTTCATTTTGAATGCAGGTATCTTCCCGTATTACGCGAGGATGTGGCTTTATCGTTACGAGGGAGTGGTACACGGAGCTCCCGGAGGCCGTTCGTGATTGGGTTGACCAGGCAGGGTTCGGACCCTTTTGCACGGGGATATCTCGCTATCCCGCTAGCAGGACGTTGATGGCACCCTTGTAGAGAGATAGTGGGACACCACTAACTCCTTTCATTTCTCAGTTACCAGGGACATGACTATGACCCCGTTCGACTTTGCTGTGCTGACAGGCCTTGACGTGGGAGGCTGGTCGATCCCTTATGACGAGGACATAGGCGAGTGGGAGGCTGCCTGGATTTATCTGTTGGAAGCTCGCCCACCGGTTGACAGATCATCAGGCAAGGTCCGGCACACTTGGTTTTCCACACATTTCAGGAGGACTGAGCCCGAGACTCCCGAGGAGATAGCGTAGTACACTCGAGGGTTTTTGATGTTCCTCCTCGGGACCACTCTGTTCTCCGATAGGGGGAACACCGTTGGACTCTATCTGCTGAGTGCTCTGGTAGACGTATCACAAGTCAGCCGGTATGACTGGGGTGGCGCCGACCTGGCTACCCTCTACTGCTACATGAGTGCGACCTCCCGCGGACGAGGGAACATAGTCGGCGGCTATTGGAAAGCCTGTGAGGTACTTTCTGCCCTCTTGATTTACATTTCTGCTTTTTGTTATCTGTACACTGCACACACGGCACACTTTACATTCTGTACTTTGCATTCTGCATTCTCCGTACATTCCGTATTCACATTCTGCACTCAGCATTCTGTATTCTGATGACTATTGCCCTGTTTTCCATAGCTATGGGTTTTCGCGTACTTTCCGACGCTGGCCCCGGAGCTCGAGGTGGCGGTGCCTCTTATGATTTCTTACTCGCTTGTGTTTGAGGGCCAGTACCGGCCGAGAGCTCGGGAGTCTCTCCCCTACCTACGGCTGTTTTTTGATACAGTGCGACTGACAGAGGTAATTCAGAACTCTCAGCTCTCCATGTTTTCATCTTTGATTCATCTTGCACATTTACGATTTCTAATCGGCTTATGCATTGGTCATCCGCAGATCGCATGGCAGCCCTGGGCGCCCTTGGGTGGAAATACTCGATTTCAGTTTGCTAGGGGTGGGCCGCTTCTCGGTACAGGATCCTATTTGAGGGGCCCGTTGGTAGGGCCTGGTTTCTGGGGGACCGTTTCATGCGTCAGACTATGGGCTACCCCGAGTAGAGTGTCCCTGCAACACCTTCGGTCGATATGCGGTCTACTGAGGGGCTCACTCCCCAGGATGTCGATAGCGCCATGTTGGGTACCGACGTACTTCTACATTTGGAGGAGGGGGAGTACGCGACTTACCGTCATATATACATGATGCCTCCATTGACAGGTGTCCGTACTCCCACGATGAGGCCTGCTGGCATGCCATCATTGAGCCGGGCCCAGGCTACAGATATTTCTTCTACCAATAGGGCCGGCACATCGAGAGGTGGGACTAGACTGGTCCCCCCGATTCCCCCGACGTATCATCAGGCCGGATGGCCAGATATCCTGACTGAGTTGACAGGATGGCGATACGGGACTTCCTACCCGATTCCAATAGAGCCCCCTATGCCTGATCACTGATATGTCAATGATCCTGACTCACCACCAGTATGTTCCACTGCTTTTCGTTTACCACTCAGGTACTTAGGCATTTATTTACTCATTGATGACTTGAGCTTGTATCTGCAGCCTACCAGGAAGTATACAGAGGGGTTACTCGGGTTAGTAGCCTCACTCGAGGGCATGGTCCTGCAGAGAGAGACGCAGTTGTCCATCGTCGGTGTCCCGGTACTCTTTAGTTTTCTTGCATTTATCATACTTCTGATGACATGCTGAACTTGAATATTTCACTGCATTGATTGACTATATGTGTAGAGCACATCTGACACACACCACATTCATGTACTGTATCTGCATACACCCACTCTTTGTAGTTTTCTTGCATCTGCATCTGACATACATACTTTGGCTGATGTATTCAAATTGCGCTCTTTTTTTTAAGATGCCTCCGTTACATACTGGGCCACAGGTCGGGCCATCCAGGCCTTCTCGGAGAGCTGGGAGAGGGGGTTCGACTTGCGGCCGAGGCAGACGCAGAGCACCTGTCGTAGAGGAGGAGTCTAGCGAGGAGGAGGAGCCTGCACATCCCTAGTCAGAGACATCCGCTGGTAGAGAGGATGACTGGTTCTGGTTTCGGTAGTGGAGATGATGTCGAGGAGGATTCCGAGGACGGTGACTCCGATTCTGATAATGATGATGGTGCAGTGGTTGTTCCGCAGAAGAGGACGAAGAGGGCCTTTTATTCCTGTGCTTGATAGCACTGATGCAGCTATTCTTGCTTTATTTCCCTTTTTTACTAGTAGTTGTAGCGCATTGTACATTATTAGGCAGTTTTATTTTCTGTAAAACTTATACCCTTGTTGTAAAATGTTGTAACAAAGAAAGTATGATGGAATGAAACAGCTTTTTAAAAAAGTGTTGCATTTTATGTTCTTAGCATTGTATCGCATCATTTTGCATGAAAATGAGATTGAATGGAATTGTGCACTGAAAATTGCCAAGTCAGGTAGTGAACCGACACAACAAACTAAACAACTTAACTTACTAAGAAACAACAAAACCTTAGCAAGTTTACAACTCGATAAGCAAGACACAACAATGTTGATTAAATAGAGAGTAGCAACTCAATACACAAAACTCGATAGCTCGATAAACAAAATAACTCGATAAGCAAAACAACAACTCGATAAGCAAGACTCAAACAACAATTCGATAAACAAAATGCATTTCGGACGATCGGAGTGACGGAACGCATCCGAAACAGAGGAAAACTCGTACCTTCAACACTCCCGATGCATGGAAATGCTAGGAACTTTCTTCTAGAGGCTAGGACAAGACCAAAGCCCCACTTCTCTTCATGGCCGACCATCAGAGGGAGCTGACCGACCAGCTTTTTTTCGTTAGAAACCAAAGGGGTGGTCGGCCTATCAGAAAAGGTGGTCGGCCGACCACCTGGATTGGCAACCACCAAATTGTTGACACGTGTCCCCCGAACAGTGCCTTATCCTCTATAAAAGTTCCAGTTTCGTGGTTCATCCATTTTATCTCAGTTTTGCACCAAAATGGAGGCGTTCCTTGTTCAAAATCTCAGAGCTTGGATTGCTTCTCTAGATGGATCGGAAAAGTTGAACTTCCGGGGCTTCGACTTAAATGCACTATTCACGCTGGGCCGTACTCCGCTGCATCTTCCTTTTCTCCATGCCGCGGCAAGGTTTTGGAACCCGGTAACACACGTCTTTAGCTTTAGCGGGCAAGAGATGTGCCCTACTTTCGAAGATTTACAAGCTTTGATGGAATCCGAGCGCAATGAGGAGATCTTGCCTCAACTCCGATTTGGCCACGTCCAAACCCTAGGACGAATGTGCGGCCTCACTTTGCATGATGCTCGATCATTGGTTCACGATGGGGAGCTGGACATCCCAAGCTTGGTTCGCTGGTTTTCTGATGTTGGTGACCGCGACGACCATCATTGGCAGGGCTATCGGCGACACGCACTCTGCCTATGCTTGCTATCTCATTTCTTGCTTGCCCTGGGCTCCAATGGATTCAATGTCCGGTTGATCGAGGTTGCCCAAGGTTTGAAGGAGGGCAAGAGCTGTATCGCCATGACATTGGTTGAGACATTGATGGGCTTAGACGGCTTTCATCGCCGGGAGATGGCTAAGCTTGCAGGGAGCCCACTACTATTGCAGGTAATGTTTCCCACCTAATCTCACATATGTATAGCTCACATCACTCGGCCCTTAGGCTCAGTTTTTTCTTACAAAACCCTTTTATTTCTTTTCTCTCATCGTACATCTCTCTATTCTTTATTCTCTCATTTTTCATCCCTCCCCAGGTGTGGTTGATGGACAAGTTACAGATTGTGGAGTCTTGTCCAGCATACTCAGCTCGCGGCTATTTTTTCCGACAACGCTTGGTCGATGCCCTGGATGAGGGGTGGTGGTACAACTGGCTGTGCAGCTTGTTTGCAAACCGCATCGCTTGGCACTGCCCTTGGCTTAATCTGCCGGCAATGAGTTACAACATGACCCGTCAACCTGGGATTCAATTGATTGGCATGACACACTATGTTTTCTACTTTCTGTTTCGGTTCCAACGCCAGTTCGGCCATGATCAGACTTACCCGTCAGAGGGGATAGAGTACCCGGCCGTATTCCCAGTCCGAGGCGCACAACTTGCTCGGTATGCCACAGCATAGAGGACGCAAGAACTCTTGACTCCCGCTCTCACTTTCAGTTGCACTTTGTTTGATGAGTGCTCGGATTGGCTCAATGAAGAGACACATGAAGGGCCCACTTTGGCATCAGAGGCTCCGACCAGCTCTGGGAGGGGGCACAGGAACACCTGACTTATCTATGCCCTGGATTTATTACCTTATTAGTACTTTCAAGTTTTATTTATGAATGTAATAAAAAACAACTTCAATTTGTATGCAAGAGCAGGAGAACTCTATATTGAAATCAATGAAATTGAAGGTTGTGGGTACTGAAAATTTTCCGCTTTGGTCCAAAAATAGTCTAAGTTATAAAAAGATTAATTTTGAACAAAGTCAACTTTTATTAAAACTTTTCAAAATCATTTTCGATATGGATCAGAACTGGACACGCCTGAAATCTGTTACTGAGATGCACAACTTTGGATCCTAGCAACTGGAAAGTTGCCCCTAGTTTGAATAGTACCGTGGCACTGCACAGCAACGGAAAGTTGCCCCTAGTCTGAAAAGCACTGCACCGGGGATCATAACCAAACTCTTGAATGCTAAATAGACAAAGATGGCTGAGATGATCAAATGGACAAAGTTGATCGGGGAAAAGTTTATGGCTGAACTTCAGGATGAAGTTGCTTACGTATCCCAAAGATGGGAATCAAGCCTTACGTAGTTCAGGCTCAGGTTCACTCGAGTATTTTCACTCTCCTTTTACGCTCTAACTTTTGCCAAGGCCGCCCTTTACGGGTTTTCAACCTTGCGAGCTCAATTTTTATAATTTCAAATTTTTTGTGCTCTGACTTTTGCCTAGGTTGCCCTTTCGGGTTTTTGGCCTAGCGAGCCTCTCAGGGGTAATATTTCTTCAACTTGTCCATATTGATCGGTTGGGAGAACTCTACGCCATCTAGGTCCATCAGAACCACAGCTCCACCTGACTAGATTGACTTGATGATGTAGGGACCAGTCCAATTGGGTCTGAACTTGCCCCTAAGGTCGTGAATGGGAGCTCTGTTATCCTTGAGTACCAAATCTCCTTCCTTTAGATTCTTGGACTTAACTTTCTTGTTGAAAGCTCGGGCAATCCTGCGCTGATAACCTTGAACATGGTACAGTGCTTTCAGTCTTCTCTCATCAATGAGCATGAGTTCTTCAAATCTGCTCTGCTGCCAATCTGCTTCGGCTATTTGACACTCAGCCAACACTTGTAAAGACGGAACCTCAATTTCGATAGGTAGAACGGCCTCCATCCCATAAACTAATGAATACGGAGTCGCCCCAGTAGAAGTTCGAATTGATGTCTGGTAACCCCACAAAGCAAACGGCAGCTTATCTAGCCAATCCCGGTAGGTTTCCACCATCTTCTGCAGTATATGCTTGATGTTCTTGTTGGCGGCCTCGACCGCTCCATTGGTTTGCGGCCGGTATGTGGATGACTTATGAAAAGCCACGTTGTATTTCTCTAACAAGTCAATCACTTCCTTCTTGAAGTGGGAACCATTATCTGAAATGACCTCGTTTAGGACCCCATAACGATATATGATGTTGTTTCTGATAAACTTTGCAACGTGCGACGCCTTCAACACCGCATAAGATTGGGCCTCAACCCACTTCGTGAAATAATCTATCGCGACTAGGATGAACTCATGCCCATTCGACCCTTTTGGAGTGACAGCCCCGATCACATTGATTCCCCAAATTGAAAATGGTCATGGCGAAGTCATATTGTACAGCTTCAACGGCAGAATGTTCATGCAGTTTGCATGGATCTAACACTTGTGGCATCGCCGAACAAAGCCGAAACAATCCTCCTCCATGGTGGACCAATAATAACCTTGTCTGAGGATTTTTCGCGCTAGCATGACCCCGTTCATATGCGCACCGCATTCCCCTCCATGGATGGCCTCCATCAGGCGTTTCGATTCTTCAGCTTCAACGCACAGCTTATGCATTCCCAGATGACCTCTTTTATACAATTTACCTCTGCAGATGATGAACTGAACGACCATTCTTCAGATTGCCCTTTTATCCTTGGCATTTACCCCTGGTGGATATGCTTCCTTCTCTAAGAAATTCCAAATATCGTAATACCAGGAGTTCTCATCTTGAACCTCATCTATAGCAGCAATCGACTCGTAAGCCGACACAAATTTCTGGTCGATAATGACTGGACGTATCCGGACTCCAAACGGGATGTCTATCATGGAAGATAGAGTTGCTAGTGAATCTGCGAACTTGTTGTTTTCTCTTAGTAGATGAGTGAAGTTTAGCTTCTCAAACCGAGGAATCAGTAGGTCCAAGGTCTGGTGGTACATTATCATCTTTTCTTCTTTGACTTTCCAATCCCCCTTAGCTTGGGATACAACAAGATTTGAGTCCCAAATGACGTCCAACCGTCTTGTCCCTAGTTCCAGGGCCGCTTCTAGACCGGCAATGCATGCCTCATATTCTGCTTCGTTGTTCGAGACTTTGAACCGGAGTTTGAATGCTAGAGGGATACGGGAATTGTCGGGTGCTATCAGCAACACTCTTATCCCATACTCGTATTGGTTTGACGCTCCGTCAAAGTACATCGTCCAAGTTTCGTCTTCGATATGCAAAATGGCCTCATCTAGGAATAAGTACTCAACTGCTTCACCCCCTTCAATTGGATGATCGGCTAAGAAATCTGCTACTGCTCTTCCCTTGACTGACTTGCGCGTTACATATTTCAGATCGAATTCGGAAAGCAAAAGCAGCCAACGAGCTAGCCTACCCGTAAGTGTCGATTTCTCGAAGAGATATTTGATAGGATCTAATCTTGAAACCAGCATTACAGAGTAAGCTAACAAGTAGTGTCGCAGCTTCCTGGTAGCCCATACCAAGGCTAAGCAAGCCTTTTCCAACGATGTGTAGCGGGTTTCGTACTCCAACATCTTCTTGCTCAGATAGTAGATAGCTCTCTCCACCTTGTCCTCAGACTCTTGCGCGAGCATGCATCCCATTGTGGTCTCAGTCACTGAAAGATACAAGATCAATGGCTTCCCCGGCTCAGGTGGTGACAGCACAGGTGGGTTCTGTAAGTATTCCTTGGTCTGCTCAAAAGTAGCTTGGCATTGGCCGTCCCATTAGAACTTCTTTCCTTTCTTCAGGAGGCCAAAAAGGGGTTCACAAGTCAAGGTTAATTTTGAGATAAACCGTCTTATGAATTACACTTTACCCAGAAAGCCTTGCACCTCCTTTTCAGTCCTTGGTGGTGGCATTTCTAGGATGGCCTTGATTTTGGAAGGGTCGACTTCGATACCTCTCTGTGTAATTAGAAACCCCAGCATTTTCCCTGCTGTAACACCAAACGTACACTTCTGAGGATTCAGCCGCAACCGAAATTCTCTGATCCTTTGAAAGAACTTTTGCAAGGCGGTGTAGTGGCCCTCTCTTTCTTTGGACTTGACAATCATGTCGTCCACATACACCTCAACCTCTTTGTGGATCATGTCATGCAATATTGTGGTCGCAGCCCGTTGATATGTAGCTCCAGCGTTCTTCAGCCCAAATGGCATTACCGTGTAGCAATAGGTCCCTTACGGGGTGGTGAATGCAGTCTTTTCTTGGTCTTCAGGTGCCATCACTATCTGGTTGTAGCCCGAAAAGCCATCTATGAACGAAAGCAAAGCATGCCCCGCTGTGAAGTCCACTAACTCATTGATATGAGGCAAGGGAAAGTCGTCATTCGGACTAGCTCTATTCAAGTCCCTGAAATCCACGCATACCCGGATCCTACCATCCTTCTTCGGCACCGGAACGATGTTGGCCAACCAAGTTGGGTATTCGGATACCAGCAGGAAACCTGCGTTGATTTGCTTGGTGACCTCTTCCTTAATCTTGAGAGCCCAGTCTGGGCGGATCCTTCTGAGTTTTTGTTTAATGGGTCGGGCCTCGGAGTCAAGAGGGATCTAGTGTTGTACAATCTCAGGATCGATTCCAGGCATGTCTTCGTAGGACCACGCCAAAACATCTTTGAAATCTTTTAATAAAGCAACTAAGCGCCCGTTTCTCCGAAGACAACGTGGAACCGATCTGGACCAGCCGCGGGTCCTCCTCAGTACCAATATTCACAGTAGTGATTTCATCCATTAAGGGTTTAACAAATCTTTCCTGCTCTTGTTCAATTAAGTGTTGCAAAATCGGAGGAATTTCTTCCTCGTTGTTTTCATCAAAATTTTGAAAGTCTGAGTTAATGTAATAAATCAAGGGCACAGAAAAGTACTCAGAAACCACAGCCACATCATTCTCATTAAGCACATCCAAATCGTTCGATTCTTCAATTATAACAGACTCAAAAGAGAAAGAAAAAGATGACCTGGACAGGACTGTGGTATCCTGGTTATTATCCCCCGGAATACCAGACTCAGACTCAGACTCAGTCGAGCTGGAACTTGATTCCGACTCAACAGATTCAGTGGAATCAGATTCCGGCTTACTACCTGACCCGGTGCTGCTTGACAAAAGTCCCTCTTCATACTGCCAAATGATAGAGGGTGCGATAGATGCATCTAAAATGTTTGCTAGTAGGCCCGTAACCGTTTCATTCCCGATCACACATACTGAGAAGTTATCCCCCAAGCACTTCTGTTCGATCAGAGGATCTGAAAGTAGACACGCTAGCGCTACCCCCATTTCACTTTCGGCGTCCTTAGACTCCACTTTCTTGCTCTGCTCAGCCTCAACTAATGGGTCTGTCTGTTCTTCGGCAACGTCATCCCCGGATAACTGTAGGTCGAAGAAGATCTCAAATCCTGGCACGCGCTTCCTCTCCGCGTTCAACCATGGTTTCGGGAAGCCACAAAATGAAAAGTCCTCTCTCTCCCGGACAAAGCGTCTGTTTAGGGTACCCTGGATGGGTCGGTGCATTAACTCATATGGCTTTTCTTCCTTCTTTGCTCTGGCTCTCCCCAGCCATCTCCTTACCTTTCCTTATCCAATCCTCTTTGGTGGGTAGATAACCCAAGCCAAATGTGTGTGGGTTGTGTGGCACTTCGGCCAACGCTGCAACGCCCTTCTGGCCGCTCTTTCCCAATCCCATCTCGAGGATGTGTTGAAGCTTGTTCATGAGGTATACTGATTGAGCACTGACATACACCCCCTCATTAACAGCCAAAATGTTCTGCACGACTCAGGCCTCAGCCAGAGTGAAACCGGATAAGAACACATCCTCCATACCGTGCTCAATTTCCAGGACTGGTGTAGACACCTTTGGTGGTGGATGGATTGACGAATTCCCAAAAACAATGGCTACCCCCTTCCCATGGGGGTATTTCACCATCTGATGTAAGGTGGACGAAACTGCCTTCACCTGGTGCAACCACGGCCGCCCCAGGAGTCGATTGAAGGTTGCGAGAACTTCTAAGACGTGAAAGTCTACCTCATGCTGTCTCGGCCCAACCTTGGTCTGAATTTTTACTGTCCCCATTACTTCTCTGCTCGTGTTATCATATGCTTGAATCACCTGGGCTGTCGGCACAAAGTCCGCGGTCTTTAAACAGATTGCATATGCAGTTCTTGCCGAGCACACATTGATGGCGGACCCTATGTCGACAAGCACCACGGGTATCCATTTGTTTCTACACTCCACAAAGATGTAGAGTGGGTTGTTATGGTTCGCACCCTCAGGTGGCAGTTCTTTGTCGGAGAAAGTCAACATCGGGGTAGCTCCTCCCGCAAAAACTAAGCCCACCAGCTGTTCAGGCCTGGTGTCTATTGAGAGCGTGGCCTTGTCCATGGCTGATAAGACAGCTTGTCGATGCACTTGTGGTGCCATAAGTAGTCCCCAGATGAAGATGTCTGCTTGTATCTTTTTCAACTGCTTTAGTACAACCTCTTCTTCGAGTTGTTTCTCTTTCTGTTTCTCAGCCTCCTTATCTTTCCCGGACGCCTCTGGCTGATCTAGGTGCGGGGGTTTGAAGTACCGCTCGCTTCTAGTCATATGGTTAACTTCACCAATGTACCAGGTATCGTCTGGCTGGTTACTCCCCCAATCCTCATCCGTGTGGGCAAGACATAGATCATCGTCTTCCTACCACATTCCATCGGCAGCCAACAGACACCTGTCCGGCTTCGGTACAATTGTACTTGCAGTACTTTCTGTCCACATGCTCGTAGCATTCTCTATCCTCGTGCACATAGTACTTTCAGTCCCCACGGGGGCCTTGGCTTTTCTGATTCTCTCAAACTCCTTGATTCCTTTTTGCTCCAACTGCGTCAGTATAGCTGGCTGCTCTATAATTCCTGTATTCAAAATGCCTAGATCCTGAGCGAAATTCTTAGCACCGATGCTCTCCGGCCCTTCCGGCCACAATTGATATCCTCGCCCCTACCGGGCCCTGTTTCAACTGAGTTTCGTCGACAACATCTGGTAGGTCATCAAGCCACCCGGTGACCTCTGTTGACTCCTTAAAAACTGACCAGTTGACTACCATGCCCTCTGGATCTTGTTCATTGAAAAATTGGAGGTTAGCAAAGTCCCCTTCCACAGCTGCCAAGTCATCTATCCTCTGACCAGATTTATCCCCCTGTATCACACAAAGCTCTGCCCTTGCCGGCAATTCCACATTTGGCCCAACTTGGCCCACTGATAGAATGTAGTCACTCGGACTGTATACCTCCTCAGCAAAACTCCCAGATTCCTCAAATTTTGACTCAACAATCCCATTCTGCCCTGAAATCTCCCTTGTTCTGTCTTCGACAGTCACCACCATTGGTTCAGGTTAGGTTCTAGAGATGTCCAACATGCACAAGTCAGTGCAGTTAGGAAGAAGCACCTCCGGCTTGGGTAGGTAGGACAGGGTGATATATATGCTAGGATCATAAGATACGACCCCAGTCTGGATAAAGTTGATACGCTTGGGGGGTGGAGCTTGGTTGTGCGGTGGGAGAGGGTTTGTAGTGACATTGGATTTTTCTAGAGGCACAATCACCTGCTTGTCAATGAGATCCTAAATCTCGTGACGCAATCTAAAACATTGGTCAGTGTCGTGACCATGTTGTTGGTGATATGCGCAGTATTTTGCTGGGTTATGAGAGGGAGGGAGTGGATTTGGCAATGGCCTCGGCTCCAGGGGCTTTAAGTGCCCTTTCTTGATTAATACCCCCAGAGCCTTGGACAGGGGCATATATAATGGGGTGAAGGTTCTCTAGCCTCGAGGTTGGTATTTGGTGGTTTGTGTGTTGCTTCCGGACACACCGGAGAAAGGTGTAGCTGTCATGGGTCTTGAAGGGGGAATGGTGGTGACCATGCTTACTTCTGAAGCTCTAGCATTTGCGGCATTGCCGGTACCTGTATTGTTGTTGCGGTTGAAGGTTCTTCTGGGTTGCTCTCTGTCATTATCAATCAAGCCCTGCTTCAAGGCATCCTCAATCTGTACTCCCATCTCGTGCAGATCTGAAAAGGTAGGAAAGGGGAGCACGATCATTTTCTGCATTAGCTTAGGCTGAAGATTACGCACAATTATCCGGATTTGGCCTTTATCAGTAGGCCTTAGGGTCATCATTGAGGCCTTTGCCCTCCACCGGGCTATGAATTCAGAGAAGCTCTCCTTAGGCTCCTGCCTTGTCGTCTCAAGATCACGGGTCGTAATCTCGATTTGCGTGTTATAAGAGTACTGTGCAATGAACGCCTCGGCCATCTCATCCCAATTTCTCTTGACACTATCTTCTAATTTTGTGTACCAGATAGCGGCCACACCCGACAGGGTCCGGCCGAATAATGAAAGCTTCTGCAGTCTGGTGAGGCCCATTGGCAGTAGTATATTTGAGAACAACCGGAGATGCGCCATGGGATCCCCAGATCCGTCAAAGCGGTCGATTTGTGGCATTTTGAACCTATCTAGCAGTGTCACAGCCACGTCAGTGTACCCATCCTCAATGTCTGGGATGGACTTTACCCCTTGGGATTTTTTGAACAACTTCTCAAGTTTGCTCAATTTCAATGCTGTAGGGTCAACCTCGAATTCGAAGGGAGAGTCCGGTAGGTTGGTAGGTGTTTTGGATAGCTGGGGTAAAATTGGGGGCGGAGCTGGCACTACCGGAATGTCTGTACCTTCCTGGACATTGGGTGTTTCCCTGGGTGTCTGAACCCTTGTTGGTGGAGGAGCTTGATGCGAAGCAGATGCTCCGTTTTGCTGTTGCAACCTGGTGATTAGCTCAGCTTGCTGGGCCATGATCGCAGCCTGCTGCTTGGAAAATTCCACTTGGCGGACAGCATCTTGCTGCATGAGTTTTATACTCTCTTGGAGTTGACGCATCATTGCCTCCATTCTTGACGTGTTCTGCTGATCCATTTGACTGACTGGTATATTTATCTCTATGGCAATAATTGAGACCTCAGCCCGACTGTCCACTGATGGGGTAGACCACTACTCTGGAAACCTCTGCTCAGATACACTGCGTTTTCTCGGCCTCCGTCTGATAACCGAGGGTAGAGAGTGGAACACTGGTTATCCGTCGACCAGATCCTCAGATCGATTGAGTCGGCGACCTCTTATCCAGAGTGCTTGGGGAATATCTGCTTGGTCTGAAGCAATTGTGCTAAACTACCTAGCAAAAAGATAAATAAAGCAATAATAAAGAAATAAACAACTAGACAAACGGACAGCATAATAGCTTTAAATAAATACACAACACACAGTCGATAAGCTAAAAATACTATTCTCGAACACTGATCATTATCCCCAAATCGCTGCCCCCCAAAAACTGAATCTGATACCCGCAGATAACCGATTCCCAAAATACTGAACTGGTGCCCGCAGGCCTGATACCCAAACTTGCAAACTGATACATGCATTCTTGTAGAGACGCACTCTAAAAGCACATAACAAGCAAGTGAGAGCCAAAACACCCCTATGTTGGGGTAGGGTTTCCCTGTCCTATTTTGTCAGGAGCTAGGGTTTCACTACGCACACAGCGGTTTCAAACAACCTATGATCGGGTAAGTAACCTGTCCTAGCTTGGAATGGTCACTATGGATTCCGAATATGCACTAGGTCGAATGGTCAAAAAGGGTGCCCCGGTAAAACCGGGGTTTGTGTTCCCGTCGTGGCAGAGCCCGCAACCGGTCAGCCTTATGGCACGCTTCGCAAAGCGAGCCTCCGGCAAACCGTTCAGGAATAGCATACGACAAACACAGTGTCCTAGGCACACCAATGCAAATGCAATGCAATGCAAAGAAATACATAAGTGCAATCAAAACCAGATATCACGAGTTCGAGTCAAGTTCTCAAACTCCCCAGCAGAGTCGCCAGAATCTGTAGACGTCCCCGAACGTCTCGGGAGGGAATCCCCCGTTTTGTTCATATGGGCTCACTACAGTTCAGGACTCAAATGTCACGGTCCTGTATCTAATCTCGCAGAGTGCAATGCAAGACCGATGAATCATCAAAGAGTCCAAATCCGACAAATCGTTTTTCGAAAACAGATATTTTTGAAAGAAGTGCCAAACATGGACTGCTTTGCCAGATACAGAGTCGCCACCTAAATATTTTATTTTGGGGAATTTAGGAAACCCAGACTCGTTTGCCTAAGGCCACGTGTCCGTCATCACCAAAGTTGCCTCGGCTCGGGAACTTGGGTATGATTGGAGAAGGTCACTTCGTGAGCACCCTCGCTCGCTCGATCAAAGATCAGCCTCTACTAACCATGATATCGAGTTTTGAAAACACTATGCATTCTTATTCTGGTTATTAGCCTAGATTTACTACGTGATGTGCACAGCATACAAGTATAGATTGGATCGCTTGAATTGGAACAAAACACCTCATGTTTGCTTTTGAAACGGTTTGCTACTCGCAAGTAGGCTAAAAATACAGATTTTGCCACCCTTGGGTGGGCTTAGAAAAGATGGTTTTGCCACTATCTAGTGGGCTTAAAACTCACAGTCAATGCATTATCCCAATTCAAATAATCCAACCTTCACCCACAGGCATTCAGGCAGATATATCACATAAGCAGTTAGCCTCATGGCAAGCATGCTATCATGGCAGTCACTCACACGCATGCAAGGATGCTAAAGCATAAACATTTACCGAGTACTCCAAGCCAAAACAGAAGCTATGTTAGAAATCCATGCATGATCCTAACTATGCCAAAATGCCTAATGCAACACATGCAGGAATGCAACTACAATAGGCTCGGCCCCATTCTAAAGATGGCATGTGAAATGCTACAACTAACAAGTATTTAACTCGGAATTGAAATACAATGCAGTTAGTATGGTGCGCCGAGCCCGGTGTATGGAAGACAGGTAAATGAAGCAAACATGCAAGCATAAGTATGCTAATCGAAACATGCCCTAATCTAACCATCATAAGCTGGTAAATAAAAGGGAGAAAGACGTGGGATTGGAAGACATACATCACACGCACGCACACTTATTACAATTGCGCCCTCACTCGGATGGTCCGAATAAATAATACAGTCCAAATAAGTACAAAACCCTAATTAATTAACAAATTAACTAAGAAATGAAGTAAACTAGTATGCAAATCCATGGACCGCCTCAGCTTTATTCCGAATGATGAATGATGCATGCTTAAGTTGCCTTGCGCGGAAATCCATTGCGATGTCCCGATTCGCCTCTGTTTGCAATTGATCCCGGAATGCTGTGCAAAGCTTTAGAAGACTACTGATTTCTGATTTGCTGCAATAGAGAGCAATAAAGGGGCATGGCAAAGTATTTTCACATATGTATGCACACCTCAATCCTCGTGCCACCGATCACGCATCTCGATGCATGATGGCCGAGGAGTCGAATCGCACGACTCGATGTGAAATGAATGCACATATAAACACAACAAGGACTAAACTCTATCACGGTTAATCCGGAGTGTCGGCGACCAGGAATTGATACACGTTTCGTCACTTTGAGTACGAAACGTCCCTCGTTTCCCGTGTTTGGACTAAACCCTACTCCAAACACAATGCAAACGAGATGGCATACAAAATGCGGCTAACATGCAGCCTAGCATACGCAATGCTATGGACTAAAATGGCATGCACAATACGCGTGACATAAAATGGCATACACAATGCACTTACGAAGACTATCATGCGCACATGAACTAAATGGCATATACAAATGCAAGATGGACTTACACCAATATGAGTGGATCTCAGCCACACTCACATCAGTGGCCATATGATGAAAATGAGACAACCGAAATACATGCAAACATGCATGAATGTGAAGGACCAATCCTAAGGCACAACATGCAACTCTAACTAAGCATGGCAAAGAATGAAGCATGGCATAAAATGGCACATGATACAGCTCTGAAATGGCATAAAAGATGGTCTCGAATCATGCAAATATGTCAACCAATGCATGCTAGAGGGTCCGGGTACCGAAACTAGTGAAGTGCGTTACACTAGAGGTACCCAAAGCAATGCACCAATGGCAAAAACCAACTCCAAACAGACCCTAGGCAGGTCTGAAACAGTGAGGAAATGGCCTAAAATGATGGTTCAGAATGCAAAGAAATGGAGCTCATTCAATGATCGATAAATGAGGCATACAAGCCCGACTCTCGAACACATTTAAAGAGTACAAAACATGGCAATATGGCATTCAAACAAGCTCTAAAATATGATGTATAATGGGCCTAAAACATGAACACACCTCAGTATATGCATGGAATAGACCTCAAAACTCAAAGTTAAGCATGGGTATTGAACTACAAGCATGCAAAAGAAACATCATTCAAACATGAGACCCAAAAATAGAGCTAGGGCAGTCCAAAATACGCACAATATTAGTTTAAGGCATGGCCAAAAAGTGCTAAAATGAAGGGTCAACAAAGCATGCGAAGTAAGCTAGTGAACCATGATTTACACTACACGTATATGAAGCACATGAGGGCTCATCAAACCAACCAAAAACAGAAGTATGTCATGCCAAAATATGCCCAAATAACCACTGAAACTCAGTCAACCCATGAAAGAATGAAGTGCTCCTTTGAAGGGCCATGCAAGAGGTTATTCTACACATGTATGATGGACACACAAAATGGAAAAATCACCTGTGGGCAGAGGTTATGAGGGTCCTAAAACCCACCAAAAAGGCCCTAAAATTAGTCTAGGAAGCATGCAAGTGAAAGCCCCTTTGAAAGGCCTTGAATAGGATTGTTCTACACATGCATAATAGACATTCAAAATGGCCAAAAGGGCTCTGGATAGAGCTTATGCAGACCTTAAAAGTCCCCAAATAGGGCCTAAAACATGACTTCAAAACATGCAAATAAGGGGCCCTTTGGAAGGCCAACAAAGCTAGTAAAGAGAACAAGGGGTGAGAGGGTCACCCCTCTATGATTTTGAAGCTCAAAGACACATGTTAGCCACTGAAATCCATTGGATTTTAGTGGCTAAAAGGCCAAACCAAGGCCAATGCAAATGCTCAAATGCATAGCTCAAAACATGAGGAAAGGAAGCATAGAAGGGGGTAGATGACCCCCAACAGAAAAATGACCTGAAGCAAACATGTTTATAAGCTCAAAAGAAAACTTTTTTCAGTTTATGTTGAAACCCAAAAATGCTTGCAACTAGGGCTAAGATATGAAGCAAAATAATGCCAAAAAAAAAAGGGAAATAGAGGCTTACCTTTGTAGAGCCGACCCTCAGCAACTTCTGGACCAAGGTAATGAGCCTTCAACCTCTGCAAATCAGTTCCAAGGTTCTTGGATGGATGGTGGAGGTGTTGTGCTAGGAGGTGTAGTGTAATACGTGCAAGAATAATGGGGTTTGGAGCTTGAAGAAGAGAGCTATGGAGGGAGAAGTGTATAAGCCTCAGCCAAAAAATTCTAACCCTTGCAAAAGGAGAGGAGACCCTCTCTTATAGAAGACAAAGGGCCAAGGCTTCTCTAAGAAGCTTCAACAAAGGGTCAAAGCTTCTAAAAGAAGCTTAACCAAAAGGGTCAAGCTTCTTGAGGAAGCTAGACCAAAGGGGTTAAGCTTCCTCAAGAAGCTTGACAAAAGGGTCAAGCTTCTCCTAGAAGCTAAGCAAAAGGACCAAAGCTTCCTTAAGAAGACAAACAAATGGGCTAAATCCCGGAGGATGAGTCAAATGCTTCCCGGCTGGCACAGCTGTGTTGCACTCAGGAAAGGCAAAAAGCAGATGATTGGCTGGCCAGTTCAAGTGGTCAGCCAACCACTTGCCCTGGTCGGCCGACCAGGGTTCAAAAAGGTCAAGAAGAAAAGCTGCTCAGCCTACCCAGAAAGGTGGCCTCCTAGGTGAATGCAACACAGTGGTATGGTAGGAGACCAGAAATTATGGCCCAAGAGAGAGGAAAACCAGCTTTCTAGCAAGGTTCAAAAGGGTTAGGAAGAAAAGCTGGTTGGCTTATCCATATTGGTGGCCTCCCAGATGAGTACAACACAACAGTGGTATGGGAGACCAGAAATTATGGCCAAAAGTGAGGGAGACCACCTACCTGCCAAGAAAATCGGGCAACGAAGAGAAAAGTGGCCTTCAAGAAGAAAAGGTGGTCTCCCACCATACTACCACCTTCCTAACAATGAAACTAGGGTCCATGCCAAAAATGTACCCTAACCGATGCAAAACGAGGGTTCGGGGGCCAAAACGCGCAGCCTGGGGCCCCGAAAATTGACTACTAAGAACCGGAAGTGACGTGCGACCACGAAGGTGGTCTCCCAGGCCACAGTGTCCCTCAAGAGAGAGGAAACAAGGTGTGTGCCAAAAATCGGAGCAAACGGAGATAGTTAAACGGTCCCAAATCGAGGCACACGGCCAACGGCTTTGAAAACCAGAAAATGGTCTCCGAACGGGAAAAATGGCCTACGACCACGAAACGTAGCCTACGGCCGCTGAGAGATGGTCTACGAGACCTCTCCCTCCCTTCGAGAAGAGAAAACAGAGAAAACAAGACCTGGTTCACAAATCGAGGCAAAACACAAAAGAGCCCCGAAGTCCACAGGCAAAGCTCGCAGCCGAGACTCTGAAACCTCAGAACGAGCACAATATGCATCATCACCGAGCGCTCAATCGGTGACGTTTGAGTCTTAAGGTCGGTCAAAAATGGGGTGTCTACAATGAGCCATCTGTCAGAGCAGTGGAGAAGGAACAGACCAAAGAAATTATTGTATTTTAGAGGTCCGAAAAAAGAAGGCAACAACAAATTTTAGGAGAAGAAGCTGCTGCTACTAATGCAATACAAAAGAAGACTGTGAGGAATAGTAAAATTGTTGAGCATTATACTCTTCGCAGCTTTCCAACCATAACCATTACAACCAATGAAGTTGGTAATTTCCCCCAGTCCCTTTTAACAACTTTCTTCTCCAAGACTTAGCATATATTTAACATTTTTTCTTTTTTTTTTTATGAAATGTAGCAGTAACTAGTCCAGTCCCTTCTCCTTCAACACTGGATTCTTCTACCTTGATTATGGAGGAGGGGCCCTTCTTGACTTCCTCAGAACTAAGGGCAACTTCAAAGGGAAAAGGGAAGGTCAGTCCTAAACTGCCATGGAGTGTAACACCTCTTCAAAGATTACTTACACTCCCCTCTTCTACATTTCCCATTCCTTCTTCCCTTTTCTCCTTGAGGCAAAGCATTTTATTTTCCCTATCCCCTAGCTTATCTTCCTATTTGCCCCTGATGTCCATCGCCTCATCCCAGCCTACTCCTTCTAGAGTCTTGGCCATCATTCCAACCACTAAAATCACTCCAATTGTCACTCCCCCTCTAGTGGCAATTGGCTTTAAAGATGATACTAGCAGCTCACCAACTCCTTCCCTACCATCCAGCTCTAGTCCCTCATCCATTAACTTATTGGTGGCCAAGAAAATAGATGCAACTAAAGAAGCTTTCATTCCTCTGGCAATGCCAATGCTTCCAGCTCTTCCATTAACTAAGGATTCCCTAAAAATTCTACTTTCTGAGGAGGAAATAGATGTCTCAGAAGCTCGGTTGGCTAGTCTGTTTGATATCTCTACACTAGCTTCGTCTACCAACAGTGAAGCTGAGCCATTGAGCCTAGCTGATTCTTTGTTGGAGATTATTGAAAACTCTGCCACTGGTGCTGAATTTCTTTTGCCTCAAGTGGATTTGAGCATTTGCTTGGATCTGCTGAAATCCTTCTCAAGGATTCCATTTGAGGCTCTGCAGAAACCCTCCATCAAGAACGGCTTCTTGAAATGTTGCAAAGTGTTTGACCAATCCAATATGACTTTTAGGAGCCACTTATCTCAGGCAACAGCTACCATTGACTTTTACATCAATATCTGCCAGATGGCTAAGGCTGCAGAAGAGGTATTATTGAAAGATAAAGAGTTTGTCTCCCAGATTCATTCTGAGGTATTCGACTTAAAGGGACAACACTCTTATGCTTCCTATCTTCAAGCTGAACTGTTGCAAAGGAAAGCAAAATTAGAGAAGGAGTTGGCAATAGTGAATCTAGCACTGGAGTAAAATGCTGAGAAGCTGCACTACACTAACCAGAGGCTATCCAATTGCAGACAATAAATGACTTCAACTATTCAATTGTTCCCAACTCTAATAAGTAGAGAATTGATTATAACAGAACAATTGAAGCA
Organism: Camellia sinensis; assembly: GCF_055761805.1. Taxonomy (NCBI): domain Eukaryota; kingdom Viridiplantae; phylum Streptophyta; class Magnoliopsida; order Ericales; family Theaceae; genus Camellia; species Camellia sinensis. The sequence continues at coordinate 175,125,518 of NC_138968.1, read as the reverse complement.
TTGTACGAATTTTTGGGCCAAACTGTGGCATGATGTACTGAAATTTTTATGAAATGAAAATCTTTATTATCTATCTAAGTGTTCCATGCTCCTTCACTATTCTTACTTAGCACTTCTTACACTTTTTGTGTTTCCCACACAATTGGATAATAAGGCTTCAAATATCTGCCATTGATTTTTTTGGGATGCACATAACCATTTAGATTTCTCAGATGGTAGGCTCTCCCAGGCAGGACTCTATAAATTTGGTATGGTCCCTCCCAATTAGGTGACCATTTGCCAAATTTATGGTTCTTAATTCTTATAGGAAGTATTGTCTTCCATACCAAATCACCTTCATCAAAGCTAATGTGCTTGACTTTTTTATTATAGCTATTGGTTGTCTTTTTCTTTTGGAAAAGGATATTGTTTAATGCCAAAATTCTAGTCTCATCTACATTTTCTAACTCCAAGAACATGCTTTGATGATATTGCTTAGTAGTTAACTGGTGTCGGCATTTTACCCTTAAGGATTTGATGTTAATTTCCACAAGCAATAATACATCATGCTCGTACACTAAGGCATAAGGGGTGATTCCTGTACTTGACCTTGGAGAAGTCTTATATGCCCATAACACATCTAACAACAAGTTATGCCAATCCCTAGGATTATCTTCCACAACTCTTTGTATTCCTTTCTTCAAGGACTTGTTAGATGATTCAGTTTGACCATTTGCTTATGCATAATAACGGGTGGAATTAATAAGACTGATTCCAAACTCTGTTGCGAAAGATTTTGCCATCTTTTCATCGAACACAGTCCCATTATTCACAGTTATGGTCTGTGGGATGCCAAACCTATGGATCAACTCTTTGATAAAATCAATCACCTCAAACTGATCTAAAGCCTTATAAGGCTTAGCTTTAACCTACTTAATGAAGTAATCTGTGGCCACTAGAATGAAACAATGTTGCTTCAAAAAAGGTGGATATATTTTCCCTATCATATCAATTGCTCATCCTTTAAATGGCCAAGGCTTCACTACTACATGCAAATCAATTACTGGCACATGTCTTATCATGCCATGTTGTTGGTATGTTTAGCAACCCTTTGCATACTCTATACAATCCTTAAGGATGTGTAATAACCCTCACCATTGTTTACCGCATAACCACTGATTACCGTTAAACTGAATTGATTATGACTGATAAGCGAACTGATTGAAATACTTAACTGACTGACTGAAATCTAGAACTGAATTGACTGAGTATATCTGCTTACTTGTGCATTTATCTGTTTGATTGTTTGATTATCTGTTCACCTTTTTATGCTTTTAACTGTTAATTGAAGGCCATATCGGCGACCGAATCCGAGAATTGATTGAGGTTTCTCGACCCTCATAATTAATGTGATTTTATGGTGTATTTACCTGAAATTTGATTTAGTATGATTAAATTAGATTAAATATTGGGTTCATTGCAAAGTTTGACTTAATTACAATTAGACCACTTAGTGGCCATTATCTATGCACTTTTGAGCCTTATACATTGAATTAAAACACTTTTGCTTAGCTCATTTTGAGCATACCACCGACTTGAGAGAGGGAGTGAGAGTGTCTTCATCTCTTTTGCTTGATCTTGTTTGGATTGAGAGGATTGAAGTATAGATTTCATATTTGAGCTCCTAAACCTTGAATACAAGACTAAGGTAGGAAACTCATCTTCTTATTGTTGTCATTGAGCTAGTTCTTGCATGATTCATGCTTCATGGTAGAACTAAGTCATGTTTTGGTTCATTGTTGTTGAAATGAAGCTCATTCCTTGCATGCATGTTAGTATTGTTGGATTTTGAGTTGAGTTCTTGGCAAATCGTCACATACATGTCCATGTTTTGAGTGCAGGCCATATTTTCATCATGTTTGTGAATCAATTGGCTCATTAGAGCATGTTTTGAAGCTTGAAAGTTATTTGAAGATCATGCATGTCATGTTTGAGGATTGTTCTTGAAAAATTAGTTTGAAATTGGGTTTGATTAAACACCCTTGGGCTTTGACTTCTCAAATTGAGTTTTGAATCATGTTTAACTATGAGTTTATAAGAGTTTTCTAGAAAATGGGCCCAAGAGGATCGGTTTTGATGCATTTGAGCTTGAGTTTGAGCTTGGAGGTGCAATCTGGAATTTCTAGATTTTGCACTCCCGCTCGAGCGGGGGAAGGTGACGCTCGAGCGTGGAATTCGAGCATCCAGTATCTCTGCACTGTTTTACAATCTGCTCGAGCGGAGGACTGAGTACTCGAGCGGAGTCTTGTGTCTCAAGCTCGAGCGGGCGTCGAGCGTCCGTCGAGCGAAGATTTCACCCATCCAGTACTTTTGCAGTACGCTCGAACGGGGGATTTACCGCTCGAGCGGGTACTTTTGTCTGCATGTCCGCTCGAGCGGAGTGAGCTACGCTCGAGCGTGACCTCTGTTTTTTGAAAAATCTGAAAATGCTTTTAAAAGTACATCTTTGCATCCTCATCCCATTCTAGGCATTCTTAGGCCTAGTTTAAGACATCTTATTGAGGATATAGATGTAAAACACACCAAGGCAAATTAGGGATTAAGTTATTATCTTTCCCAGCTGTGTAGCTTAGTGTGTTCAATCTGTTAACTGTGTAGGGTTGGCGACTGGGGAGGCACGCTCTAGCATACTATAGCCCAAACTCTGTGAGTAACAACTGTGTAAAGATATGTTCGAAATGATTATCTTCTGAACAACTGAACTGTACTGCTTTCTGAACTGATACTGTTAATTAAATGAATGTATGTCCTATGTTCTGAACTGTATTGTGGCATCCTTAGCACCTACTGTTACTGTTACTGTTACAGAGATCTCTGTCGGTTCCCTTGTTGGAACCACTAGTGTTTACTGACTGATGGCCATCATTTACTGCTCGGTCTTTTAAGACCTACTGTTTACTGTACTGTTATGCTAATGGATGTACCACATATGACTGTACTGACTGAACGACTGAAATACTGATTTAATGAACTGTTTTCATACTGTAAGGACATTCATTCTTAACCTCTTTAGGCATTATGTTATTCACTGGGCTTTAGCTCACTGCTCATATATATATGTAGGTGTTCAGGCACCAGACCGCGGCTAGGAGCGTCAGGGTTACTCCAGTTTTGTCAAGCCAATTACCGTGCCTCACTGCGAGGTTCCAAGCCTATCATGCTAAGGCTTAGGGGTGTTTTAGGACTCCCCCTTCTGTACTGTCTTGCTGTTTTGTAATAACCAAATGGATTGTATAGACTGAATGTTTACTGTACCGTTACATAGGGATTGGGTCCCTATTCTGAATGATTGTATATATTGCGTATACCTTTCCACTGAATGTAAATATGTTTGGAAAGTCCTTTTGCATGCAGACTGTCACAGCTCATTGGGCATTGTTTAATTACTGTATTGGCTTCTGCCAGGCCCTGTACTCTGTTTTACTGTACTACTGTTAAGTAGGCCTTCGGTAATCTCGGATTACTGGCCGGTTACGGTGCTAAATCCATAGGGCCGGGTTTGGGTCGTTACAAAATGGTTGGCCAATAATAGGAATGTCTTCGAAGCAACCACCTCATCTTCACACCAAGTTAATGGGCACCACAAATGCCTTTATGTACCTTAGCCATGGCAGTTAATGCCTCTTTTGGCCCTAGACATACCAATAGTGGCCCATCTGCTCTCTTTTTGTAGAGGGAATTCCTATATACTATAAATTGCATTGATTGCAATTTAAGTCTTTTGCTGGCCTTCGAAGAAGGGCCAGTCAAATATTAGATGATTGGGTGTCTCCAATCATGCTCTTCCAAATCATTATGGTTAACTTCAACCATGACACCTCTTTTAGCTAGATATGGTATTAACTTCTGATATGTTGCTTGACTTATGTCCACTTGAGTGTCATCTCTCCTTTTGAAATTCGAGGCCCTTTGAGCCACATCATTGGTTCTATGATTCATGAGTCTTGGGATATAAATTACATTTGCTATTTGAAATTGGGAAAACAAATGTAAAGTAGCAACATAATATGGTAACATACTTGCACTTTGACATTTAAAAATTCATTTTACTTGGTTGATTACCAATTGAGAATTTCTAAATATATCAACTGCATGAGCTTGTAATCCAATAAGTATCTCAAGTCCCATTACCAAAGCTTCATACGCAGCTTGGTTGTTGGAACAAGTCATTTCATCAATTCTGAAACCATGTGTGGTTTCTACCCCTGTGATGACTTAATTACAATACCAATTCTAGCTAGACAATTGGCTTTTGATCCATCGAACCACGTTTGCTATGGCTCAACATCAATTGTGCGAAGCCCCACTATCTCTTGGCTTTCTGTTTGACATGGATGATCAGCCAAAAATTTAGCCAAAACCTGTCCTTTTACTGTCTTTTGGAAAACATATTCCAAGTGGAATTCTGACAAAGTTAGAATCCATTTGCCAAGTCTTCCCCTGAACATGGGTCTAGATAACATTTATTTAACCAAATATGTGGTTGCAATTACCAAGACAACAGTAGACAAAAGATAATATCTCAATTGCTGCAAAATACAATGCTAAACATAGCTTTTCTACATCTGAGTATTTACATTCGCAAGAATTTAAAAACATACTAAGGTAATAAACTGTTTGTTCTTTGCCTTTTTCATTGTCTTGAACTCGAAAAATTCTCAATGAATCTTTTGCTGCAGCAAGGCATAGCTTTAGAGGTCTATCCCTTCTTGGTGGCATCAATAATAAGGGTTTGGCCAAGTAGGCTTTGATCCATTCGAAAGTAGCTTGATTCTCTACTGTCCACACTAACTCTTCTTCATTTTTTAACTTCAACAAAGAAGAAAACACTTTAGTTTTTTTAGCAGTAGTAGAAATAAACCTTCGAAGGAAATTAACCTAACCATGGAATTTTTGCAATTTTTACTTACTTGACGGAGGTATGGCCTCAATGATGGCTTTGGCTTTGTTTTGATCGATCTGTGTTCCCTTCTTGTGTGCCACATACCCCCAAGAAATTCTCAGCTGATACACCAAAAGCACATTTGAGAGGATTGAGTTTCAGCTTGAACTCTCTCATTCTCTCAAAGGTTGCTGTCAAGTGAACCAGATGCTCCTCCATGGACTAAGATTTCACAACAATATCATCAATATAACATTCTAAGTATCCTTCAATGAGATCATGAAAGATACTGTTCATTGCCCCATGATATGTTGTTCTAGTATTCTTCAATCCAAATGGCATTTTAACCCATTCGAAGGTGTCAATGTTTCCAAGACACTTGAAAGCTATCTTATGAACATCCTCCTCTGCTATGCAGATCTGGTTATACCTAGAATGTCTATCCATCATAGACAAAATCTTGTGTCCTGCCGAACTCTCCACCAATAAATCAGTTATAAACATCGGATACTAATCTTTTGAAGTTACCAAACTCAAATTTCTAAAATCGATGCATACCCTCAACTCGCCATTGTTTTTAACTACAAGCACTATATTAGACAACCATTTAACATACCTGACTGTTCTGATAAAGTCTACTTTAAGGAGCCTAACAATCTCCTTTTTCGCCTTTTGAACCACTTCAGGGCTCATCCATCTTGGTTTTTGCTTATGTGGCTTGAAATTAGGCTTCACTGGGAGCTTATATTCCACTAATGACCTGTCCAATCCAGACAACTCATTATAAGACCAAGAAAAATAACCTTTATATTATTTCAGGACAACCAACATCTGGTTCCTGTCAATAGGATCCAACCAAGCATTGATGTAAGTGGGTTGTTGTACTGACCCTTCGCCTAGGTTAACTTCTTTCAAGGGATCTTGCACTTGAACATTTACTAATGCTCCCCCTTGGACTTCTTCTACCTTTGAAGCAACCTTTCATTTCGTTCTGCTTCTATCTTTTTTAGTTCAATATCCTTACTTTCTTCTTCATAGGCAAAATCTGTTCGTAGAGCCTCTTCCTCCTATATTCCTAGACTTTAGTTTCAATGTCCAATGCACAATATTTGCAGAGAGCCAAAGGTTTGGCCTCTTGTTGCCCCTAACTACAACCAATCACCATGGCCTCTTTTCTTTCTTTTTGCACCTCCTGAACTATTGTTTTTATGTCCAACGTCAAAAATTTGATTAAAGCCAAAGGTCTGGCTTATTGACCTTGATCTTTTTGTCTATAACCAGGCATCATTGGCATCTTTGATGATGAACTCCTCATCAACACTCTCCTATACTAGATGCTTTAGGTGTGCTACTTCTTCATCATCTATCACTTCGGCTGTTACATCAGACTTCCTCAGTACACTAAGTGGCACTACCCCTTCAGTGTACAGCTTGGCTTCTGTAAAATCTACACAGGCAAAAAAAGACTTTGGATCTGTATCAATCTCCCCTGTTTCTCTATTGCCTATTGCTATCATTATCTTTTAATGCAAAGAAGAAGGCACACATTTGTTTGTGTGTATCCAATCTCTGCCAAGCAAAGTATTATATTTGGCATTACTATTTATGACAAAAAAAGCTGTCATGCAGCCTCTGGTTCCCAAACTTAGGTTGATAGGCAGAATGCCTTGAGCCATCTGCTTGTCTCCAGCAAAACCAGTAATGGTAGTGCTTGTTGGGATCAACTTGGGATTTCTTTTCCCCAACTTTTTCAAGGAAGACCTTGGAAGCAGGTTTACTGCTGCCCCCTTGTCTACCAATACTCTACCCATTTCTATTCCATTGAAATAAGCCTTAATGTACAGAGGCTTACCATGTTGGGTCATGAATACTGTAGGGTATTCGAAGGGGTATGAGAGGTTAATGGTTACCTTTTCACTTTCTTCATCAGTTTCCATGGGCCTGGCCACCTCAGATTAATCTTGGATCATACTGGTTTGTGAATCCTCACTGGAAACTAGTATGGGATCACCTTCCTGGCCTTCCTGATTCTCCTCCTCAGCCTAAAACTCCTGAGGCAGCACATAAATCATATTAACCAGCATTGGAGGGAATGGGCCAAATTGTATTACTGGCTATGTCTGCTCTGCTTCCATATTGGTTTGTTCTGATGCTTGGGAAGTATCCTTCATACTGCACTCTGGTACCTCAGTGTTGGCAGGTTCCTTCGAAGCAGTTTATTGGTGATCTAGCTCTATTGACTTTTCAACCATGAAAGATTGTTCAGCCATAAAGGATTTGAACATTTCCTCTTCAGCCAATGGCTTTTCTTGGCCTGGTTCAACTTCTTCATCTGTCTTATCATCACTTTCCATCAAGGCCTTTTCGAGGCCTGCTAGGTTGGATTTCTCTTTGGCTCTTAGTTCAGCATGAACTTTGGCCATTTGTTCTCAACTGGTACTTCTTTTGATCTTAGGATTAGGCCTTGAACCTTCTTCCTCTTTTATCTGGCCTTTTGATTGGGCCAATGAAGTACTTTCTTCATTCTCCTTCAGATCTCTTTGGTGCTGGGTGTACCTTTGTTGGATCTTCCTTCTCTGAGACCTAGAGATTACAGGAACCATATCTGGCTCTCTTGTCTTTGGATTTTTTAGTAATACTTAGTTATTTGGGGCTAGCAAAGGGGGCTTGATCATCCTTTCCCATCCTCCCAAAACTCTGGGCATCTCTTTAGGTTTGTTTTGTATGACAAACCAATCAGGTGCCCCTGGCACCCATGTACCTACTGCTTTGGTTGTTCGACTTACTAGTCTGGTCTTTGAAGCTATCTTCGAAGTAGTCTTGGAAGGCTAATCATTGGCTCAGGTGCCTTGTTTCAAGCCAAATTCAAGCTTTTTTTCAGGCTGGCTAACTGTCTTGTAGTAATTATGTGGCCTAATCTCATGCAGAGGCCTCTTACCTCTTGACAGATTCCTGGTATCTAAAGGTCTAGCCAAGGCTGGTTATTGCCTAAAATTAGTTGGAAATGGCCTTCTACCATAATTGTTGGCTGGCCTACGGTCTTTTAACACATCCTTGTAGTATTGTTTCCCATCAGTTGGGAGCCCTCTCAGCCATTTATAACTCAACCTGCATTTGGGACACCTTCTCTGCATTACAGTTGCTTTTTTCACTGGAGCCATCCTTTTGACCTATTAAGCTTTGTCCATTGGCTGGTGAACCTCTTGTGCTTTTCTTGAAGGTAGCCTGGCTAGCAACATGCATCTGCACGTTGACTTCTTCCAATTCTTTCAAAGAGAAAGTCTGGAGATCCGATATGCTAACATTAACTGCTGCCTCTCCAATTTCTAGAAATGGGTTAGTAACAATTCCCATGGCTTTCTCAGTTTTTGTTGAAAATTTTAGCCTCCCTTTTCGAAATTGTTCCTGGATCCTGTCTAGAAAAACAATGCAATTTTTAGTTGAGTAGGATCAAGAGTTTTGCCATTGCAGTACAATTTTCCTTTAAGTTCTTCAGAATTTGAGATCTTAACTCCCTTAGGCAACTTTAAGAAATGTGTTGCAAGCAAATGATCAAATATGTCATCTGCTTTTGTTATGTCAAAAGAATATTTCCTATGAAGGTCTTTCCTTTTGAATTGTTGATCAATTGTAGTATCTTTTTGAACTAATGTTTCACAGGTCATAGGTTTTTTTCCTATGATCTCTACTGCATCAATCTCAAAGTTAGGGTCCCTATAATAGGTCTTATAGGATGCATTGCCTCGGTCTTGTTTCTCTTCAAGTAAGGTTTCATAGCTGGACACTTTATAGGTAAGTTTCACCGGATCTCGAAACTCTATAGAATCAAACTTCTTTCGAAGCCTGAATTCTAGCCCATTTTGGGCCAATCTGACAAATTCAAGTTCAGGTAAAACGACCCTACATTTATTACGTGCTCTTTTGAATCTGGCAATGAATTGAGCAGCCTTTTCATCGGGCCTTTGGCTCAATCTTGTCAAGTCTGCCATAGAAACCTCAGGTTTTGTTTGAAAAAACTGGGCAAGAAATACTTCCTCCATTTGTTGCCAAGTTTGAATAGAACCAGGTGTAAGGTTTGTATACCAGACAAAAGCTGCCCTAGTTAGAGAATTTAGAAAAAGTCATAGTTTCATATAATCATTATTTGTAAACTTACCACACTGGCCTGTAAATCTGGCAATGTGTTCAATAATTGACTAATTTTCATTTTCATAAAAAAAAGGGGCAAAATTTGGTATTTTATATCCTCTTGGGTATTTATGCAGCCTATCCACCCATTTTGGGTAAGGCTTTCTATAGACAAGAGTCTGGATCCTTCGAGCCATGGGTCTACAGATTTCTCTTACTACATCTACAATGTGGTCTCTGGGTACCATGTTTGGTGCCGATTGAGCCACTATTGAGGGAGTAAACACTAGGTTTGGAGGAACCACTTCTGTTTGGGGTCCTTTTGGTCCAGGTGTAGACGTCCCCGAATGTTTCGGGAGGGAATCTCGTTTTGTTCATTGGGCTTACTATAGTTCAGACTCAATGTCACGGTCCTGTATCTAATCTCGCAGAGTGCAATGCAAGACCGATGAATCATCAAAAAGTCCAAATCCGGCAAATCGTTTTGGAAAACAGATTTTTAGAAAGAAATGCCAAACATGGACTGCTTTGCCAGATACAGAGTCGCCTAAATATTTTGTTTTGGGGGAATTTAGGAAACCCTGACTCGTGCCTAAGGCCACGTGTTCGTCATCACCAAAGTTGTCTCGGCTCAGGAACTTGGGTACGATTGGGGAAGGTCATTTCATGAGCACCCCCGCTCGCTCGATCAAAGATCGGCCTCTACTAACCATGATATCGAGTTTTGAAAACATTATGTGCTCTTATTCCGATTATTAGCCTAGAATTACTATGTGATGCGCACAGCATACAAGTATAGACCGAATTACCTAAGTTGGAACAAAACATCTCATGTTTGTTTTTTTAAAAGCAGTTTGCTACTCGCAAGTAGGCTAAAAATACGGATTTTGCCACCCTCAAGTGGGCTTAGAAATATGGTGATTTGCCACTCTCAAGTGGGCTTAAAACTCGCAATCAATGAATTGTTCCAATTCAAATAATCCAACCTTCACCCACAGGCATTCAGGCAGTTATATCACATAAGCACATAGCCTCATGGTAAGCATGTTGTCATGGCAGTCACTCACACACATGCAAGGATGCTAAAGCATAAACACTTACCGAGTACTCCGAGCCAAAGAAAGAAGCTAATTAGAAATCATGCATGAATCCTAACTATGCTAAGAATGCCTAATGCAACACATGCAAAAATGCGACTACAATAGGCTCGGCTATTCTAAGATGGCATATGAGATGCAACAATCGATACATATATTCAACTTGGAATTGAAATACAATGCAGTTAGCATGATACACCGAGCCCGGTGCATGCAATACAGATGAATGAATGCAAACATGCGAACATATAGATGCTAATTGAAACATGCCCTAAAACTAACCATCATAAGCTAGTAAATAAAAGGGAGAAAGACGTGGGGTTGGAAGACATACATCACACACACGCACACTTATTACAATATTGCCCTCCTCGGAGGGTTCGAATATATAGTACAGAATAAACTAGCTAATCTAAGCTAATTATTACACAACCGAAATGAATAACGAATTACAGCTAATTATTACACAACATTAATTACTTAACAAATTAACTAAGTAAGCAATAAAAATAGCATGCAAATCTATATGCAATGGACTGCCTCAGCTCCGCCTTGAGTGATAAGGGATGCATGCATGCTCGAGTCGCCTTGTCGGGAAATCCATCGCGATGCCCCGATTTGCCTTTGTTTGCAACCGGTCCCAGAACACTGCACAAAACTCCAGAAGGCTAAAACTCCACTATGGGAACCTGTAGGGATACTGCCGACCAGTTTTTGTTGCTGGTTTCTGGTTTGCTGCAACAGAGAGCAAGAAAGGGGCATGGCAAAGTATTTTCAACATATGTGTGCACGACCACTCTGCCCGTCATTGCATAAGCTCTAAGGAGTGTAATCCTCGATCCTCGTGCCACCAATCACGCATCTCAATGCATGATGGCCGAGGGGTCGAATTGCACAACTCGATGTGAAATGAATGCAAACATAAGCAAGTAAAGTCAACAACTCAATCATGGACAGTCAAGAGTGTCGGCGATCAAGAATTGAGGCACGTTTCGTCACTTGGAGTACGAAACGTCCCTCGTTTCCCGTGTTTGGACTAAACCCTACTCCAAACACAATGCAATACACATGGCATGCATGAATGCAACTCTAACATGCAACCTAAACATAATGCCACTAAATGATGCAAACATACAAATGATGATATGCAAACATGCTACTAGCATACACAATGCTATGAAATAATCAATGGCATACTCAATGCACATGAAAACTATACGGCATACGCAATGCACACATGGAGACTAACAATGAAATGATTGAGGCATACACAATGCAATGGTCAATCATGCAACCACATGGACTAAATAGCATATACAATGCAAGATGGACTTAAACCAAGATAGGTGAGCCTTAGCCACACCCAAATCAGTGGCCAAACATGATGAAATTGGGCAACGAAAACACATGCAAATATGCACGAATGCAAGGGACCAAACCTAAGGCACCAAATGCAACTCTACCAAAGCATGGCAAGGGATGAAATATGGCATACAATCACACATTTTCCAGCTCTGAAATGACATGCAAGATGGTCCTGAATCATGTAAACACCTCACATAATGCATGTTAGATGGCCCGGATACCGAAACTAGTGAAGTGCATTACACTAGAGGTACACAAAGCAATGCTCAAGTGACCCAACCAGCCCCAAACAATCCCTATGCAGGTCCAAGATAGTGGGAAAATGGTCTAAAATAATGGCTCAAAATGCATAGAAATGAAGCTCATGCAATGGTCCATAAATGAGGTATTTAAGCATGACTCTCAAACACATTTAAAGAGTGGAAAACATGGGAATATGACACAAGTATAGGCTCTGAAATGAGATGCTCAATGGCCCCAAAACATGAAAACACCTTAGTATAAGCATGCAATAGGCTTCAAAACTCAAGGCTAGACAAGGGTATTACACTACAACCATGCATAGTAAGCATCATTCGACCATGAGGCATAAAAAAAGAGCTAAGGCAGTCTAGAACATGCACAAAATCAATTTAAGGCATGACCAAAAAGTGCTAGAATCAAAGACCAAAATAGCATGCAATACAAGTTAGTGAAGAGGGTTTACACTACAAGTATATGAAGCATTCAAGAGGTTGCTAAACCAGCAAAATTCAGAGGTAAGACATGCCAAATAAAGCCCAAAAACTTATTGAAACATGGTCAATGCATGCAAGAATGACATGCTCCTTTGATAGGCTATGAAGAGGGTTATTCTATGCATGCAAGATAGACACCCAATATGGAAAAACAAGCTCTGGATAGAGCCTATGCAGGTCCTAAAACTCACCAAAAATAGCCTGAAACAAGGCTTGGAAGCATGCAAATAAGGGCTCCTTTGTTAAGCCAAATATGCTAGAAATCAAAACAAGGAGAGAGAGGGTCACCCCTCTCTGATTTTGGCTCTCAAAAACACATAATAACCACAGAAAATCCACTGGATTTCAGTGGTCAAAAGGGCAAACAAAGCTCAAAACAAAGGCCTTAATGCATGGCTCAAAATAAGGCAAAATGAAGAATGCAGGGGGGTAGATGACCCCCAACAGAAAAACAACCTTAAACAAATATGTTAAGGACCTCAAAATAAGACTTTTTTCAGTTGATGAAAAAGCTCAAATATGATTTCAAATATGGCTAAAAGATGAAGCAAAACAAAGCCTAAAAGAGGGAATAGGGCGTTACCTTTGTAGCTCAGCAACTCCAGAAGCTTATGGACCAAAAATGCAGCTCCTTAGGACTTCTCAAGACCCTCCAAGAATCTTAGGTTGGTGTTGGAGGTGTTAGACTAAGAGGTAGTGTGCAAAGGGGCAAGAACTTAGCACTTTGGAGCCAAAATAGAGATATAGAGAGGGAGGTATATGCGTATGCCTTAGGGAAATTCTGAACCTTCACAAAGGAGGGAGAGGCCCTCCTTTATAGCCAAGAGGGTCCAAAGCTTCTCAAAGAAGCTAAAAAAACAAGCTTAAAGATCCTCCATACACATGTATGGAGGATCCATTTTGTGCCATCCAGCTGGCACAGCTGGCAACAACTCATAGAGACAAGACTGAGAGAGGCAGGCCAACCAGTTCAGGTGGTCGGCCGACTACTTGCCCTGGTTGGCTGACCAGGTTCAAAAGGGTTAGGTCTTAAAAGCTGGTCGGCAGCCTCCTAGGGTGGTCTCCACATGAAATGCAAGCACGTGGTATGGTGGGAGACCAACAAATGTGGCTCAAAAACCAAGAAGACCAGCTCCCTGACAAGAAAATCGACTGGCGGAAGAAAAGTGGTCTCCAAGGAGAAAAGGTGGTCTCCCACCCTTGTACCACCTTCCAAACAATGAAAACAATGTCCATGCCAAAAATGAACCAAGATGGATGCAAAACGAGGGTTCGAGGGCCAAAACGCGCAGCCAGGTGCTCCGAAAACTGACTGTTAAGCATCAAAAGTGGCGTGCAACCACAAAGGCGGTCTCTCGAGCCATAGTGTCCCTCTAGAGAGAGGAAACAAGGTGTGTGTCAAAAACCGGAGCAAACGGAGAAAGTTAAGCGGTCCTGAACTGAGGCGCACGGCCGATGACTCCGAAAATCGGAAACTGGTCTCCAAACGGGAACAGTGGTCTATGACCACGAAAAGTAGCCTACGGCCACTGAGAGATGGTCTATGAGACCTCTTCCTCCCTTCGGGAAGAGAAAACAGAACCTGGGTCGCAAACCGAGGCAAAGCACAAAAGAGTCCCGAAGTCCGGAGGCAAGGCTCTCAGCCGAGACTCTATAACCTCAGAACGAGCACAATATGAGCAATCATCGAGCGCTCAATCGATGATGTCTGAGTCTTAAGGTCGGTCAAAAATGGGGTGTCTACACCAGGCAAAGGCATGTTTAGGACTGGTTGTCCCTGTTGTGCCTGGTAAGCCTGAGGATACAGCTGACCCCTTTGGGCAGGTGCCTGGCCTACATAAGGCACTGCAAAAGGAATTGCTGGAGGGGGAACAGGCATTGTTTCTCTTCCATTTGCATGAACCCCATTCAACCCCCCGGGTATAGCTTCGAACATGGAATTAGTATATGTTCTACCATTCCCTTGTGTTGACTATATTCCACCAATATGCATGACTTCGCAGGTAGGTATAGACATGTTTTGGCCTGCTTGCATTCTAGAAAGGGGCTCATACCATGACTGGGGCACTGGTATTGGTCTTTCAGGTGTTTGATTACTGGTCTGACCATTATTTTGTGTAGGTTGTCTATTTCGAGCCAATTGTTGCTGAAGCAGATTTATATTTTCTTCAGTTTGTCTAATGATGGGTGGTTGATATGTATGCATTCAATCCAAAAAAGACACTGCCCACCTCTTCATTATATACATCAACTGTTGTCCCATAACATCCACCAAACTTCCTCATTAATGTGTGGATGAGACAGTCGAAGGGCCAGCTTTTTGGCCTTATCCAATATTCTGGACCTGGGTTGTTTACCTTGAAGTAATGGTTTCTTCAACCAACTGTGGAGGACTATTTGAAGCAGGCACATTCTCAGGATGTGGCTCAACATTTTCCTCTATATTAGTTCTTTCTACCCTTTTTTCGAGGTGTTCATTTTCTTCTCTTACTCGTTGTCTAGCCATTTTCCAGGTCCTATTCGGCGTGCCAAAAAATATATGTTGGTTTTTTTTGGCTTTCGAAGGTTAATAATTTAATTTTAAGCGTGCCAACTAGGATCAATAAGTTCTTACAGAAAGTTTAATTGCCAACTAATTATCAGACGATTGTGTTGAAGTTCTTTCAGCCTCAATGAAGATGACTTTTACTGGTGGCTTTTGCTTAGGAGAAAGTTAAAGATATTGAAGATAACAATAAACTAAATTTCATTAAACGATATGAACTTACAATGATACCTTCGCACAACCTCAAAGGTTTTTACAGCAACAGACTACTTGGAACTACTCCTAAAAATTAAAGTGCAATACAGGAATTGAAGAACACAAAATGTAAAAACTAGAAAGAAAACATAAGGTAAATAACTGGTTTTCTGGATCTGAGTCTGAGCTTCTTCTGTTGGCCTTCTCTTCTATTTATACTCTCTGACGGTAACCATCGAAATTGGCTTCTAACCGTCGAAATGTCTTTCCACGATCATTGGTCATGGCCTTGATTAGTTTGCTCCCACTACGTCATTCTTAGAGTTGGGCTTCCCTCTTGAATTTGAATTTGAATTGTAAATAACCATTGGGCCACGTCATCTTGCGCCCTCTAATTGCTTTAATGCTATGCCGATCTATTGTTACCAATATGAACTGCCACGTTTTTATTGTTAACTGGAGACTTGCGTTAACTCCCTAAATTATCCTTTACGAGCCACGTGTTAAGCTGTGATTGACTGATACAAAATATATAGCCAACAAGAGTGTAACTATTAGTTCCAGAACACCGCGTAGATCGCCTATGTGATAATTTAAACCAATTATATAGTAAAAAAATTTACAAGTAGGACTGCTAACTCATTTTTATTAGGTAATTGAGAGACAAATAATGATATACTTAGTTTGTATTACAATTTTTTATTTGACATAAGTACAAAATAAACAATAAATATAATATTTCCTAAGTATTTAATAACTTTCTACTCTGCAACGTTACAAGGTAAGTTTATTGGAAAAGGGTTCGTATTTATAACGTTATTAATACATTTACAAGTTTTGTGTGAATTGGACATAATGAGTCTAAGATTGTATTTGATTCATGAATTTCAAAAGGAAAAAAAAAAAAAAAGTAAATAAAATAGAATCACATTTTACACATTTAAAAAAAAAAAATTCTATCCAAATTTATGATCCAACCAAAACCTACCTTTGTAAATTTGTTGATAAGATTGTCAATCTAAGGCACCAGTATGATATCTCTATGCATCTTGAATAAATAAATAAATAACTCAGAGACTGAATATAGATCAATCTAAAGTCAATTTTGCCATAAAAATTAAACTTAAAAAAAGAAAAAGAAAAAAAAGAAAACTGACTTGTGAACTGCAACAATCCCCCAATTTGGCATTTTCATAACAGAACAAATTACACGATACAAAAACAAATACAAGGACATTTAAGCCTATGAACCTTTTTCTCATACAAGAAATACCTCTAAAATGCGTTGGGTAGCGATAAATATAAAAAAGACTAGAAAGAACAATATAAATATTGTTTTAAGTAAACTGTAGAAATTTTGAGAAGAGAAAAAAAAAAGAAGAAGAAGAAGAAGCCTCAAAAACGGTTTGTAGAAATGTATGCCTTATATATTCATTTCATCATTCTAAATTTACATCATAAAGATCCAGAAGAAGCTTGCTAGATGAAGAATGGTCCCGAACCTCATTAATACTTGGGATAGAAACCAAGGAATCAATCCATGGCCCGTCCATTGATGTGCTCCTCTGCACTTGACTGTCTACAGAGAACGTAGAGACGTGTGTCTGGCTGTCCTGTGTTAGCCTCTCAAAGGCTTTAAACCTCATGTCCTCATTCAGTGAATTGCGCTTGATCACCGGTGCTTGTATGGGACTTTGGCCTTCGAGCATACTCACCACGGAAGACATGGATGGCCTAAGGGAGGGAGATATGTTGGTGCACAAGAGAGCGACATTTAACATATTCGTTGCCTCTTGTTTAGGGTAGTCTGGACCGAGATTGGAATCCACAAGTGACAAAAGATTTCCCTGCTCTTGTAGGACATAGGCCTTCAATCGTATGTAGAAACAGAAGACTAACTTTAGTTATCTCACATAAAATAAAACCAAGCAATTTTAAAGCATTAGCATAGGAAAATTATATAGATAGAAGGTGTTTTCTATAAAGAAGCCACATGAGTCAAGTACATTGCAAAGATTTGAATGCATTACCTCCTACATCTAAAATTAGTTTCATAATGCATTTGAAATGCTATCATTAATGAAAGATCAATATATTATGCCCATTAGAGAAATAAGGTTGCAACTTCAATTTTTCCACTGAATTTAGTTTTAAGGTTGGATTTATTTATGTGAAAAGTGACAGAAATGTTACGTTTCCAAGTTTTTCTAAGTGCACTCTAAGTCACATATAACTGAGAGGAGGACCAACATGGAACATTTGCATGTGTAAAACCAAAAGATTGCCAAGCAAAGAAAAATGATAAAAAAGCATAATTTACCCAATCAAGAAGGTAAACAAACTCCTCCCTTGGCCTGTAATTTGTGTTGCCTTTTCCAGTGACAATCTCTAGTGCAACAATTCCAAAGCTATAAACATCTGCTTTATCTGTTAAATAACCCCTCATTGCATATTCAGGAACCATATATCCTCTGAAAAAATGGAAAAGGAAAAAAAAATCAGAAAAGTTGCAGATCAAAACAGCAAATTGTAAATCACTTTCATTCAAGCAGAATAGATAGTAATCTAATTATGAATGACAATCAATTAATCAACCTATGATCTCTTCCATCTAGTTTTGATAGTCCATTCTTGATGACCCACAGTTGGAAAGGAGTTCGGTTCACCACAAATTTTTATCTTACATAAAAGGGTGTACTTTAGCTAGTTTTCAGAATTGCAGTTTGAAAGAAAAACCAGTCAAAGCTGCTTATCTACCACCCGGCAGCAACTAACAAACCAGTGCAGAACTACACCTCCAATGATGGGAGTGTCAAATGTAAAAAAAAAAAAACAACAACAACAACTTAAGAAATAAGGTCACTCATCATTCCAAAAAGAGAGAGAAACAAAAATAAAAATGCAAAATTCTTGCAGCCCAAAATTTCAGACTACCAATACAATATCAGTTATGCAAATCCAGGGAGGGCTTAGTATCCATTGCATCTTTGGGAAAAGGATAGTAATGGTTAAACCAAATTATAAATTAACTAATTTCTAGTAAAATACATATGTATATTAATCTGACATATACCCCTTTAAAGTGAAGAATTAACTACATTTGTGTTCAACAACCGTTGCTCTTACTAAATAAAGAAAACTAACATTTCAAAAAGGGTGGAGAAAAACATACATTGTTCCAGCAATTCGTGTGCTGATATGGGTGTTCTCCTCTTCATCAAGTTTGGCCAAACCAAAGTCAGATATCTTTGCATTCAGATCCTTATCAAGCTGCACATTGGTGGCCTTAATGTCTGTGAACAATTTTCAACCTTGATTCCTCATGAAGGTGAGCTAGCCCCCTTGCTATCCCCACACATATCCTTTTTCTTGTTGGCCAGTCCAGTTTTAGGCAGTGCTCCTCACAACCTAAAAATATGAGAGAGAGAGAGAGAGAGAGAGAGAGAGAGGGGTATTTCAGTATAATCATTCTTAAGATATATAGAATGGTTTACAAAGATGATAATGAAGCAATTACCAAAGAGTGCACAGGCAAGACTATTGTTTTCCATGTACTCATTTATTAGCAACAACTGGTTTCCTTCAATACAACAGCCGTAGAGCCTGACAAGATTTGGGTGTTGTAAGGCAGATATCATGCCTATCTCATTGACAAATTCACGATTTCCTAGCTTCGATTTAGCGGAGAGCTGCTTAACAGCGATAACAGCACCATCTGACAATACTCCCAAAGATCAAGCAGCATGAATGTCAGAATAGATAGGAACATATAAAAAAAAAATTTCCTCTGCATTGCTGCCTTAAAAGGATAGTTGCCCTAAATGTTGCTTGACATTGTCAGGTTTGTAACCAAAGGCCAAAAATTAATTACTTGCACAAAAAATACCTTGTAAACTGGCCCAAATCCTCCTTCACCAATTTTGTTCGCAGGGTCAAAGTTACTGGTTGCAGCTTTGATTTGTCTCAAGGAAAAATAACCTGTTTGCAGATCAAGTGCTCAAAGTTCTATAACAAGGACAGGGAATAGAAATTCCCAGCAAGATATTAGAAAACTATAGTAAACCAACAACACAGCTAAAGAAAAGTAATTCAATTTTCTCAACCTATCTTAAGGTTGCAATGCTATATGAAATATGACATGACTGATTTAGAGCCATCTGATCTCACCATTCCATTTTGTATTAGTAGCCACCTGCCTCATGTGAGTTCAATTACAGAGGTTCAACTGTTTTTCTATCACAATCTACATAGATCAAACTCTGCGTGCTAATGAATCTTTTATGGATGGAAAATTCCCACCGAAGGCAGCATTTATTTCATTTCTAATCAACATGAAATTATCTATAGGCCAATTTATACTCATTTAGGAGCAGTAACCTAAGTTTTGTGACACTCATAAACAGACCTGTACAAGCTTTACATGAACAGACATGCTTAAATGTTTCAAATTTCCCAATTTGCATTAATTTTGTGTGAAGATGCCAAAACATCTATCCCTCTCATCAAAATGAAGACTAGATTGTGTACTGTACAGGAAGACTATTATCTGATTTTCCCAAGATATTTTACCGATGCCATGTCCCATGAAAAGCTCAAACATCTATCTCATTTTCAAACTGGTGAACCGAACATGCATTAGCAATCAGATAGCAACAAGAGAAAATTTTCATATGCAGGAATGTCAGATCTCACCTTTATCTTCAAGGTCTTTCCCACCAAGGTAACCCTTCATTCGGAGTACAACTAGGATCAACACAAGGAGCACACATGAAGCAACCACAATGCCAGCAATAGCTCCAGCAGATAGTCCAGTATGAAGTTTATAGCCTACATGAAAGGCAACGATTAGTCACATGACAGGGTAGAAGCAAGAAAGAATAACCCACAATAGAAGATGTACTTGGCGTCACTGAAATAGCAGATATAAGAGGTCCATATGTTCCCTGGTTGGGAATTGTTGTAGTTCCTTTCCCTGACCAGTATAGGTGAATCTCCAGAGTGCTACCATTAACGTAAACATCAACTTCCTTAGTGATGTTCTTGCCAACACCTTCAGCTTCCTCCATAATATTAAAGTCCTTCCAACGTAGTTCCCCCTGGGAAAGGAGTGAAATTATCACTTGTACCAAAGAAGGTAAGATAATTTATCAGAGGCTCAAAAATCGGAAGTGCTGAAAAGAAAATAAAGAAACTGATGTTCATACAAAGTCACTAAATAGTAAATAAGTTATGCATGAAGTCTACTAGCAGGCTGGCATTTTACTTGGATTGATATGTCGAAGATGCGCCTCCCAAGGCTGCTAAATTTCTGACCATCAGAGAACATTATTTCAGCAAAATGGAGGCGCACGTTATACCAGCCCTTGCGCAAGCAAAGCCCATAATACTTCAATGAAATAGGGGCAAGGCGGGCTGTACTGTACAATTCACCACCAGTCAAATTCAAAGAGAAATTGTTGTCTGCTATCAAAGATGTATTACTATTGTTGCCAATCAAAGACCCTGTGCTGCTATAAGCCCATTTATCTGAAGAAGAGAAAAAGTATGATTCACCCTGTGGGTTTTTGTCCACTTCATATTCATGTCCCTCAAAGGATGTTTGATCTCCTCCGCAGTTGATGAACAACTCATGGTCTGCGCATAACACAAAAATCACGACACAAGATACTTTGACAAAGATGTTTAGAGTTAAAAGTTTACCGCTACATCATTAATAGCAGAGCTTGGCAGGCTTAATACTTACATTTGGGTTTTGTTGAGCAAGGAAAGCCCTTCTGCAAGCACCAATGAACTCTACAAAAAGAATTTAGGTTCAGTAACTGCGAAATTTTCATTCTGCTGATGTTTAACTAAGTAGAATAAAAATACACCTTAGTAATGTAAGGAACTTACGAGTCGTTGTTTGTAGGTGGAAGAATGGAAACTAAATTCCTGTTGACCAATATAAAAGGGTTGATTATTTGTAGGTGAGATGTAATATTGTAAATGATGTAGAACTAATAACCAAAAAAAAAAAAGCTTACACAGGTGATGACGGGCAAAAAAATTGATCTGTTGATGCCAACTGTGTAAAGTTGTTGTAAGATATATCACTGCAATAGGAATTGTCATGACATTTGTGATGAAGTTCTGAGTGATCTAACTCAACCTTATTACGTTTCGAGAATTTAAGTACGGTAAATGCATGTGTGATTTGTGGCCTAAGAAAAATAAACAACAGGTTTGGAAAAATACTGACATTATATTCCTGCTTTTGAGAATCTGATCAGGTACTTCTCCAGTTAGTGAGTTGTTGGTTGAAAACCTACATCCGTAGTCAATATATTATGTCTCGAATTGAATAGAAAGCAATTATGATACAAACAACATGCTTGAGAAATAAGTAGAAGAAAGAGGTACAGAGTCTGTAAAGGTTTGGACACACAACTAGTCCAAAATTAGTTACTTACATGAATCTTATACGCGTATCCAACCTCAAAAATGCTTCCGGAATTCCACCAGTCAACATGCTAAAGCTCAGGTCTCTGCAAGTAAGAAGCACAAGTTACCTACATGATATAAAATTACCAGCCAGAAAGGGGAAATTGATGTGATCTAATCTACTCCACTTTGTTCCCCTAGACAAACTCAAACCTACCGTAGATAGAAACTTTTTAAAAAGTGAAGGAATGAGAACAAAATATACATACTAACTAACCAAATTAATTTGTTTGGCAAAATCCTAAGAATGATTTCTTTATTCACATCTGGAGGTTAAAGGTATAGATGAATAACAGTAAACATTCAACATAAATGAATCTTAAAATGTTTGTTTCAGCTCAAATTTTCAAGTTTATAACTATCATAACAAACAAGACACCAGAACATTGTACAAATTTTTTGCTTTAGTGAGTATTATCCTTAACTAAAATGACAACAAATAATATAACATGTCAACTGAAATAACTTGTCCAACCTCTTACTTCCAGATTACAAGCATAAATTTGTCATTTCTATATTAGATATATCAAGTCAGCATGCAATTGCGTATATAAAATAAATTTTTTTAAAAAATTGCATCTCTGCAAGAATAACAGTTACAATGAACTTACAAAGTTACGAGGTTTCGCAATTGACCAATGTAAAGTGGGATTTGGCCAGTAATTCGGCAGTTTCTCAGTACCCTGTGCAACAAAAATAAAGAAATAACTTGGTAAAGGTGACTGAAACACAAATTGATGACATAGTTGCATTCTTCCCATGAATTGCATTCTTATTCAACTTACAGAACTCTCAATTTTTTCATCCCCTCCAGATCAGGGATTGTCATAGTTGATCCATTCAAATCTGATATTCTCCTGAAAATTAAGATGCATCAATCAGATCAGATTTCTTCATCTTTCTACATCCTCAGATCCATAAGCATCATAAATCCGGTAACTTCTTTTTGGTTGAAATGAATTTACTAAATATGAAAAAGTAGTTACTAATGTAAATAAGTCCTCACAACTCAGCTATGTCTTTCAGCTGGGATATGGTAGAAGGAATGGGGCCATCCATGGATGTGCCTTGCATGTGCCTGAAACCGATTATCAAACAATTATTTGAGATGTTCTTAGGTAAAATTAAAATTTAAGAGAAAGCTTGTTAGAATTCCACAGGTGGGGAAAAGATTGCTGATGAATGGAGCTGCTAATGATACTCACAGTAAATCAATTTTTGTCCAGTTCCCAATCAGATCAGGTATCTTCCCAGATAGTACACTCCCATCTATCCTACTGCAATCATTTGAAGAACTTTTAGAATTACTAAAATTTAAGACTAATAATTGTCAAAACAATTACCACTTACAAATCTGTCAAGTTCTTCAAGTTGCTGAATGTGTTTGGAATTGTTCCCATAAAATTGTTAGCAGAAAGAATGCTGCAGCAGACCATTCGCTATGAATTCCAACAATATGAAAAAGATAGGACTAGTAGTGGCAATGATGACTGCGCCTTGACATAGCATTTTTGTCACAATCAACATTACAGGGACATCTAAAAGAGAATGTTCAATTTATGGAAGAGGGTTTTCACAACGCAGCCTCAGATAAAGCATGCCACACATATTGATAGGCACAATGGTTGAATGCTAGACAAGGCAAGAAATGCAACAACAGGAAAACCTTTACATAATTTATAGTCGTAAAAAAATATAAAAAATAAAAAGAAAAAAAGAGATCATAAATTCAACCAGACAAATGAAAATTTCAAAATTAAGGAAAGAAAGAAAACCACTAAAGAAACTTCACATAAGGTTTAATTTAAACCATAGAAGAAAATAAGATGGAATAGTGTTGGCACAAGATTAAGAACAGATTCAAATAAGGCCATAAAATATTATAATGAGAATGGAAATTAAATTTCATAATCATCAAAGTATCAGTAAAACACGAAAGGACGAGAAATAATACTCATGACAACAACATAGCATACTTGCAATTAGATTGCAAGCTTATCTCCCATAGATCGATCACCATGATCTTTGGTAATTATATAATTATCAAAATAGTCTTAAAAATTCATTTGGTAATTACATAAGGACATTAGAAACAAGCCCTTAAGGCGTATCTTCTAATCTAGACTTGAGTCCTCAATGATATTTTCACCTTTTCTGGATTTTGTCAAACAATGAAGGCATATTTTCAAATATAGACTTAATTCCTCAACGATATTTGAAGACCACAGCCGGACTACATCATGCATACAAAATCCTTCCTGATCATACAGCTGTTTCTTAACAAATTATTACTCTATCTACAACAAGAAAAGCATTTTAGATAAGAAACTTTGGCAGTGATAGCACCACAACGTAATCCAATATATTCAAGTGCATACTTCAAAAGAAAGAAACAGTAAATTTTAAACAAACAGAAAAAAAGGGATAAGCAGTCTTACAGCCTCCTCAAGCGGCTCAAATTTCCAAGCTTTTCAGGAAGAGTTCCATTAAGCTGATTTTGTTGCAACACCCTGGAAATATAGTCTGTTTTAAAACCAAGGCCATGATTAATCTCTTGGTGCAGTAGACAGCACAGTATTGATGACTTACAAGTCCGTAAGAGTAGCAATGTCTCCGATTTCCTCAGGAATCTCACCATTAATGCGGTTTCCCACAAGAGCCCTGTAGTGTAGCAACAGTTGAAGTCCAGCCAAACGGTCTAACTAACGGATAATACATATCCAAAAGCATGCAACTAGAAACTTACAGAATGGTGAGAGATGAGAGCTTAGCAAAAGCTTTTGGAATTGATCCACTGATATAGTTGCGTGAGGGATCACTGTGTTGATAAATAAATCTTTCTTAGTTTCAAAATGGTCATTGCATTAAAAGGTATCTATTTTCCATATTGGTTAGTTTCAACAGGGAAGTTAAAGGGACCATATAAATGGTAAAACTAGAAAGATGACAAAAAGGTTGCAGATGATTGTATTGTATTTAAACATCTGTAGAAGAGCCTCTTTCTACTTTATGGGCTTGGTTTCTCAGCTCAGAATGCCAAATAAATTTGCTAGCTGGTATGAATTTATGGATGCAGGGCACATTGGACGTGTGATGGAAATTTTAGCAAGCAAATCAGCCTTATAAAGGTAATAAAATATTAAAGTTAGTAGCATGACAATACCATCTCAATCACCATAATGATCCCAGCATTCCCTTAGTTTCACAGTTGCTAAGAAAAACCAAATAGACTTGCATAGATGTGAATGTAATGAAAAACATAATTAATTTCTTCCTAGTCATGTGCAGCAGATGTGTACTTTTATTTCCTTGGGACATCCAAGCTCCACATAAGGGTTTAGCCTTCGTGATCTGGTAAAGTAAATCCATTTATATAAACAATGAGCACAGTGAATTAGGTGTGGCCAAACCTCGGGCTAGGCCGGGTTTGCACTACGTATTAAGAAAATATGTGTCATCCCAAGCTCGACCTAACCTGACATCGGGCCTAATGCCCGGCCTCAAAAAATATTCAAATCCCAAGGCAGCTCATTTAACCCAGTAGATATAATGAATTAATCTTTTATTTTTATTTTTTTCTTCAATGAATATTAAATTATTTAGAGTCTTTTATTTATGATTTGAATTTGGAATGTAACAAAATTCAATGATAAAATAAATATAATTTTTAACAAATATTTTAATTTAAGTCCTAGAAAGAAGTATATATGCTCTATTTTTTGTCTTTTATATTTTTCCTATTTTATTTTATAGCTAAAATAATATAAAACTATAATTAATATTTTATAACTAGGAGGGCCAGGTTGGGTTGGGATAAAAAAACTCTTTATCCCAAGCCCAACCTGAATATGGCCACAAAATTTTAGCCCAACCCAACCCTATAGGCAAAATAATTTTTTCAAACCGTAAAAATATTGGGCTAAATTGGACGGGTTGGGCAGGCTAGCAGGCCGATAACCACTCCTACATTGAACCAATGATTCAAACTCATAGTTACGCCAATTGAGTTCTGAATGTCACTGAAATGTCACTTACATTTCTTGCAGATTACTAAGATTTGCAAATTCTTCTGGTAGAATTCCTATTAAATCTAGACCCTTCAATCGGCTGCAATCCAAGGAAACCAGAGAAAGTAGCATAGAGTTAATAATTAGAGGAAATACTTTGGGAACAATTCATACATGTGAGCATAGTTGTTAAATTGAGAATCGTATCGTGAATCGTTAAGATTTAGTACAAACTACCAAAAACGAAAAACAAAAGAAATAAATTCATTCATGTTATAAAATAGTTTTTATACAAGGACATGATTACACTGTCTAAATAGGAAGACATTAACTTCATAGCAAGAGAAGCGGGTCCAAATCTTAGCAATTATAAAATTGTCAAAAACTATTATATGATCTCTCTCGGCATTCAAAAAATGAAAAATGTTTGGTGGCCCCAATATTCGCAGCTCAAATGGCTCGAATTGACCAAAATGACGTCGTTTTGTGTTGTTTTGTGTCCAAAACGACGTCGTTTTGGTCAATTCGAGCCATTCGAGCCTGGGAAATTCGGACCCTCTATCATTGCTGTCAAAAAATAGACTAAAAAATAAGAAGAAAGGAATAAGCAGAATTTTTTTTAAAAAAAACTAAAAACACTTTAAAAAGTGTGTATGCCTATTGTTCAAAAAAGTTAGAAACGAAAAACAATTGTAGAACCATTGGATCTGACTTACCTAATATTGAATCATATTTATTTTACTAAAAATTACAATACATAATTCATAGGTGCAAGTTATTTAACCTAAAACATCCTATAAGATGTATTATGACATTTTTTGAGGAAAAAAATGTGAAGAGCATGTTGGGTCTAACCGGACCTTATTAAACATCCTCTAATCATCAAAATAACAACAAATCTATTAGTTATTTTCATACTAAACACTCTTAGAAATTATATTACATCATTTTCATCACTTAAAAAAAGAGGTAAAAATGGTTGAAATATGTCAAACAAGTAGTTCTACGAAGCACATGTATGGGTACGAGTACTAGTACCGGTACAATGTGAGTACGTTGGTATGGTAAAATCTTAAAAAAGTAAGGTACGGGTATGGCTTAGTACGTTTGTAAAAAAAAATTTATTTTAAATTTGGAGTAATGCAAAAATTGATTAAATGTTTTAATTTGTTACGATCCAACCTACAATTAACATTTAATGCAAAAACTAAAGGTATAAAATAAAATTAAATATTATTATATTAAATAGCTTACAAACCATAACTTAATTTTAAAAACATAAAAAAAGTCTAGTCAAAGAAATTTTATCTCTGCAGTAGAAAAAAATATTGATTTGACTGAGGTACGGTACGGCTTAAACATATATTAGGTATGTTTGGATATGCCAAAAAATTAAGAAGAAAAATTTGAGTACATGTTTCATGCAACCGGTACATATGCAAAAGTACCATACGAAATATTATACGCAGGTAAGTACCCGGTACGAGTACGACATATTTTTCAAAGTACCCATGCTTCATAGAAGTAGTTTCCAGAATAGCATGAATTGTAAAAAAGTGAATCGAATCATGAATCGATCGTGAATTGTGTGATTCACCATAGATTCTATTCAAAAAAATAGATTCATCTATAAATTTGTATCGATCTAAGCATAAATCGCAAATCAAATTACGAATTCTAAAATTCTAATAACAGAGCATGTGAGGTCTAAAAAATTAATATTATGCACTAGGTTTAATTCAATAGTAGAATTATACTCTCTGAAACTTAGTGAAAGTTTGAAATCAAATTCATAAGATTGCAAATTATGTTCTACAAATTTCCGTTGAACAGTGTCAAGTGCTGTATTTTATTTTTTTATTTTTTTTTGATCGGCAAAAGAAATCTTTATTAATGAACCACATATAAATTACATATGATAGGCAAAACATCAATAAAGAGGAGCTTAGAGCTAGAAAAAGCTCCAATCTCTAAGTTGGTGAGGAACCAACGACACAAAATAAAGCAAGAGCAACACCTAACTGACAGATAGACAACCAACAGCAAACAGATAGACAAACAGATGCAAAATCAACAACATATAGGGGAGCTTGGATCAATTTCCACACTTCATAATTGATTTCCCAAATCAGCAGTAGAATGAAGACTCCTAGCTACTGAATGAAGACTCCAAGAACCACCAGCACCATCAAATCAGATCCACCACCATACCGCAACACCAAAACTAAGTAGAACCAAGCTAAACCAACAGTAGAAATTGGAGCAGCATTGTAGAACTTCACCACACAGATGCAGAGCAGAAAGAATAGCTGAGGCAACTCCAGCCAGCAAAACAGCACACAGACCAACCCATACAACCAAACCAGCATAGCATAGCTACTTAGCAGCACACCACCAAGACCAATTGCAGTCCTTACTGAATGAAGTCACCAAGAACCCAGACTATACAGCACTTGTCACAGCTCCCCTGCATCCAAATGACTACACCTCTGCCTACACAGCACTTGTACACAAAGCTAAGCCACCAACACCACCGGATCAGATGCCACCATCATACCTCAGTGCCAAAACTGGGTAGACCAGGCTAGACCAGCAGTTGAGATACACACAGGATAAAGATATTCACCCAAGCTACCACTACAAATCCACAACAGACCCAAGAGTAGCAGCAGACCTCAGCAGTTCAACACCTACTAACTACCACTACATATCAGCAACAGACCCTCCCAAGCACCTCCTAATTTGCCTCAGATTAGAAATAAAATCCTGCTCAGAAAAATAAAAATCTCTGAGGTGTGGTTTACCTAAAAAGCAATACTATACTTAATTAAGTCACAGAGATCCTCTAAATTTGGAAAGGTTGCTCTGAAAACACAATCATTCCTGTATCTCCAGACTGACCACATCACTGCCAATGGAATTGCCCCCCAAATCATCATTTCTTTCTTCTTTAGCTTTCCCTTTGCCCACCACAGGAGAAGACTCTCCACAGACCATGGCAGAGCAGTTTGAATATCCCACCACTTTGGCATTCTAGCCCAGGTCTTCCACACAAGGGGACACCAAATCAAGACATGGTTCACTGATTCACTTCCACTGTTACAAAACACACAGGTTATAGGGTCATTAGGGCTGATCACACCCAATTTATGTAGAAACTCCTTTGTCTTGGTTCTCCCTTTCCAAGCAAACCAACCAAGCACCTGCGCCTTGGGAGGGACATATTTGAGCCAAATCAATTTAGTTATATTCAGGGTGGCACCAGCATTATCTATAACAAACTTGTGCAAATCTGCTACTTTTAGGACCCCATGAGATGAAGCTGACCAAACAGGTTGATCTGTACACTCTACACATACAGCAGGTGATGCCACCAGGATATTATTAAGCCTAACCAATTCCAGCACCTCACATTCATAAAGTTCTCTTCTAAAAGCAAAGGACCAATCACCTACTATGGTTTTCTTATTAACCAAGACTCTCAAGGACTCCTTTTTTTCCAAAGATAACCTACATAAAGTTGGGAATTCATCTTTCAAACACACAAATTGACACTAAGCATCTGACCAAAACCTGATCCTTTTCCTATCCCCTACTTTCAATTGGAAGTTATGCAAATAAAACTCCTTTAAACTATTGCACTGCTCAGTAACCGAGATAATTCCATTCCAAACTGGTGAGTAACTATTGGAAGGAATTAGAGATGGAATCCAACTAGCCACCTCCAACTTATATCTACTACAAATGACCCTTCTCCACAAAGCATCTTTTTCATTACCAACCTCCACCACCACTTTATTAGTAAGCACTTGTTTGCATCCCTAAAATTTCTAATTCCCAGACCACTTTGATCCATTCTTTTTGACATGTCCTCCAATTTGATCATATGAATTTTCCTTTTCAATTCAAAACCACCCCATAAGAAATTAGCTTGAATCTTCTCCAGCTCTTTAGCAACCCCTTCAGGCATCCTAAACAATGACAAATAAAACACTGGCAAAGCTGAAGTTACTGTTTTAACAAGAATTAACCTCCCCGCAAAAGACAGCATCTTCCTCTTCTAACCAGCTAGCTTACTTCTCACTTTATCCACTACTGGTTTCTAATTGGCTTTCCTCCTTGGATTAGCTCCTAGTGGTAGCCCTAAAAAAGTAAGTGGCAAAGATTTTATTTTTCAATTTAGGACTGCAGCCATTTCATTCATCATCTTTGTAGAAACACCCACACCACGTACCACACTCTTATGAAAGTTTATTTTTAACCCAGACATGATTTCGAAGCACCTTAGCACCCTTTTCAATTTCCTCACCTCCTCCACCTCTGCTTCACTGAATAAAAGTGAGTCATCCGCAAACTATAAACGAGTTAACTCCACACCCTCACAGCCTACTTTTACCCCTTTGATTAGGTTTAACTCACAAGCTCTGCTCAACAACATATGTAGACCTTCAGCTACTAGATTGAACAAAAAAAGGGATAGGGGGTCACCTTGCCTTAGACCCCTTTGAGGGCTAAACTCTTCGGTAGGGGAGCCATTAACGAGTACTGAGACCCTTGCAGTTGTAACACACTCATTCATCCAATTAATCCATTTAGCTCCAAACCCAAATTTAGAACAGATAACAAGCAGAAAACCCCAATTAATGGAGTCATATGTTTTTTCAAAATCCAACTTAATGAGCACACCTTTCTTCTTGGTCTTCTTCCAACCCTCAACAACCTTATTAGCTATTAGCACTCCATCTAAAATGTTCCTTCCGCTTAAGAATGCAGACTGAGGCTCACTAATGATATGAGGCATTACGGATTTCAACCTATTTGCCAACAGTTTTGCTATGATCTTGTATAATGAACCCATAAAACTTATAGGCCTGTGATCAGAAAGCCCTGTTGGATTGTCCCTCTTTGGAATGAGGGTTATAAAAGAGCTATTTATACCATTAACCAATTTACCATTTGTATGAAATTCTTTCACAAAATTAATGACATCGCCTTTCAAAACCTTCCAAAACTTCTAAAAACATAGTAAATTAAATCCATCAGGACCTGGTGCTTTATTCCTGTCGCAATCCATCACAGCTGATTTAATCTCAGATTCTGTAAATTCTGCTTCAATCAATCCGAGACTCATCCTGCCTTCTACTGATGGGAACTGACCCCCAGCACTGGTCTTGATGGCCAGGATTTTGCATATTGATTCTTAAAAAATTTAAGCACCTTTCTCTTCACTTGGCTTGGATCTTCAAACACCACCTCCCTTTCTATAATAGAGTTTATCTCGTTTCTTACTGTTCTACACTTTGTTACTACATGGAAAAATCTTGTGTTTTTGTCCCCTTTCATGGCCCAGTTAAGCCTAAACTTTTGCAGCCATAACCACTCCACCATCCTACTCAATCTCCACATTTCAGCTCTATTTTCACTTCTCCTAGCTTTTTCCTCACCATCAAGGTCTCTAGTCTCAGCCAGAATATCAAGGCTGTGAAGTTCACCCTCTACTAACTTCAGTTTATTTATCATATTACCAAACACCTCCACATTCCAACTTTTAAGACCATTTTTCAAGATCTTTAGCTTCTGTGCCAGAGTAAACCCAGCCCATCCCTCAACACTGGCCTCTTCCCATTTGGACTCCCAAAAACTCTTAAGGTTTTTGTGCAAGAACCAAGCATTTAGAACCCTAAAAGGCTTTGGACCCCAGTCCCTCTCATCCTCCATCACAAGGAGAGGACAGTGATCAGAGACCAATCTAGGCAGGCCCCACAACTTTAAGTTGAACACCTCAAGCCATTTTGGGTCTACTAACACTCTATCTATTTTGCTCCACTTCTCACCAGCAAGTGAATTGCACCAAGTGAATCTCCCACCAGGTAAAGGTAAGTCAGAAACCTCACACTTATCAATAAACTCATTAAATTCTACCATGTCTTTATCTCTCCTAGAACACCCTCTCATTTCCCTAATCTGTCTAATCTTATTGAAATCTCCTCTTAAACACCAGGGATTAGGAAATTCCTCATTCAACTTCAATAGACAATTCCACAGCTTCCCTCGAGAGCCCACATCATTAGGTGCATAAATGTTTAGAATAGCACAATTGAACTAATGAAAGATAGTACCTGATAATAAAATGAATCTTCTATTACTGCAACAGTCCTTCACTTGGAATACATCTAGGTCCCATATACACAGTAAGCCTCCTGTCGAGCCTACAGCATCCACCACCATAAACTCTATTTTGGCCCTAACCCATACAGATCTTACATCTTCCTCTGAAATTTCAGACTTTTTTGACTCTTGGAATAGTGCAATGTCTACAGTCCTCTCCTTTAAGAGCTTTTTTACATTGTCTCTCTTCTCCTTCCTCCCCAATCCTCTAACATTCCATGAAAGAAACTTCATAATTGACCATGTTTGCACCCAGTGCCCCCCTGCTGGTGTATATTATTCCCCAACTTTCTTTCCCCCTTCAATATGCTCCATATCCTTCAATTCGAGATCCACTACTTCCTTCACCACTTCAGCTTTCTTGCCATCAAACTGCATACCAAGAACTTCTCCCATTTTTACAGTTGCTTCAGCTTCATTAAGAACAAACCTCCCTTTATCAACTCCACCCTCTATTGAAGCAGATAGGGACATTGCCACCACTGCTGCATGCCAGGCTGCAGCCTTAGGCACGGCTGTACTAGATGAAGCACCTCTGCTTCCATACTTCCTCATCATCTCGAAGGGTCTTCTCCTTAGCATGTTCTGATTAGATTTTCTCCTGTTGCTACTCTTTTCCTTTTCCTTTCCCTTCCTAAGTCTTAAATGTCTATTATTAGGGTTCTTCTCTTTTGCTTCAGAGAGGCTTGACAATCTCCCACAAGGCCCTACTTCAACAGATTTAATTCTTTCAATTACCTCATGCTGCCCCAGCCCAATTTCTGGTTGACAAAGCCCACCCACCTGCTTTAATATTTTATTCTGGCCCAAAACCACTTCTATATTCACACCAGGCCTTTCAATACTTAACCCTTCAAGACTTCTAACAAAACCCAGTGTACACACTTGAATTTCCAAACTCTGATTGACAACCATCTCCTCCTTCGAGCCGATCCTCTGGTTTCGCACTTCTATCATTTCTTTGTAGGGCTCATCACTCATTACTTGCCCCCATCACTTCGAACATTTTGAGCTTCCTCTACACGCCTCCAGCATGCCACGTTTTCCACCTCCATGCTCCCACTACGACCACTTGGCCTGTTTTCTTGGTCTACCCCATAACCAACCTCCAGGTCAGCAGCTGTGTCATCCTTCATATCAGCACCATCATCTTCTTCCTTCCGACAATTTCTACCCTTACTTTGTTCCCCCAACACATTTGAACTACCAAGCTCATCTACATCTTGAATTTTATGACATCTACATCTACGTGTCAAGTGTTGTATAACCTACTGTATTCACAACCAAGCTTTCAGCTTCTAATAAAGACTATATTGCAAGTGCAATGCCTTGATAATAGAAACTAAAACCTAAAAAAGTCATTTTTGATCATGCCAACTTACCTTTTCAAAAAAAGTTTGGCTATTAAGGAATGGGTTTCTCAAAAGAGGGCTGCAGCAAGAAAGACAAACTGGTGGCAGCAATTTGCTGCAACCATGTGTCAGCAATAACAGGTTTCTATCCAATAGAAATATGCAAACTATTCTAAGATATTAGAAGCTTGGATAGCACAATTTGCACCCACCAGCCAACTTTTGATATTTACAACTCTACACTATAGGTAAATCTGAAATTCGTTTCATTATTTATTTGTCAATCATCAACAATAATGAGGCTTAACATTCTTCACTATTAAAGTACAAGTACTTCGCAGCCCGGGTTATATTATAGGAAAAGATCTCTTAACAGAAACAAACCAAATTTTACTTTAAAGCAAGTTAGATAATTGAATGCACGGAAAAAATCTGTATAGCTCAATCTAAAAAATATGGCTTTGGCACAAGTTATTTTAATGTCAACTGTGCCTTCATTATACCTTCTGCATTTCTAATTTCCTTACATTGCAGGTAGCACATATACTGGTACTAGTCTATAGAAGTAAAAAATATTAATTTTGTGCATTTGATACCGCAAATTCTTCGTTATTTTCTAGAAACAAATACTATATCATTTTCTCATTCTCTATTTGCATGGCCATGCATATAGTACAAGTCTACTACGGGTAAGGTTCGATAAAAAAACTAGCTCATGCATGTTTGTGACATGGCAAACAGTGGCACTGCAATTGCAAATGACATCGGTTACAGTCCCGTCAGTGCCATTTATTTGAAATCTGTCGCTACTGCAGAAACTTTGGTTAACAGTGAAATGTTTGATCTGCAATCTTGCTGATATTGTTTCAAGAGCTTTCACTGTTGTACAAAAGGAGGTGAAAATTTGGTTAGGAACAGTGTAAAGCAAAGAATGACAATACCAAAACAATATCTAACCATCTCTTTGAATTTCAATCCTTATATGACCATCTCATAAAATTTAAATCTAATGACATTTTTATTGTACTCCTTGGTTAATTTTATTTTTTTTATTCTTTTGGTAATAAATGCTTACTTACCCCAAAAAAATCCAAATCACAAGTAATACTAATAGTAGTAGTAGTAGTAAGTAAGTGTACGAGTATAAAATAATCTTTTTGTATAATCCTGTTGACTAAGTTTGCATTCTTCTAAACGTCGTCGCTTTGCTATCTGAAAACACACGTGAGCTAGCCGATGGGTGTGTGCCAGAAACCCCTCTGATGCCTAAGTCAACAATTAGACAATAGACAACAAGCTCTATGTATTTTTGAGTAAGAATCACAATACATGTCTATAGGTTCTGGTTTGAGCTTTTATAGATTCCGCCAAGCACAATCCTATTAGGACTCTAACTCTCCTTAACAGAGTTCTCCTAGAAAACACTTTTCCACAGGATAATGCCTATCCTGATAACACCCTACTCACTGCCAACCAAGTGAGATGGTTAATCACCCTACTTGGCTCACTATGCTTAGCCAAGTTATCTAGTGCAACTACTCGAACCGGGCCGTGGAAGCACTGACCACCATAAGTCACCTTGTCGAGATGACCCTAACTCGGCCTTCTGCAGCACACCATTCCGGTCCGTCCACCAATGGTGCACACAACCATCTCAAGGCCCATTGATCGGCCTAACAACCTTTTTTAACGTGACCGGGCTATCCAAGCTCTCACCTTAGCCCATAGAGCAGCCCAACATCTAAGAATGATAGACTTAGCTCGGCCCAATTTATCCAAATAAATTACCCTCTCAATTGCTCCTTAATTCTATTTGCAACGCATGATTAGGTTTGTTATCTTTCAGCCGAGCTATCGTCGTTCAAGTTAACCGAGTCTTATTAGTTCCATTTGCAACCTGCTTGGTTCTAACAAGTCTTATCAGTTACCCAGTACGTTCATCTGTCACTATGACACCACTTTAATCATGGGACACGTGGCATGCCACTACCGGCCCCGTACCATTGCATAAAACTTCGAACATGAAAAATCTAGAAATCCCCCCTAGATATTGATTTGTGATTATGTAACAATTTTAAGCAGTATATAACAATCCCAATCAAACAATCAAGACAAATCAACACAACGGTTTTAACGTGAAAAAATCACAATTGAACACCTCCAACTGTGATTAAAAAACCACGGGCAACAGCCACAAAACAATCCACTAAGAAGATTTAAAGGAATTACACAGGTATACTCTCAATTACCTAGCGAATCCACGCCTAATTGAACCAACCTCTATGTGCCTCTTCCAACCCCGTTGTCACCTCAGAATTGTCTTTACGATGAGCCACTCCAGAAAACCAACTATTTATAGAAAATCTAAAAGTAATCATAGTTTTGGAAGAAATCCAATTACTTTTGGATATCCTAGTTTTGGAAAAAAATCAACTTCTTAAAGAAATCCTTGTCAAACGGGATTGCCAATAATAAAACCTAACAATCTCCCCCTTTGGCAATGCCGTGACAAAACACACCTAACAAATAAAATCCTAAACACCCCAACCCATTACAGCCAACAAAAATCAACTTCTTTCTCAAGGTCATGATCTGCAAAACAGCTATTAGTGCCACAATCTCCAAAACAACTATTAGTCCCACAAGAATATAAGAAAAAACAATAAACATAGGACAAGATTATCTTGAAACATGAGATGGAAAACATGAATAGATGAAAATTAAGACTCATGAAAAACAACTCTCAAACAACAAAAGCAAGATCATAAACCAACAACAAAAGCAAGATCATAAACCAACCCAAGTCAAGATGAACCAAACTCCCCCTCACTAAAAGCAACCACAAACACTGAAAACAATGAACAAGAAGAAAACGACAAAAATAATATGGTGGAGCAATCCAGAAATTTCAGATTAGTACCTTAAAACACACAAGACTATCCAAGAAGCACAGTTACAAGAAAACACAATGTGCGCAGTCTCTAGAAGATTCCTCATAAAAGAAAGTGATGCATTATGTGAAAAGCATAGATCCCATGAGAAAAGTGTGTGTGTGAAAACTTGGAGTTCGACAAACACTAGATTCAATCCTAGTAGTGATATGAAAGCTGGACCTCCGACAAGAGAATCTTAAGCACGACAAAGGAAAGTCAAACCACTAAGAATCAAGGGGTATTTGGTGAGTAAAGGCGGAGGCTCCCCCTCAATCAATAAATCTTTTCTTTTTTTTCTTTCTGTCTTTTGCACATTTTTTTCTTTCTTTCGCATATTTTGTCTTATTCTCTTTCTTTTTCTTTTTCTTTTTCTTTTTCTTTTTCTTTTTCTTTTGCACAATCATTGGTGGCTGACACGCTCAAGAGTATGGAAACCCAACCAGAGAAGCATGGATATAATAAGGATGGCCTGGTTGGTGACTCTGAGGTAACCTTTTCCTCATGGCTAGACTGCAAAGAATTAAGGGGAAAGCCATGGAGATGCAAAAGGATGGTAGGTGGTTAAGAGACTCAACATCACCCAAGATATGCTAGTATAGGTCAATTCCTCTAGAAAAGCAAAAGATACAATGCCAGAAGTCCATAAAAAAAAATAATCACTAAGGCGGAAGACTCCAAAATTTGCTAATCCAAGAGTGTGTATAGAATGAGACATACTAATCAAAAACACACACTCCAAAATGAGTAATGACCACAGAAAGCACACATATATTAACATGTAATGGATATTCTCATCAATTCCAATATGCACCAAGGACCACTCAAAAATTTCAAGCTTGCAAAACCATACGAAGAAAATCTTTTTGGGATTTTATTCTTTTTTTTTTTTTTTCAAAAATAAAGCAAGACAAAAAAAATGAACAAGCACACATTTTTTTTTTTCATTAAAAACAACACACAAAAACCTAAAAGCTAAAACAAATAAACAAATTAACACAAGTCAAGTTTTCTCACCCAAACCGCTTTAGTATGAACAAAATTGCGAGAATTGCAGTTCTTGGGTGGTGTCTTGACGTTGTGGTTCCTTTCCCCTGCAATAGGAACCCGTCTCGACATGGTTTCCAACTTCCTATTCCTAGGTCTAGGCAAATACACACTCCCATGCAACTTATAACAATAAGGACGAATATGACCATGCACACCACAATGATGACAAATAAAAACAGGGTGTACCTTCTTTTCTTTTACCTTACCAACTCTAGAAAGTTTAAGAAGTCCATCCTTATGTTGAATTTTTTGTTCTCCCGTTCCTTGAGTTCTTGTATCATGAGATGTTGAAGCACTCTGTTTTTGCTCTTTCTTACCACCAAAGCCAATGCCACTCTTGTCAGAACAGATTTGTTGAGCCCCAATGATATTATCCAAAGTCTTTAATCCTTTGTTCCAAAGACCAATGGTAACCATGGCACACTTGAGTTCTTCCTTTTTCTTGATCATTAGTTCTTCCAAAGCAACTTGTGACATCTCGAGAGATTCAATCTTTTCTTCATACATGGCATGGGTTTGCAGTAGCTCATCCCTCTCTGTCTCACAAGTCAACAGTTTTGCATAAAGAACTTGTCGATCATCAGCTATCTTGATGGCATTAATCCTGGCCTCGGAAATCTCCTCCTTTAGTTTGACATTCTCACTTTCACATGTTTTGAGTTTCTTTGTGAGTTTGTCATTCAATTTGAATAGGTTAAAAAACTCCTTATACAACTTTTCATAAGCTTGCTCAAGCTTTTCATGATCACTCTCCGAGGATTCATCATCAGTGATATTCTCAACTGACCTCTTTGGAGAATCTGTTTGTCGTTCAGCTTCGGAAGCCGCCATGAAAGCAAGGAATTGTTTATGTCTCTCTTCGCCTTGGTCTTCATTGTCACTTTCATCTTTATCAGATTCTGATTCATCATCCCAAGTGATAGCGAGGGCTTTCTTCTTCCTCAACCGAGTGGGGCATTCTTGAGCAAAGTGGCCAAATCCTTGGCATTCATAGCATTGGAGTCTTTCAGAGTTCCCTTGTATCTTTCCTTTCTCCTTCTTGGCTATAGAATTAATTTTGAGTTTATCTTTGCCTTTAGATTTATGAGTATGAGTAGATTCCAAAAGACTAGGATTCTTTTTCAAAAAAGATTTTTTAAATTGTTTAACAAAAGCAGCCGTAATCTTAGAACCTATCTCATAATCCTCATCAGAATCCTCTCTAACTTTATGAGCACTACTAAACGCAATATCTTTTTGTTTCTTTTTGAAATTCCTGTGTGCCTCATAAGTTTGGAGATTTCCAACCAACTGATCCAGCTTGAGGTTGCCAACATCTTGAGCCTGCTCAATAGCCGTAACTTTTGGTTGGAATCGATCGGGTAAGGATCTCAAAATTTTTCCCACAACTTTGGATTCTGGTATTTTTTCACCTAAATTAAAGCTGGAATTTATAATGTCACTCAATTTCGCATAAAATTTATCAAAGGTCTTACTATCTTTCATTGAAAGGTTTTCGAAACTAGACGTGAGCCTTTGAAGTTTTGAGCGTTTAACAGAAGGAGTGCTCTCATGAATAGTTTGTAAGATATCCCAAGCCTCTTTTACGACTTCATAATTACAAATACGACTAAATTCTTCAGGTGTGACCACACAAAAGAGAGAATTGATGGCTTTACTATTCCAGCTACTATTTTGGTAATTAATTGTGTCCCACTTATCAATTGGTTTGGGGATTGTAACTCCATCAACGGTAATTGTTGGTTCGGTCCACCCATTCATGACAGATTGCCAAACTTTTTCATCAATAGATTTTAAAAACGATCTCATCCGAGCTTTCCAAAACGAATAATTGGATCCGTCAAGTAGGGGTGGTCGAACCATAGAATTTCCCTCACGAATTGAATCCATTATCACAAATCAAACAAGATCTCGTTCTAAAAGATATAAGTTTTAAAAAAAATAGAACGACCCGCTCTGATACCAATTGAAAAATCTAGAAATGCCCCCTAGATATTGATTTGTGATTATGTAACAATTTTAAGCAGTATATAACAATCCTAATCAAATAATCAAGACAAATCAACACAACGGTTTTAACGTGGAAAAACCACAATTGGACACCTCCAACTGTGATTAAAAAACCACGGGCAACAGCCACAAAACAATCCACTAAGAAGATTTAAAGGAATTACACAGGTATGCTCTCAATTACCTAGCGAATCCACGCCTAATTGAACCAACCTCTATGTGCCTCTTCCAACCCCGTCTTCACCTCAGAATTGTCTTTACGATGAGCCACTCCAGAATCCACCGAAGCTTCAGGCTCGAATTCTTCAGAATCCACCGAAGAACAACTCTCTCTCTCTCTTGTATATAACAAACAAAACCTTTGATGTACTCTCTTTAAACCATGAATTGAATACTCAATAAAACATCAAAGAAAACTAACAAAATATCCCCAGATATAAATCTTAAGAACCAAAAAGAAGATCTTGAGGAATTCAATAGTTTTGGGAGAACACCAACTATTTATAGAAAATCTAAAAGTAATCATAGTTTTGGAAGAAATCCAATTACTTTTGGATATCCTAGTTTTGGAAGAAAATCAACTTCTTAAAGAAATCCTTGTCAAACGGGATTGCCAATAATAAAACCTAACAGAACAGCCCCGTTTTTTTACCTTCAACATATATATCATGTACACTCGAACAGTCTTAGCCATTGTTCAGCCTCTTCGTTCACAAACCCTAAACCCAGTGCTCCATTTCTTCCTCCCATTGAAGCACAATCCAATACCTTTGAGTTCGCAATCGTACGATGAGGCGCTCGTTTTGTGTCTCGCCGAGCAGACTAACTTGTTTACACTAACCCTGCCAACCTTCTTTGGCTGAGCCCAAAGTTCAAAAAAGTGTTGGTCAAACCTGCCAACTAGTCTTGGCCAATATAACCATCTCGGTCAAACAGTTTCAAAAAAGTTAGTCAAACCTGCCAACCTTCCTTGGCCGAGATAATTGTCATCTTGGGCAAAGAGTTCAAAAAATTGTTAGTCAAACCGGCCAACCTGCTTTGGTCGAGATAACAATCATCTTGGGCAAATAGTTCAAAAAATTGTTGGTCAAAACTGCAAACCTTCTTTGGCCGAGATAACCATCTCAGTCCAATAGTTCAAAAAAGTGTTGGTCAAACCTGCCAACCTGCTTTGGCCGAGATAACCATCTCGGTAAAAGAGTACAAAAAGTTGTTTGTCAAACCTACTAACCTACTTTGGCCGAGATAACCATCTCGGTCAAAGAGTGTAAAAAGTTGTTTGTCAAACCTATTAACTTGCTTTGGCCGAGTTAACCATCTCAGTCAAAGAGTGCAAAAAGTTATTGGTCAAACCTGCTAACCTGCTTTGGCCGAGGTAACCATCTCAGTCAAAGAATGCAAAAAATTGTTGGTCAAACTTGCCAACCTTCTTTAGCCGAGATAATCATCTCGGTTAAAGAGTGCAAAAATTTGTTGGTTAAACCAGCCAACCTTCTTTGGCCGAGGTAACCATCTCGGTCGAAGAGTGCAAAAATTTGTTGATCAAACCTACTAACTTTCTTTGGTTGAGGTAACTATCTCGGTCAAAGAGTGCAAAAATTTATTGGTCAAACTTGCTAACCTTCTTTGGCCGAGATAACCATATTGGTCAAATAGTGTAAAAATTTGTTGGTCAAACCTGCCAACCTTCTTTGCCCCAAGCAGTACAAAAATTTGTTAGAAAAAATTGGTCAAACCTGCTAACCCACTTTGCCCCCTGTTGGGCAAAGATTTGTTAGAAAGAGTTGGTCAAACCTGTCAACCCATTTTGCCCCCAGTTGGGCAAAGATTTTTGTGCAGTCGGTCCTTCTTGTCGACTATGTTAACTTTCGCCGAAGGCTTTTTGTCTAGCATCGCTGTTGTGCCAGACTCTGCCTTGGCGCGCCCCCTATCTTCCTCTACCCGAATGTGTTGGTGCACTCTCTCCATCAGGGCTTCCCTAGTAAGGGGGCGGCGTCATTGTCATTAAATCCCTCAACTTATGACCCACTGGCAGACCTCGCTTGTACTATGCAATAGATAGGTTGGTAGAACAGTCGCCTATCTGGTTGAAGGTCTCCCAATACATGTCATTGTAAGATTTCATGTAAAATTTTATCTAGAGTTTGTCTGAAATATATTAGTGTATAAGTTAGTTTTAAATTAATCTAATTAAATCACTAACAAAGACATTATTAAAAATAATAATTTTGTGGGTGTTTAATATTTATTGTTTATAAATTATTTTAATTAGGATTTAACATTATAATTATTCTTACTAAATACCTAGTTAAAAATCTTAGTGTATCAATTTTGAGAAACCCATACAAATACACAAATAAATAAATAAATAAATAAATCTGAATCAAATTCTCGGTGGCAAAATAATGTCACATGTTTGTTTGCATGTAAATATAGGAACCCTCACCTCATCATAATTCTTGGGCTTAGAAGATACGAAGTGACAGAGAATGATGAGAAGAAAGAGAGAGAGAGAGAGAGAGGCAGGCCTCAGCCTCAGCATGTTTATATATATGAGCATGTTATTCTTGGAGTAAAGAATGTAAAGGAAGCTAAGAAAAGAAAATCTGCAAAGAAGTGAGTTAACAAGAGGAGGAGGTTAAGAAGGTTTCATATTTTCCTACCATTTCACTATCGCATTTCAATCCTACAACTAAGTAAGAAAATCCTCTCAACCCTCTCATTTTTTTTAATTGTTGAATTTTTCAGATTATACTCATGTAATAAAATGACTAACTTATAGATAAAAATTTTATATATAGGTGTATAAATTTTGTGATGTGTATATCAAATGTTTGAAGATATTGATAGTCTTAAAGTCATGGTATTATTGTAGAACTAGGCTTGCATGTGTAGTTTATACCATTAAAGAGAAGATTGAAGATTTTTTTTTGGTCCTTGAATCTGCCAGAAAATTTGTACCAATTTTTAGACAATTTTATACTCCAAATTTGAAGATGATTTCTTCTACGAAGTTGTTGAGAATAATGCCTAGTTCATCCAGGAATTTTGGCAACAATTTTTGAGCTTTTTACGAATTTATAAATTTTTTTAATTAAATATGAAACTGCAAGGCAGATTTTACTATATGTTTGAAAATTTATTAAAAATTCTATATTAAGTCAGATCTGGTAATTTCTAACTAAAAGCTGAAATTTGAGAAGTCTTGTTTCATAATATATTTTTAGATTATGGAGTTGATCTATGAATTTAAGTATGGAATTAATTTAAGGAAATGTGACAAATTTGTGTCATAAAAATTGCTGGGAATTTTACAGGATTATTTATAACTTTTTTTTTTGAAATTCTTTCTGAAAAATGACTTAAACATCTTTATTGAATATTCTGTTCATTTGCACGAATATTAGAATTGTGTAAATAAGTTATTTATAATTTTTATTACCTAAGTTATAATTTGAAATTTTCTGGACAGATTTAAGATCATCACTTCAATCATTTATTTGGATAAAAATAAATTATTGTGTTGGTCTAATTCATCAAATATTGTAAATTAGTAATCCACGTATGGGTGTATTGTGGTTTATTTAAGATTGTGCTAGTCTAATTTTGTAAATTAAAAATTCATGCATGTGTGTGATTATGGTTTATTTCTTTGTATCTAAGTTATTATATTCATACCATGGTTTAAATTAATTGTTAATTTGAATTTTGTACATTGAATTATTATTGTGTGACATGTGTAATATTTTATGTTGGGAATTTTAATGAGTTGGTATAACATTATTGGTGATTGAAATTTGAATAATTTGTGATTAATATAAAAACTAACTGAAATGATTAATGGTATATATAAAGTTAATGATAGAAGGCTAATAACAGTTGCTCAGGGTGAGCCCTGGTTTTTAATAATTTTTACGTAAATTGTGTCGCGAAACACTAAGATGGCACG
The DNA here is from genome assembly GCF_055761805.1 of Camellia sinensis. Lineage (NCBI taxonomy): Eukaryota > Viridiplantae > Streptophyta > Magnoliopsida > Ericales > Theaceae > Camellia > Camellia sinensis. Next base: position 175,082,584 of record NC_138968.1, on the reverse strand, counting down.
GGGCTTATTTGAACCCTTATCGGTATTTGATTTTGGAATAAGGGTGGATGTACGGGTGGCACGCATGGAAGTTACGTACCCCTGGCAAACTGTTCCCTTGGGGCGGACCACGGATGCCACGGCTTGGATATATAACTCTGGGCGTGGGCATCTTTGGTAGTTCTTGAATATTTGATCCGGGGCGGGGGGGGGGGGGGAATTCTAATTAACTGTGGCCATGGCTTAGTGGTTGATAAGAAAATCTCTTGGGTGAGATTTTGAGCATCACCTAAACTATTAAAATTATCGAAATTATTATAATGATTGTTACATTTATCATGCTATTAATTATTATTATTATTATTATTATTATTATTATTATTATTATAATTATTATGGTTTGATTGTTTTCTCTTAAAAAGAATGGTAGGTTGGTTATATTTTCTTACTGTTTTGCAAAACACATAGCATATATTTTGTTGCCCTAACGTTTCATGCCAGATTATGTTGAAGAAGGGACTGAGGCTAAATTTGGAGCTACTGCTAATATTGAACCTTGGCTAACTTAAAGTCAAGACTTTATCAAAATAAGATTTTATTATCTCTTGTATTAGTATTTAAAAATGTTGTGATGTTGAATGTGAACTTGTAATTTTATTATTGTTGTTGGCCTATGACTATGTGAGAATTTAAAATTCCCAAATTAGTTGTTAAAATTTTATCTAGCAAGTTATTTGTTATTTAAATTTTATGATATTCCAAAAAAATTAAAAAAAAATTGGGCGTCACATTTCAACATTTCTTTCTCGCCCATGTCAATGGCAAGCAACTGATATATTTTAACTGGTGTCTTGGTGTTTGTCTTAAACCTGGTGACAAACATCTCCGCAATTTGTGCCCATAAAGCGATGCTACCTTCTGGAAACTTTTCAAACCAAGTTAAGCCTAGGTTGCCCAAGCTTGACAAAAACAAGATGCACATTAGAGCTTCATTCTGCCGATGTATGGCCGTAACTTGGCGAAAGTGGCTTAAGCGCATGTAGAGGTTTGACTTTCCCTTGTAGATTGTGAACTTAGGATGGTTGAAGTCCAAAGGCAGTGGTGCGTTCTCTATTGCCGGAACGAACGACGAGCTTTGCAACCTTACCAATGCCTTATCGGTTAGTTTGTAGGCAAGGCGCGGTACTGGCATTCCAACCTCGACGCTTCCGTGCATTCTATGTGCAAGCCATTATAAAGCCGAGATCCTTTCAGGGTTATGGGCTTGCGTGTTTTCCCTTATTCGTGCCCTTTCTTCTAGAACAGTTCACAGATCCACTGACTTGGGCAGCTTGGTGTGTCGAGAGGTGGTTTGGTGAATATGTGAGGGTCGGTAATTGCTTTCTCCATGCAAGACCTTTCAGTTCTCGTTCTCCCAAACCTTGAGTAACGAGTCATGGAGGTCCTTGAGCGTGTATCGCCTGTCCAGAGGCTTTTGCTTTCAGAATGCAAATGTGTGGCTCTCCTGTCACGATCTCCTGAGTGGCAAGAACGCGTTTTGCCTTTGCGAATTTCCACCTTGCCACGCCTTTGCCATTCATCTGGCATTTCATAGCCTTTATGTCTGCTGCCATTCTCTTTATCAATTCGTCTTGCTCTTTTACGCGATCCTCCAGAACCCGGGGATCTATCTTCCGCCTCTGTCCATCTGGGCTTTGAGAGCGATAAGGGCTCAAGCCCTGTTTTTTTCGCGTGCCCCTATGTGGGTTCCGTCACTGAGGATTTAAGTCTACCATGGATAGAACAAAAGGCAAATCCTTACGCCTCCTGTCCTCTTCTGGAGTTTGTCTATCGACAACAGACTGAGGCAAGTCTTCGTTGTGCGCCATTGAAATTAGTTTAAAGAAAACTCGATCAAGAGGTTTGTTCTCTGTGATAGCTTCCCACAAACAGCGCCAATTGTACAAGCACGAAATAATCTTCTCGTATAATCCTATTGACTAAGTTTACACTCCTCCAAACGTTGTCGCTTTACCACCTGAAAACACAAATGTGAGCTAGCCGGCAGGTGTGTGCCAGAAATCCCTCCGATGCCTAAGTCAAGAAGTAGACAATAGACAACATGCTCTATGTATTTTTGAGTAAGAATTGCAATACCTGTCCAAGGTTCTGGTTTGAGCTTTTATAGATTCCGTCAGGCACAATCCCAGTAGGACTCTAACTCTCCTTAGTAGAATCCTCCTAGGAATCACTTTCCAGCAGGATAATACCTATCTTGATAATATCCTATTCACAGCCAACCAAATGAGATGGTTAATCACCCTGCTCAGCTCGCTATGCCTAGCCGAGTTATCTGGTGCAACTACTCTGACCGGGCCGTGGAATCACGATCACCATAAGGCACCTTGCTGACATAACCCTAGCTTAGCCTTTTGCAGCACACCATTCCAGTCCGTCCACCAATGGTACACAAAACCATCTCAAGGCCCATTAACCGGCCCAATAACCTTTTGTAACGTGACCGGGCTATCCAAGCTCTCACCTCGGCCCATAGCCCAACCCAACATCTAAGAATGATAGACTTAGCTTGGCCCAATTTATCCAAATCTCAGTAAATAACAATCCTAAACTAGTTTGCAATGAAACTTAAACTAAAATTTTCCTTATAAACTAAAATAATAAAAAGGGAGAATATCAAATTCTTGAAAAAGAAATGAAAAACAAATTAAGAATTTAAGTTAAAGACAAAACATATGTTGTTTACTTGCGATATACCAGCCTCATTGCATTGTGTACTAGTATTAGGATTTTGCAATTTGACTTTGGTTGCATAGAAGTTTATGACTTCATTGGATTGTAAATTTATTTTGTTACGTGTTTATATTAAGAAATGCATGCACTTAAAATGAGAAAGATAGTTATACATAATTAGATTCAACATTATTTCTGAAAACAATCACAGATAAATCTCTCATTTGGAAAAATAATAAAATATTACTTTCATATAACGTGCACGTCACTGGGTCAAGCTAGCATGAATAACTCATTTTTTCCATTAGTTGTTAACTTAACACCCGTATCTTACCAGATCACTATGAAGTATAAACAAAATTTGGGGGACTATATCATTAATTAATTCCTTAAAAAAAAAACTATATCATTAATTAATTCCTTTAAAAATAAAAAAATAAAAAATAAAAATCCAAGCAAAACGGAACATATATAAAGAGAAATTTCAAACAAACTGATGTTTTGGGCCTAATGGTATTATGAGAGTTATTATGAAGCGGACTGGTTAAAATCTCATCAACTATAAAACTAATAAAAATAAATAAATAATAATAATAATAATTGAAACAGGGGGCCACAGCTAGGGTGTAAAAATGGGCCGCTTGTCCTGGCTTCTGCTGAGTTTAATAACACTTGGGGTTGGCTTAGAGGGCTCATGCCAAAAGCCCAAGTTAGAGCAGGAGAGGGAGTGGGTTGCCCCCTATTCCCGGCCAGGCCCAACTTGGGCTTGGGTTGGGTTATAGAATAATTTTTATATTTTTTTTTCCAAAAAACTCGAGTCGGCTTCAATTGCCTTGGTCTAATCCCTACCCAAATGGGAGGAGGAGGAGGCGGAGGCGGAGGCGACGGCGGTGCAGCTGCTGCGACGAGCTGGATCGGGCGAATCATTTTTCAATTTAATAATAAGAAGTTCACTAAAATTGTTTTAAGTGACGGTAGATGAGGGCCCATTAACAACTCATTTCAGTGGCCATCCTTGCTGTATAATATGCCTGGTGGTCACAAGGACCAAACTTGCTATAAAATCAACACAATTGTGTTTTCGGTTTGAGTTTTTTAGGTTAATTTTTTTTTTCTTGTTTTTTTATTTTTATATTTAATGAATATTTTTAAAATTTTAACTATTTTTTTTTTACCTTTTTAGGTGTACCTTACTTAAATGTATCGAAAAAGTAAAAAAATTTGTAAAAAAATATTTTAAAAAATTAGTAAATACATAAAAATACAAAAAAAAGTATATTGAATTATCGTATTTTTTTTTCTATTTTTGGTATTTAATGAATTTTAAAAAAAAAATTCACAAAAATTATATTTTTATGTGTATTTATGTTAGGTGTGTCTAAAAATTAAAAAAATTGCTTAAAATGTTAAAAAAATTCAGTAAAAACATAAAAACACGAAAAACAAGAAAATAAAATTTTTTGAAAACTGTTTTTGAAGAACCAAATACAAGCAAAGTGAATTTTTCCCAAAAACATAAGACACAAATATCAAAACAAAATGAAAAATAAAAAAGAGCAAAAACAAGGGTTATTTACATGGAGACCTCCTAAATTATTAAAAAGTATTATTTTAACTATTTAAACTATAAAAGCGTATAAATAAATTCTCTAAACTATTGAAAAATATCTTTTTGCCTCTTAAACTATGAAAGCGTACAAATAGACCCATTAAACTATTGTTATATTTCACTTTGACCCCTTTCGTCAGGGGTACAATTTGTACCTTTTTATAGTTTAGGGAGTTCGTTGGTATATTTTTTGAGTAATGCTACGTATCATGAAAAAAATATCATGAAAATAATCATGAAAAATTTTCCATTATTAAATTACACATACAAGAAAACATCACCAACTAATCAAGGGATAAAAAAATCTTCATGAAGTATTTCATGATATTTTTTTCATGATATCTAATATTATTCATATTTTTATAGTTTGGGATACAAACTAATGCATCTCAATAGTTTAAGAATTCATCTGTACTCTTTTACAATTTAAGAATTAAAATAATACTTCTGAATAGTTTAATAATGTTCATAAATAATCCAAAAAGAATTAGAGTTTAAAATCGTCATCAGTATTACCATATATCATCACCGACTGCTATGGGATGATCGAAAAAGTCGGCATAAAAAAGCAAGTTTTCAATCACAATATATGATACATTATTTTGAAATAGTAGTTATTGGAGGCGGCTTCCTTCTGTCCAGTGTCCACAATCTAGAACAGAGAGCAGTTCTGTTAGGTAGCCCGAATGACTTCCGGCTCGAATGGCTCGAGGTGCCAAAATGACGTCATTTTGGCACCTTTTTTTTTTTTTAAGAACTCAAAGGAGAGGAGAACAAAGGAGGAAGAAGATAAAGAAAGAAGAAGAAGAGAAACAGAGGAGGAAGAAGAGCTTGGGAACACAAACAAACACTTTGTGAATCTGGCATTATTGATTGAAAAGATAAGATTCATGGCATTATTGATTGAAGAGAAGACCGGGGAACAGAGAGAGAGAGAGAGAGAGGGAGAGAGAAAAGAGAGAAGAAACAGAGATACAGATCTGTGCTGTGTGTATACACACAGATCTGTGTGTGTATACATACACACAGGCGGCGCCGGTGGCTCGAGGGGTTTGTGATCGGCAGTGATGGCGGCACCGGTGGTTTGCGACGGTGATTCCGGCTCTCTCTTTGTCTCTGTTCCCCCTCCCTCTTTCTTCTCTTCCACCTACCTCTACCTTCCCCTTCTCTTCTTCTCTCTTCTTCTGTCTCCTTCTGTTGTCTGTTTCATTGAGAGAAAACAGAGGGAAAAGAGAAAAAGAAAAAAAGAAAAAAAATGAAATCCAAAATTTCGAGCCACATTCGAGCCAAGCATTTCGGGCCCTCAAACATTATTCAATAGAGAGTGTTGTTTGAATAGTTCATTTTGTGGACTGCTCTAGTATACGGGCTGACTCGAACGGTTAATTTTATCTGGAGTTTTATATATCTTATTCATATGAAAAATTAAATTAATTTAATAATTAAAACTCTTATTCCTTTATTACATTTGTCACTAAAAAAAATAAATAGTTTGTTTTTAGGATAATAACAAATACACTCTTTAAAATTTACTTAAAATATAAATTATCTCTTGTAATTTTAAAAATCACAACTCGCCCTTAAAGTTTTTAATTTCATAACAAATAACCCCTTCTGTTAATAAACATTAAGTCAATTAATAATTTTTAATGATGTCAGAAATTTATTTCAATTAAGAATTCATGTAATTTTATCATTTTATAAAAGAGTAGTTAGGAATTTATTTTTTTCAGTTAATTTTGTTAAATAAAAAATTATAAAAATTAATATTTGTAATTTTTCAAACTATATGGAGCAATGCGTATTTTAAGCAAATTTTAAAGGTGTATTTATAATTTACCATTATTGTTAAAAATAATTTTTATTTTTTTTTTAGTTTTTACAAATGTAATAAATTGAATAAGTTACGATTATCGAATTGACTTATTTTTTAAAAAATGAGATATATGAAGTGTCAAACAAAATGATCAATTTGAATCATCAAAATGAGACTTATAATATAACCTTCGCAAGCCCAAACAACTCCTGTCCAAATAAATTATTTTTTAAAATTATACTCAATGGAATGTTTGGGAAAAGACTTAGATTAAAATAGTCAATTAAAAGACAAAATAAGTTAAAATAATTAATAAGACAAAATATCACATCTAACCTATAATCATTTCATTTTTTCTTTCACAATCATCAAATCAATTATAAAAAATCTAACCAATTTCTCAAATATAACTATTTTAATCAGGTCAAAATAGTTTTTAAAAAAAACAAAATAACTAATTAAAATAATCAATTTCCCAAACAAGACCAATGTACATTTAACAAATAAATTGTTTTTTAAACACATCTACATCATTTAAAATTATTCTTTCAATCCCATTTTGTTAGTCTATTATTTTATTTTGAGAAGTCTCAAAATGATAAAAAAAATTATAAATATATTTAAAAATTTGAAAAGATAGAAAAATTAGTAGATAAATATTTTAAATTTTAAATTTAAGTATAATAATTCATATCTCCTTAGAATGTTAATTTTTTTTTTAAAAAAATCAATAAGGGTTGGTTTTAGAAGAAGGTTTGAGTTCTGTGGGGGCTATTTTAATCATAAAAAGATAATAAATATTTTAGTTTAATAAAATAAAATATCACATTTAACACAAAAATTTAAAAATTTATTCAAAATAAAACTTTTTAATCACAAACTAAAATAATCAAAAAATTAAAAAATCAATCACATCCCAAACCAACCCTGAGAACGGAGGAATTAATACATAATCAAGATGTTGTTTGTGACGTCAACGAAATGTGGGCCCGCAGTGTTTTCTGTCAAGCAATCTAACTCCACTGGGCCCCACGTTGCTAAAGATATTTTACCAGGTTGAAATCAATCCCGTTCCAAAAAAAAAAAAAAAAAAAAAAAAAAAAAGGGTTGAAATCAACCAGTCCCATCCCGTTTTGTTTTTTATTTTATTTTATTTTATTATTTTTTAACATAAAAAATGAGGGATATGTGTTGTCGTCACCCTATCCGTTTTCGTATTCGTAAATTCTATTGTTAATATAATAAATTATCAATCATATTTAATTCAACTCATAAAAAAATATTCATCATCAAAATACCAATAAAACTCAATCATATGTCACAAACAAGACTAAGATTCATATTTAATTCAACTCATAAAAAATATATATATTTAATTCAACTCATAAAAAAAAAGGTGCACTCCACAAAAAAAGACTCATATAGTATTTTGAAGATATTCTAAGATATCTGACTATTCAAATTTTGAAAATCTTCCACAAGGAACCCGCTTTGAAGAATCAGCCACCAAGCGTCAACATCAATAATTAATGTTCCAGCAAAAGAAGACAAAATTCATAAAAGATAAGGCTTCTCTTCAATTATCAGACAAGCGCACGCTAGAAAAAGACAAAAATTCCATAGATATTTGCCTGTAATTATCTGAATCTGTCAGTGGTAAGGTTTTTCCTCACTCACTACTTTGATAAAGTAGATAAACCCTATCCTGCTTTATTAAAGAAAAGCTGTGAAAATCCTTACACGTGTCCTGTAATAAATTATAGTGTCAAAATTTTGTCAAAAATAGAGGATTGAGTGATGTGCGATGGGGCCCAAAGTAGTACCCAACATCATTATCTTAAACCTCAATTTGTCTTTATTAGGAAAATATACATATAATTGTCTGTCAACATGTATAGAAATTTTGCACATGCTTGGAAATATTGTCAAAAAGCCTAGGTCTAGGGAAACATAGGTTTTGACTCTTAGGAAAGTTTTAGACGTAAAATGTTGGGCATAATCTTTTGAATTTTGTTTTTTCTTCTTTTGATGTTATATAAATTGGCATGGTTGCCAACGAAAGAGGCAGAATGAAAAATACCCCTTCACTCTCGTTGTAAAATTTCCAACCCCTCTCAAAAACCTCTAAGTGTACTAAGTCTTTCAGAATCTCAGAGTCTGTAATATAATCTTTGTAAGTATATTTCTTATTAATATGAAGTGTGAATAGTTTCTCTTTTTCCTTAAATATTTCAAAAAGGCAACTGTTCTTTTCTAAAACTTTATTTTCTTTTTAGAAAAACTAAGTTTATAGAATGCTTGTTTGCTCATTAATATTTCATGCTTTGAACCTTCGTAGTATCTGTTGTTTTCTATTTTGTTACTGAGTGACCTTAGCTGAAGAGCCCGTGTGAGCTGTGGTAAGGCGTTGGAGGGCAAATTGTAAGCAGAAATGGAAAGGTAAAAAATGAAAAATAAAAATATACTATGTTGAACGAAGCTTAGCTTCAAGGTGAGAGTACATGTAATGAAAACAAACATTGCCTAAAATTAGTTTTTGCCATAGAAAAGAATTTTAGAATACAAGAAGAGCAACCCGAGTAGAAATATTAAGAAAATATTGTTCATAAAAGAATTTTAAAAAAAAAATCAAAATTGTATGCTTTTAGATGAAAAACTTAGGATTAAAATCAGAATTAGTACTGAGCTTATACAAGAATTAGAAGATCAAAAATTAAGGTATCAAGTTCTTTTATCATTAGCATCTACCAGATCCCTAGAAAATTACAGTTTAAAAATTTCTTTAATAAATAGATAGCTAACTGTAAAATAAGAAGTCTTAAAGCTAGCCATACAACAACTTGAAAACCTATTAGCATAACTGTAGAATTAATTAGATAATTCTCAACCCAATTTCAAAATAGTAGTAGACCACTAACTCATCCTCCCAAAAAATTGGTATCAGAGCAGTGTTTGGTTTTAGGACAGTTTAAGTTAGTTTATGCATTTTGCTTATGATAATAGAGTAGTTTTTATTTTTGGACATTTTAGCTATAAATTTCATATTATAGTAGCTTGTAATAATTTTAAAGTAGGAGTTAATTTTGTGTATGAAAAAAGTAGAGTATCTAGATTTAGAACTCAGCAGCCATAACCATCGTTTCAGCATAGATAAAAATAAATTTCGTTGTAATTTCGGAAATACTTGTACGCATTAGCTTCATATAATCCTCAGCTAAACAGTATCATAGATTATCAAATTAACTTTGCAGAAAATATCAAAAAGGACATAGATAAAATTAGTAATCTTTTTATTTCATCCATAGATCATCTTCGAAATAATTGTAGCATAATCAAATATCAAGATAAAAAATTAGATTATATTCAAGACCAGTGTAGTTCAATTTTACAAAAACGAACAGATTTAAATTTAGAAAAATTTCCCACTAAATTAGAAATAGAAACTTTAATTTCAACTATAAATACTAGCAGCTCAAAACAAATAGAGATAGAATTTAAACAATTAATTGAAAAAATCCATACACAGATAAATCAAATAGCTAAACAAATAGAACGAATCAACCAAATTCAAGATAATCTAAAACAGAAATTAGAAATTTTAGAACAATTTGTAAGATCTTAGTTTATGAGTAGTGATAAAAAATCTAATAGAGATTACCAGATTATTTTAAAACAAGCAGAAGATTTTCATAATAACCCAGAAGGAATCAGTAGCTATCAAGGAATAAATCAGTCAGATAAAATATCAGTAAGACAAAATAATATAGAAATTTTATTTCTTATTAGATTGTGTGAAAAATTTGAATATCTGTCAGAACAACTGCATAGCTTAGAAAATCGTTTAGCTTCTTTAGAAAAAATAATACTTCAAAAAGGAAAAGGAGTAGAAATACAAACTAATAGACCCCAATCTCAGGTAAACGAAGAAGATATAGCCAGATATTTTGAAAAGCTTAAATTACCAAGAAAATCCACCTGTAGAATTTATAGAAAATAAAAATGTTTAAACGGCTAATAAAAGGAAGTAGTAGTAAAAAGCGTAATGAAAATGAAGATGTTAAAATGGAAGAATTTATAAATGTAGAACAACAAAGAGAAAAATTTAAGAAAGAGAAATTAGAATTAATTCCAGCTAAATATATATATAAGCTAGGTAAGATTCATAAAAAACAATATCTATTTAAACACTATGGTGAGCAGATGATTAGTGTAACTCAAGAAGATGAAAAAATAGAGCTAAATTTGATAGATAGAGAAAGCTATAAATATGCAGTAAAAGAACACCTTAAAATGACTCATTTAGGATTAGTTGTGGTAGGAATTAAAGCTTTAACCAGAGAAAATTTAGGAACTAAAGTCTTTGTATGTCTTTATGATGATAGATTTAATGATGTAGGACAAAGTATTTTAGGCAGCTATGAATTCAAAAGGAGGAATAGTTTATTTTATATCAGATTTCTTACTACCAACCTCGACCTTTCATAAAAAGATAAAAATAGGAATAAAGAGTAGAGGATGCAATATGAAAAAAGGAGAAAAGAATTTATTAGTTTGCACAGGATTTTTAGAATTAGCAGTCTGAGAAAGTAATACTCATTATAGACTTACAAATGATCAGATAGTTAAGTTATTAGGCGCAAAAGGAATAAAATCATTACCAGCTAAAAAATTTAGTTCTGAAGATAATGCAGCATTATATTGGAAATTAGGAGACTTTTTAGGATAAAAAAGGTTAGCCCCTCAAGATAATTTACTACATCAAACAGCAGATGGAAATTATGCAGTAAGATTTACCCAGTATACCTATGTAGCACCAGAAAAATCTGAAGATGATGAATTTAGCAGTATAGATAGGGAAGAAAATCAAGATAATCGTAGTGAAATATATCAGCTTTATGTAATGACAGAAGAAAAAACTATGTCACAAAATAAGATATATAATATTGATGAGATAGATTGAATACTTAGCCAGAGGAGATACCCATAACGAAGCAGTATCATTTTTGGATCAAGAATTTCATACAGAATATGTAGATGATATCATAGAAGATAATATACATCCTAACAAAATATTTAGAATACCAGAACAATCTAACCTAGAAGATACTTTTTATATGAATACAGAAAGCACAAGAACTAATAACCCCTAACCAACTGTAGAAGATCCCATAGAACCAATGCATTATGCAGTAGGAGGAAGAAGACCATTAGCCAGTTCAGGACGTAGTCACGCAGATCCAAATAAAAGCTATAAGTTTCATGGAAAGCGTAGACAACTAGATATGAGTATACAATTACAGCCAGTCAATAATCAAGGAACCCTTTTAGATTTAGCCAGATTCGACCCTTAGATATGGCAAGAAGTAATAGAAAGATGGGAAAAAGATGCAGTAAAAGCATGGATGACCAGTCCCTATGAATCAATTGATATGTGGGAATATATGGAGACACTTCTAGGAGATTCAGCTTATAATATTTATTTAACTTTCAAAGGAAAATATGAAGAAACAATTAAACAACTCAAAGAGTTAGGTAATAACCTGTGGAATTTTACCAAGTTTATTAAAGAAATACTTATAGGATATGATCCTTCTAGAGGAAATGATTCCGCTCAAAGCGTAGCATTAACTGAGCTAGACCAAATAACGTTAGGAAGTTGGAAATATATTGTACCTTTTAGTAAAGAATACTTAGCCATAGCAGCAAGAACTGGAAAAAGTTTTGATGAAGAAATAGGAAATAAATATTTTAGAAAATTACCTGGAGAACTAGGAAGAGAAATATAAAATAAATGGTCAGTTTATTATGCAAGTTTACTAGCAAAAATAGCCACAGGAGAAATAAAAATAAGAGGAACTTTAGGAATAGGACCTAGAATAGTTTTTACATTTTATAAACTCAGAGAAAAATGTATAGAAGTTAAAATATAGAAAGATTTGAAAAAACAAAGTTACGGCTTTTGTAGCAGTGTAATATATACTCCTCAGCAATATGAAGATAAATATAATAGGAAAAAATACAAAAAATATGAAAAATATAGAAAAGAAAAATATTGGAAGAAAAAATATAGAAAACCATGGAAAAAGCAAAAATTCATTAGAAAAAGTAGAACCTTTAATAGGACAAATTATAAGAGATTACCCAAAGAAGAAAAAGATAAAAGAAAACAAAAATATGTTAGAAAACCCAACAGTAACAAGTGCAATTGTTTTATATGTGGAAAACCCAATCATTTTGCAAAAAACTGCCCAAAACGACAAAGGCCTAATACTAATAAACAGATAGAAAGACTTCATATTATAGAAGATTTAGAAGAAGATATAGTTAGCATAAATAGCGATGATTCAGAACTCTATAGCATAGTCAGTGATTATGAATATCAAATAGAAGCCATAAGTTCAGAAAGTGATACAGATATAGATAATCTTTTAGGACAACTCAACCAGGAAATAGGACTAACTCGTTCCCAAGATACTTTCTTTATGATGGAATGTAATGCAGATACTGAATGTCAGCAAAATTTTCAAATAGGACTAGGATTTGATACTACTAGATGCAGCTATTGTAATTGGTTTCTGGCCAAAGATAAGAGAGCTCAATGTTTATTATGCAGTACAACCTATTATATAGTCTGTCTTGAAAAATTAAACATGACACATAAGATAACATTAGGAAATACCAGAGAAGATCATAGTCTAAAAAGCAGAGAATTACATTTAACAATTAGAGATTTAGAATTACAAGTAAGGGAACTCAAGTTACAAATACACGAGATAGAAACTAAGACTAGTTTTGACATAGGATGTTTAGAACTGGAAAATAGACTGCTTAAACAGCAGCTAGAACAATTTCACAATAAGTACCCTTTAAAAGATAAACTGATTGAAGAACATATGAATTCTTTAGAATTAGTCAACCTAGTTGATTCTCAACCCTTTAGTCAATATTCTCAAATACAACCAGATAATACATACTTACCATTTAATTACCCGGTTATACCCAAACCAAATTTAGTTGAGATCTCTTGTGTAATCAAATTTGCAGAAAAGACCCTTAGTATAGATGCCATGATAGATACAGGAGCCAGTAAATCATATATTGAACAACAAGTAGTTCCACCAAGATGGAGCACAACTTTAACAACCCCAGCTTTAGTTAATATAGCCGATGGCACTAAACAGACATACACACATTGCATCAATGGAGCACATATTAGTTTTCATCACCTAGGTTCTCAAGATCAGCATATAGAATGGTTCCCTTTACCTCAAGTTTGGATTGGCAATACCCGACAAAATCATCCTTTCATCTTAGGACTTAATTTCTTACTTAGTTTACAAGGCGGCATGGTTATCAGCCAACACAACATTAGTTTCTTTAAACGCACTGTACATACATCCACAACATATGCCCTTAGCACCATTGCTCATTCATCAGAGTTGCGTGCGAAACGTGGTGGTACCCTAGGAGTAGACTCAGTCCCCGCTAGTTTTTTATTTCCTAGTAGAAATATTTTTCCCGAGCTAGCCCAAAAATATATACCTGATGAGATAGCAAATGCTTCTTTAGAAAATTTAGACATAAAAAATTATGAAGATCTAGAAGATTTTGAACAAAATGGAGACTATTGGAATTTAGAAGATTTTCAACAAACAGTTAACCTAGAATTAATTTTTGCAAAAATAGGAAAATTAAAGAAAAAACCAGTGTACAGAAGAACAAAAAATGATTTAGATGAAATAATAAGATTAGTCGAAACAACAGAAATCTTAGGAGAACAGCCCGTGAAATATTGGGAAAGAAATAAAATTTTAGCCAGCTTAGATATAAAAAATAAACATTACAGGATTACCTCAGCACAAATAGATCATACGCCAGCAGATATAGAAGAATTTAGAACACAGATTAAGGAGTTATTAGATTTATGAGTAATTAGACCTAGTAATAGTCCGCATAGGAGCGCTGCATTTATGGTTAGAAATCATGCAGAGATAAAAAGAGGAAAAGCTAGAATGGTTATAAATTATAAAAGATTAAATGACAATATAGAAGATGATAAATATAATATACTAGATAAAGATCAACTCATAAACAGAATACAGACAGCTAAGATATTTAGCAAATTTGATTGTAAATCAGGATTTTGGCAGATAAAAATGGAAAAGGAAAGCATACCTTGGACAGCCTTTTGTTGCCCACAGGGACATTATGAGTGGCTAGTCATGCCTTTTGGACTAAAAAATGCACCCTCCATATTTCAGCGTAAAATGGATAGTATATTTAATAAATATAGTTTTATATTGGTATACATAGATGACATATTAATATTCAGCCCAGATAAAAATAGTCACATAGATCATTTATATTTAGCATTAGAAGAATTCATAAACAATGGAATAATAATTAGCAAGAAAAAGATGGTATTAAATAAGCCACATATAGAATTTTTAGAAATGGAGTTAGGAGATGGAAAAATTAGGTTACAACCTCATATAGTCAAGAAAATTCTAGAATATCTAGATAAATTAGAAGATACAAAACAACTTCAATCTTTTTTAGGAATCCTAATTTATGCATGAATGTATATTCCCAACCTTAGTAAAATAATAGGACCTCTATATAGCAAGACCACACTCACAGGACAAAAATATTTTAATCAACAAGATATAGCTCTAGTTAGAAAAATTAAAGACATTTGTAGAAATTTACCAGACCTACAACTTCCCTTAGAATCAGAATATATAGTCGTAGAAACAGACGCAAGTCAATTAAGATGGGAAACAATATAATTAGCTAAACCTAGTAAGTATGATAGTAAAAGTAAAGAACGCATTTGTAGATATAGTTTTGGAAAATTTAAAGAAAAAGACACGACAATGACCAGCCTAGATTTTGAAATACTAGGAGTAGTATATGCAATAAATAAATTTAGATTATTTTTGCACAAACCTTTTACTATTAGAACAGATTGTGAAGCTATAGTTAGATTTCATAATAAACTTAACGGGCGTAAATTGAGTATTAGAAGATGGGCAAAATTTTTAGACTGTACAGTAAGACAAGGATATAAAGTAGAATTTGAGCATATTAAAGGGAGTGATAATAGGTCAACAGATTGGTTAAGTAGGAAAATTTATTTATAAAAAGAAAATAACTAGTTTAATTTTTATGCAGATAATGGAGAACAGCAAAACCATGAACTTTAGGGGATTCGCTCTTCCCATTCATAAAGGCAGAAACAAGTTCAGATCATTAACAGGAATAGACCTAGACCCAGTCCAATAGTGTCTTTTAGATAACCTTTGGAATAACCATAGCCACCCAGTTAAACGCCTGTCAGCTTTAAACTCTCTTAGTATATATTTTTCAAAAATCCAAAATAAACCTTTGTCTAAAAGTTTTTCTTTCTATGTAGTAGCTAAAGGAACCAAGCTCGGTATTTACCATGACTGGATAGAAGTAGAACCCTTAGTTAAAAATTTTCCCATACCCCAGTTTAAAGGATTTTATGATTTCGAGTCAGCTAGTACCTATGCTCGAAGACAAATAGGAACCAACTATTTTATCAGTCAGATAGCTAAAGATTACCTGGACACATTAAGCAAGATGAGGTCAACCATTCTTGCTACTAGTGGAGTTCCAGTTAGCCAGATAATTGGAAGCAGTAGTTTTGGAAGCAGTAGTTCTAACCCTCAGATAGATTCACAAAATCCCCTCCAGATGTGCAGACATTGCGAAGGCCCTACCAAAAATTTCAAGAAAATTATGGATAAAGGCAAAAGGGTCAGTGAAGAGCTAGACCAGCTCCGAGACGGAAACAAAAAATTGAGAGTCACTATTTGAACCCTAACCAACCAGCTTAAAAAATTAGCTCTAGGAAAAACAACTACCCACTTTCCTAACCCAGAAATCAGACAACTCACCAGTGAGGAATTTGACCAATTGAGTGCGAGAATGTATTTCTTCAAACATTCTATAATTCGATCTTTTTGTGAGAAAAGCCAAGAAATAGAAGACCTCAAACCCCATATATACACCTTAGCCGAAGATAGCAGAAATAACGAGTTAATCACCATACAGCAGTTTCTTCAAGACCTCTCTATAGCAAGAGTTGATTGCCCTAGCTTAGCTTACCAATGGACCTATACATATGAAGACGAAGAGCAGCCCTGTTTAGAAGAAGAAAAGTGCAACAAGAGGTCAGAACATTTTGGTAGATGTCAGTGTAACTCAGACTTCAGCATTTTCCTTTGCCAGATAAATCTAGCTACATTCGAGCCATTGGAAATAGAGATTAGGGGCAAAACGTGTTATCTAACAGCCTCACAATTGTTAGATTACGGTTTTGTCTCCAGAATAATTTTTTCAGATCCAGATCAAACAGATAACTTCGGAAATAAACTAGCTCATGGAGTGCTTTGTGTAATGGAAGATCATCACCCATATGTAGAAGTAATAATTGATAGCAGATTACCAGAGTGGAAGGGAATATAGTGCAATCCAGCTAAACATAAAATGTATCTCAGAGGAACCCCAACATTCCCAAGATTTTCAGGACTTCTCAATCAAAGACCCTGACCATGCAGAAGATTTCCACTCAGAGAACAGCTTAATAAATGGAGGAAATTTGCCAACAATCCTCTATTAGCATATAATGGAAATTATGGACGACTAGTCTACAAAGATAGAAACCAGAAGATATATTGTAACTTAGCCATCCCAGGATATCCCTTCAGCAAAGAGACGTTTGTCGATGAGGGTCAATATCCCAACTATCAACATAGTATCTCCCATGAGTCACCAATAATAGATAACCAAGACAGTCAATGGCACGATGAACCAGCCATGGGGGATGGAGATGACTTTTATGACCAACTCTCAGCAGTAGACCTGGACGATCTCTCAGATAGAATGTGTGGAGTGCACCCTTTTTTTTTTATCCACACATTCTATCTGAGAGATCGTCCAGGTCTGCTGCTGAGAGTTGGTCGTAAAAGTCATCTCCACCCCCATGGCTGGTTCATCGTGCCATTGACTATCTTGGTTATCTATTATTGGTGACTCATGGGAGACGCTATGCTGATAGTTGAGATATTGACCCTCATCCACAAACGTCTCTTTGCTGAAGGGATATTCTGGGATGGCTAAGTTACAATATATCTTCTGGTTTCTATCTTCGCAGACTAGTCGTCCATAATTTCCATTATATGCTGATAGAGGATTGTTGGCAAATTGCCTCCATTTATTAAGCTGTTCTCTGAGTGGAAATCTTCTGCATGGCCAGGGTCTTCGATTGAGAAGTCCTAAAAATCCTGGGAATGTTGAGGTTCCTCTGAGATACATTTTATGTTTAGTTGGATTGCATTATATTCCCTTCCACTCTGGTAATCTGCTATCAATTATTACTTCTACATATGGGTGATGATCTTCCATTACACAAAGTACTCTATGAGCTAGTTTATTTCCGAAGTTATCTGTTTGATCTGGATCTGAAAAAATTATTCTGGAGACAAAGCCGTAATTTAACAATTGTGAGGCTATTAGATAACAGGTTTTGCCCCTAATCTCTATTTCCAATGGCTCGAATGTAGCTAGATTTATCTGGCAAAGACAAATGCTGAAGTCTAAGTTACACTGACATCTACCAAAATGTTCTGACCTCATGTTGCACTTTTCTTCTTTTAAACAGGGCTGCTCTTCATCTTCATAGGTATAGGTCCATTGGTAAGCTAAGCTAGGGCAATTAACTCCTGCTATAGAGAGGTCTTGAAGAAACTGCTGTATGGTGACTAACTCGTTATTTCTGCTATCTTCGGCTAAGATGTATATATGGGGTTTGAGGTCTTCTATTTCTTGGCTTTTCTCACAAAAAGATCGAATGATAGAATGTCTGAAGAAATACATTCTAGCACTCAATTGGTCAAATTCCTCACTGGTGAGTTGTCTGATTTTTGGGTTAGGAAAGTGGGTAGTTGTTTTTCCTGGAGCTAATTTTTTAAGCTGGTTGGTTAGGGTTCAAATAGTGACTCCCAATTGTTTTTCTTCGTCTCGGAGCTGGTCTAGCTCTTCACTAACCCTTTTGCCTTTATCCATAATTTTCTTGAAATTTTTGGTAAGGTCTTCACAATGTCTGTACCTCTGGAGGGGATTTTGTGAATCTATCTGAGGGTTAGAACTACTGCTTCAAGAACTACTGCTTCCAATTATCTGGCTAACTGGAACTCCACTAGTAGCAAGAATGGTTGACCTCATCTTGCTTAATGTGTCCAGGTAATCTTTAGCTATCTGACTGATAAAATAGTTGGTTCCTATTTGTCTTCGGGCATAGGTACTAGCTGACTCGAAATCATAAAATCCTTTAAACTGGGGTATGGGAAAATTTTTAACTAAGGGTTCTACTTCTATCCAGTCATGGTAAATACTGGGCTTGGTTCCTTTAGCTACTACATAGAAAGAAAAACTTTTAGACAAAAGTTTATTTTGGATTTTTGAAAAATATATACTAAGAGAGTTTAAGGCTGACAGGCGTTTAGCTGGGTGGCTATGGTTATTACAAAGGTTATCTAAAAGACATTGTTGGACTGGGTCTAGGTCTATTCCTGTTAATGGTCTGAACTTGTTTCTGCCTTTATGAATGGGAAGAGCGAATCCCCCAAAGTTCATGGTTTTGCTGTTCTCCATTATCTGCACAAAAATTAAACTAGTTATTTTCTTTTTCTAAATAAATTTTCCTACTTAACCAATCTGTTAACCTATTATCACTCTCTTTAATATGCTCAAATTCTACTTTATATCCTTGTCTTACTGTACAGTCTAAAAATTTTGCCCATCTTCTAATACTCAATTTACGCCCGTTAAGTTTATTATGAAATCTAACTATAGCTTCACAATCTGTTCTAATAGTAAAAGGTTTGTGCAAAAATAACCTAAATTTATTTATTGCATATACTGCTCCTAGTATTTCAAAATCTAGGCTGGTCATTCTCGTGTCTTTTTCTTTAAATTTTCCAGAACTATATCTACAAATGCGTTCTTTACTTTTACTATCATACTTACTAGGTTTAGCTAATAATATTGTTTCCCATCCTAATTGACTTGCGTCTGTTTCTACAACTATATATTCTGATTCTAAGGGAAGTTGTAGGTCTGGTAAATTTCTACAAATGTCTTTAATTTTTCTAACTAGAGTTATATCTTGTTGATTAAAATATTTTTGTCCTGTGGGTGTGGTCTTGCTGTATAGAGGTCCTATTATTTTACTAAGGTTAGGAATATACATTCGTGCATAAATTAGGATTCCTAAAAAAGATTGAAGTTGTTTTGTATCTTCTAATTTATCTGGATATTCTAGAATTTTCTTGACTATATGAGGTTGTAACCTAATTTTTCCATCTCCTAACTCCATTCCTAAAAATTCTATATGTGGCTTATTTAATACCATCTTTTTCTTGCTAATTATTATTCCATTGTTTATGAATTCTTCTAATGCTAAATATAAATGATCTATGTGACTATTTTTATCTGGGCTGAATATTAATATGTCATCTATGTATACCAATATAAAACTATATTTATTAAATATGCTATCCATTTTACGCTGAAATATGGAGGGTGCATTTTTTAGTCCAAAAGGCATGACTAGCCACTCATAATGTCCCTGTGGGCAACAAAAGGCTGTCCAAGGTATGCTTTCCCTTTCCATTTTTATCTGCCAAAATCCTGATTTACAATCAAATTTGCTAAATATCTTAGCTGTCTGTATTCTGTTTATGAGCTGATCTTTATCTAGTATATTGTATTTATCATCTTCTGTATTGTCATTTAATCTTTTATAATTTATAACCATTCTAGCTTTTTCTCTTTTTATCTCTGCATGATTTCTAACCATAAATGCAGCGCTCCTATGCGGACTATTACTAGGTCTAATTACTCATAAATCTAGTAACTCCTTAATCTGTGTTCTAAATTCTTCTATATCTGCTGGCGTATGATCTATTTGTGCTGAGGTAATCCTGTAATGTTTATTTTTTATATCTAAGCTGGCTAAAATTTTATTTCTTTCCCAATATTTCACGGGCTGTTCTCCTAAGATTTCTGTTGTTTCGGCTAATCTTATTATTTCATCTAAATCATTTTTTGTTCTTCTGTACACTGGTTTTTTCTTTAATTTTCCTATTTTTGCAAAAATTAATTCTAGAACCTAGATGATGAAAACTAATCTGTGCTCTATTGATGCAATGCGTGTATGTCTGTTTAGTGCCATCGGCTATACTAACTAAAGCTGGGGTTGTTAAAGCTGTGCTCCATCCTGGTGGAACTACTTGTTGTTCAATATATGATTTACTGGCTCCTGTATCTATCATGGCATCTATACTAGGGGTCTTTTCTGCAAATTTGATTACACAAGAGATCTCAACTAAATTTGGTTTGGGTATAACCAGATAATTAAATGGTAAGTATGTATTATCTGGTTGTATTTGAGAATATTGACTAAAGGGTTGAGAATCAATTAGGTTGACTAATTCTAAAGAATTCATATGTTCTTCAATCAGTTTATCTTTTAAAGGGTACTTATTGTGAAATTGTTCAAGCTGCTGTTTAAGCAGTATATTTTCTAGTTCTAAACATCCTATGTCAAAACTAGTCTTAGTTTCTATCTCGTGTATTTGTAACTTGAGTTCCCTTACTTGTAACTCTAAATCTCTAATTGTTAAATGTAATTCTCTGCTTTCTAGACTATGATCTTCTCTGGTATTTCCTAATGTTATCTTATGTATCATGTTTAATTTTTCAAGACAGACTATACAATAGGTTATACTGCATAATAAACATTGAGCTCTCTTATCTTTGGCCGGAAACCAATTACAATAGCTGCATCTAGTGGTATCAAATCCTAGTCCTATTTGAAAATTATGCTGACATTCAGTATCTGCATTACATTCCATCATAAAGAAAGTATCTTGGGAACGAGTTAGTCCTATTTCCTGGTTGAGTTGTCCTAAAAGATTATCTATATCTGTATCACTTTCTGAACTTATGGCTTCTATTTGATATTCATAATCACTGACTATGCTATAGAGTTCTGAATCATCGCTATTTATGCTAACTATATCTTCTTCTAAATCTTCTATAATATGAAGTCTTTCTATCTGTTTATTAGTATTAGGCCTTTGTCGTTTTGGGCAGTTTTTTGCAAAATGATTGGGTTCTCCACATATAAAACAATTGCACTTTTTACTGTTGGGTTTTCTAACTTATTTTTGTTTTCTTTTATCTTTTTTTTCTTTGGGTAATCTCTTATAATTTGTCCTATTAAAGGTTCTACTTTTTCTAATGAATTTTTGTTTTTTCCATGGTTTTCTATATTTTTTCTTCCAATATTTTTCTTTTCTATATTTTCCATATTTTTTGAATTTTTCCTATTATATTTATCTTCATATTGCTAAAGAGTATATATTACACTGCTACAAAAGCCGTAACTTTGTTTTTTCAAATCTTTCTGTATTTTAACTTCTATACATTTTTCTCTGAGTTTATAAAATGTAAAAACTATTCTAGGTCTTATTCATAAAGTTCCTCTTATTTTTATTTCTCCTGTGGCTATTTTTGCTGGTAAACTTGCATAATAAACTGACCATTTATTTTCTATTTCTCTTCCTAGTTCTCCAGGTAATTTTCTAAAATATTTATTTCCTATTTCTTCATCAAAACTTTTTCCAGTTCTTGCTGCTATGGCTAAGTATTCTTTACTAAAAAGTACAATATATTTCCAACTTTCTAACGTTATTTGGTCTAGCTCAGTTAATGCTACGCTTTGAGCGGAATCATTTCCTCTAGAAGGATCATATCCTATAAGTATTTCTTTAATAAAATTGGTAAAATTCCACGAGTTATTACCTAACTCTTTGAGCTGTTTAATTGTTTCTTCATATTTTCCTTTGAAAGTTAAATAAATATTATAAGCTGAATCTCCTAGAAGTGTCTCCATATATTCCCACATATCAGTTGATTCATAGGGACTGGTCATCCATGCTTTTACTGCATCTTTTTCCCATCTTTCTATTACTTCCTGCCATATCTGAGGGTCGAATCTGGCTAAATCTAAAAGGGTTCCTTGATTATTGACTGGCTGTAATTGTATACTCATATCTAGTTGTCTACGCTTTCCATGAAACTTATAACTTTTATTTGGATCTGCGTGACTACGTCCTGAACTGGCTAATGGTCTTCTTCCTCCTACTGCATAATGCATTGGTTCTATGGGATCTTCTACAATTGGTTGGGGGTTATTAGTTCTTGTGCTTTCTGTATTCATATAAAAAGTATCTTCTAGGTTAGATTGTTCTGGTATTCTAAATATTTTGCTAGGATGTATATTATCTTCTATGATATCATCTACATATTCTGTATGAAATTCCTGATCCAAAAATGATACTGCTTCGTCATGGGTATCTCCTCTGGCTAAGTATTCAATCTATCTCATCAATATTATATATCTTATTTTGTGACATAGTTTTTTCTTCTGTCATTACATAAAGCTGATTTATTTCACTACGATTATCTTGATTTTCTTTCCTATCTATACTGCTAAATTCATCATCTTCAGATTTTTCTGGTGCTACATAGGTATACTGGGTAAATCTTATTGCATAATTTCCATCTGCTGTTTGATATAGTAAATTATCTTGAGGGGCTAACCTTTTTTGTCCTAAAAAGTCTCCTAATTTCCAATATAATGCTGCATTATCTTCAAAACTAAATTTTTTAGCTGGTAATGATTTTATTCCTTTTGCGCCTAATAACTTAACTATCTGATCATTTGTAAGTCTATAATGAGTATTACTTTCTCAGACTGCTAATCCTAAAAATCCTGTGCAAACTAATAAATTCTTTTCTCCTTTTTTCATATTGTATCCTCTACTCTTTATTCCTATTTTTATCTTTTTATGAAAGGTCGAGGTTGGTAGTAAGAAATCTGGTGTAAAATAAACTATTCCTCCTTTTGAATTCATATCTAATTCATAGCTGCCTAAAATACTTTGTCCTACATCATTAAATCTCTCATCATAAAGATATACAAAGACTTTAGTTCCTAAATTTTCTCTGGTTAAAGCTTTAATTCCTACCACAACTAATCCTAAATGAGTCATTTTAAGGTGTTCTTTTACTGCATATTTATAGCTTTCTCTATCTATCAAATTTAGCTCTATTTTTTCATCTTCATGAGTTATACTAATCATCTGCTCACCATAGTGTTTAAATAGATATTTTTTTTATGAATCTTACCTAGCTTATATATATATTTAGCTGGAATTAATTCTAATTTTTCTTTCTTAAATTTTTCTATTTGTTGTTCTACATCTATAAATTCTTCCATTTTAACATCTTCATTTTCATTACGCTTTTTACTACTACTTCCTTTTATTAGCTGTTTAAACATTTTTATTTTCTATAAATTCTATAGGTGGATTTTCTTGGTAATTTAAGCTTTTCAAAATATCTGGCTATATCTTCTTCGTTTACCTGAGATTGGAGTCTATTAGTTTGTCCTTCTACTCCTTTTCCTTTTTGAAGTATTATTTTTTCTAAAGAAGCTAAACGATTTTCTAAGCTATGTAGTTATTCTGACAGATATTCAATTTTTTCACACAATCTAATAAGAAATAAAATTTCTATATTATTTTGTCTTATTGATATTTTATCTGACTGATTTATTCCTTGATAGCTACTGATTCCTTCTGGGTTATTATGAAAATCTTCTGCTTGTTTTAAAATAATCTGGTAATCTCTATTAGATTTTTTATCACTACTCATAAACTAAGATCTTACAAGTTGTTCTAAAATTTCTAATTTCTGTTTTAGATTATCTTGAATTTGGTTGATTCGTTCTATTTGCTTAGCTATTTGATTTATCTGAGTATGGATTTTTTCAATTAATTGTTTAAATTCTATCTCTATTTGTTTTGAGCTGCTAGTATTTATAGTTGAAATTAAAGTTTCTATTTCTAATTTAGTGGGAAATTTTTCTAAATTTAAATCTGTTCGTTTTTGTAAAATTAAACTACACTGGTCTTGGATATAATCTAATTTTTTATTTTGATATTTGATTATGCTACAATTATTTCGAAGATGATCTATGGATGAAATAAAAAGATTACTAGTTTTATCTATGTCCTTTTTGATATTTTCTGCAAAGTTAATTTGATAATCTATGATACTGTTTAACTGAGGATTATATGAAGCTAATGTGTACAAGTATTTTCGAAATTACAACGAAATTTATTTTTATCTATGCTGAAACGATGGTTATGGCTGCTGAGTTCTAAATCTAGATACTCTACTTTTTTCATACACAAAATTAACTCCTACTTTAAAATTATTACAAGCTACTATAATATGAAATTTATAGCTAAAATGTCCAAAAATAAAAACTACTCTATTATCATAAGCAAAATGCATAAACTAACTTAAACTGTCCTAAAACCAAACACTGCTCTAATGCCAATTTTTTGGGTGGATGAGTTAGTGGTTTACCACTATTTTGAAATTGGGCTGAGAATTATCTAATTAATTCTACAGTTATGCTAATAGGTCTTCAAGCTGTTGTATGGCTAGCTTTAAGGCTTCTTGTTTTACAGTTAGCTGTCTATTTATTTGAGAAATTTTGAAACTGTAATTTTCTAGGAATCTGTCAGATACTAATGATAAAAGAACTTGATACCTTAATTTTTGATCTTCTAATTCTTGTATAAGTTCAGTATTGATTTTGATTTTAATCCTAAGTTCTTCATCTAAAAGCATACAATTTTGATTTTTTTTTAAAATTCTTTTATGAACAATATTTCCTTAATATTTCTACTCGGGTTACTTTTCTTGTATTCTAAAATTCTTTTCTATAGCAAAAACTATTTTTAGGCAATGTTTGTTTTCATTACATGTACTCCCACCTTGAAGCTAAGCTTCATTCAACATAGTATATTTTTATTTTCCATTTTTTACCTTTCCTTTTCTGCTTACAATTTGCCCTCCAGCGCCTTACCACGGCTCACACGGGCTCTTCAGCTAAGGTCATTCAGTAACAAAATAGAAAACAGCAGATACTACGATGGTTCAAAGCATGTAATATTAATGAGCAAGCAAACATTCCATAAACTTAGTTTTTCCAAAAAGAAAATAAATTTTTAGAATAGAAGGGTTGCCCTTTTGAAATATTTAAGGAAAAAGAGAAACTACTCACACTTCATATTAATAAGAAATATACTTACAAAGATTATATTACAGACTCTGAGATTCTGAAAGACTTAGTACACTTAGAGGTTTTTTAGAGGGGTTGGAAATTTTGCAACGCAGAGTGAAGGGGTATTTTTCATTCTGTCTCTTTCATTGGCAAGCATGCCAATTTATATAACATCAAAAGAAGAAAAAACAAAACTCAAAAGATTATGCCCAACATTTTACGTCTAAAACTTTCCTAAGAGTCAAAACCTATGTTTCCCTAGACCTAGGCTTTTTGACAATATTTCAAAGCATGTGCAAAATTTCTATACATGTTGACGGACAATTATTTGCATATTTTCCTAATAAAGACAAATAGAGGTTTAGGATAATAATGTTGGGTACTGCTTTGGGCCCCATCGCACATCATTCAATCCTCCCCTTTTGACGAAATTTTAACACTATAATTTATTACAGGACACGTATAAGGATTTTCATAGCTTTTCTTTAATAAAGCAGGATAGGGTTTATCAGCTTTATCGGCCCTGTTTGGTAGAACTGTGGGAAAGTTCTTATAGCTTATGCCTTAATAGCTTATAGCTTATAGCTTATAACTATGAACATAAGCTGATTTCTGACTTATAAATTAAGCATCTCCTGCCCCACTCAAAGAATAAGTTGATTTCTGACTTACAAAAAGCTATAAGCTGCATTGTTAAGCTAAACCAAACACATCAAAATAGCTTAAATTAAGCTGAAAGCTGAAATAAGCAGCTTTTAAGCTGCACCAAACAGGCACATCAAAGTAGTGAGTGAAGGAAAAATCTTACCACTGACATACTCAGATAATTACAGACAAATATCTACGGAATTTTTGTCTTTTTCTGGCGTGCGCTTGTCAGATAATTGAAGAGAAGCCTTATCTTCTATGGATTTTGTCTTCTTTTGCTGGAATATTAATTATTGATGTTGACGCTTGGTGGCTGATTCTTCAAAGCGGGTTCCTTGTGGAAGATTTGCAAAATTTGAAGAGTCAGAAATCTGGGAATATCTTCAAAATATTATATGAGTCTTTTTTGTGGAGTGCACCAATAGAACTCAATCATTCATAAATTCTATATAAAATATATATAGAATAGCAAAAAAAAATATTAATTAATATGACACAAATAAATACATTTATATAAAATATATATATACATATATACTTATATAATTCAACCCAAAAGGAGACCTAAATCTCGACCAAAATACAATAGAAAGTCTACGAAGAGTCAACAATTTCGCACCCCTTGGGAAAGGCTGCTTACTCCACTAGACAGTGGTATCCTTTTTTTTTTTGATCCAAATTCCACGCTCCCACAAAATCGAAGTATTTATCAGGTCAATATAAATTTCACAAATTTTAAAATTAAAACACTTGTATACTTATTTTTTAGGATAAAACACTAATTTTCTTGTTTTCATTATTCAGAAAATACTTTTCTGAAAATTTTACTTTCTTATTTTTCGTATTTTTTTATTTTTACTGAATTTTTTAATATTTTAAGCGATTTTTTACTTTTTAGACACATCTAACATAAATACACCTAAAAAGTCAAAAAATTGTAAAAAAAATCTTTTAAAAATTCCCTAAATACTAAAAATACAAAAAAAATACAAGAATTCAGTACATTTTTTATATTTCTATGTATTTATTAATTTTTTAAAATATTTTTTCACAAATTTTTTACTTTTTAGATACATCTAACTAAGGTGCATCTAAAAAATTAAAAAAAAATGTTTAAAATTAAAAAATATTCACTAAAAACAAAAGAATACGAAAACCAAAAAACTCAGTTTTCAAAAAGCTTAATCCAGAAAATTCAAACCAAACACACTGATTAAATTTTAAAATATAATTTCATAAATTATTCAGTCTTTTTTTTAAAATAAATTCAAAGGTCCTATTAAAATGAAAATTATATTAAAAGGTAATCACTACATGTTTAGATTTAATTTTTTAGGGATAAAAATAAACTTCTCAAAACATAAAATTACACATTTAGACAATTTACACTAGAAGTTTTGAATTTTTTCTCATTTTAGAACAAATCCCACATTAGTAACAAAAAACCTAACACTCCAACAATGTAACAATTCAATATAATACACTAAAAAACTCTATAGTGTACTTTTTCAAAACGTAACAAAGTAACACTGGAAAAAAACTTTTTGCTGTACTTTTCTCAAACAAAATGTAACATAAAAAATTAGTGTAAGTTTTCCAAATGTAATACTCCGATCAGTGTAATCTCAAACGTAACACTCAAATGTAACATACAAAAATATTTTAAAAACTCATTAGTGTATTTTTTCTAAACGTAACACTTGTGGTTTGAAATTATACATTTGTCTAAAATTTCTTAAGGAATATTTATACTCTTTTTGAAATGGTTTGAAAAATCTCACATTTTTTTTTAATTATTACATTTGAGAGTTACGTTTGGGAAAAGTACACCAAAAAGTTTTTTTTTTTTTTTTTTATGTGTTACATTAAAGTGTCATACTAATAAATTTTTTTAGAGTGCTATATTGAAGTGTTACGTTTGAAAAAATATATACAAAGGAATTTTTGCGTGTGTTGCATTAGAATGTTACATTAAAGAGTTTTTGTGTGTTATATTAGAATGTTATACTAAGGAATTATTTTAAAGTACTATATTAAAGTGTTACATTTGAAAAAAATACACTAAATTTTTTTTGTATGTGTCACATTAGAGTGTTACACTAAGATTTTTTTTTTTTTGGACTGTTATATTAGAGTATTACATCTAGAAAAAATACACTAAGAAATTTTTTTATGTGTTACATTAGGATGTTATAATAAATAAAAAAAATTATGTATTACATTAGAGTGTTAAATAAGAAATTTTTTTGGAGTGTTACATTTGAGAAAAATACAATAAGGTATTTTTTTATGTATTACATAAGGGTATTACACTAAGATTTTTTTTTTTTTTTTTTAAATGTTATATTAGAGTGTTATGTTTGAGTGTTACATTAGAGTATTACAGTTTGAAATTATATATTTGGCCAAAACTTACCAAATAATTTGTGTTCTCCTTTTGAAATATTTAAAAAATTTCACATCATTTTGAAATGTTTGAAAAATCTCATATTTTAAGTCATTTTTGTATTCTTTGTGAAATATTTTCCAAATAAAAAGATTTTTATATAAAAATTCATCTCAAATTTGATTCCCATATATTGTGTACCTTACCTCTCTAGCACAAAAGAAAAAAAAAAATGACCATAATAGAAATAAGGATATAATCATAAATCTAATTTTTAAATAATATATTAAATTTATCTTTTCAAAATCAATAGGACTAATTAGTTCATAAGAAAATTCTTAAGATTAAATGGATTACCATTCCTCAAGATGAGATTTATAAGTAAATTTTCTTATTATTTATTTATTTATTTTTAATATATTTTTTTACAAATATATTTTTTTAGTACTAATAACAATTTACAAATTATTTTTAGTAGTTTTTCATAATCAATAAATCAAATCGTTTTTAGATTTCAACCACTGAGAACAATCATATGCATTTTATTTTATTTTTAAGTGTGTACTAAATCCATAAATATAAAATTGACAGAGCTCTACAAACAAATAAGGCCCTGTTTGGGAATAAAAATTGAGAGGTTAAAATAATTAATAACAATAGCAAAATGTGAAAATAATTAACAAAGTTAAATATCACATAATACACATTAATTAATTTTTTTTTCTTACAATCATTTTGGAAACTATAAAAAATGGATAAATTACATTTACAACCCTGAGGTTTAGGTTTAATACATATCACATTCTGACGTTTGGAAAATTACACTAACTTCCTGTCATTGTAATTATTTAGATGAAATGAAAATATTGAACTCATGCACTCTCTTTTTTTGTTTTGCTTTACTCTCTTTTCTTTTTTCTTTTTTTCTCTTTTTTTCCCCTTTCTTTCCCCTTTTTTTTTTTTTAATGTAATTTTCTCTATTTTTGTATTAAGAGTTATTACATTTTATATAAGCAGAGGTTTGTGAAATGAAACTATTAATCACAGGGGTGGGAATGTAATTTCCAAAACGTCAAGAAATGAGTAGTAATTTGACCAAACCTCAAGAAGTATCAATGCAATTTACCCAAAAAAAAATTTACAAATCATCTTCAAATACAATTTTTTTTTATTCATAAAATAACCAAAAAAAAACTATATAATCAACTAAAATAGTTAGGTAAGTTTCAAACGAGACCTAACTTTGAAAACACGCAAACTATTTGAATTAGACAAAATAAAAATAAATAAAAATTGATTGACGAACAGCACAAATAATAATTACTAAACACAAAAACATGATGAACTTTGAGGGATCGATAGAAGAAATGGCGATCTCATTCGTTATTGACAACTCTAAACCGACACAAAAATCTTAGAAACTGAATAAAATTTGAGAGACTTTTATTCAGTAAAAATTTGATCCGTACCTTCTTCTGGGGGCAGAAGTTTAGCGTCGGATCGGAAGCCCGTGAAGCAATTCAAAAATAGAGATACGAAGACAAGGCAACAGAACAACTTGGATGCTGTTGCAAACGACTCCATCATCGATTTTTGGAACTCTTTCGGTTTGATTATGGCTAACGAATGTATGGACCAGCAAGTAGTCATGTCATATACACACTATTCGGAGGCACATTTTCGAGCTACCCAGCATTATTGGAGAGAGAGTCTGCATTTTCGAGCCATTCGGGGGCACATTTTTGAGCCACCAAGTTTTATTGATATGTATATATATAGGAAAATGTTTGGTAGCTCAAAATTTTGTGGCTCAAATCTGTCAAAACGACATCGTTTTACACTCAAAATCTGTCAAAACGACGCCGTTTTAAGTGATTTGAGCCATTTGAGCCACAAAATTTTGAGCTACCTAGCATTATTGATATATATATATATCAGCAATGCTGGGTGGCCACAAATTCTATGACTCAAATGGCTCAAAACACCCAAAACGACGTCGTTTTGGGTGCAAAACGACATTGTTTTGACAGTTTCAGACCATTTGAGCCACAGAATTTGTGGCCACAAAACATTTTCCTATATATATATAGAAAAATGCTTGGATCCTTTTTTTTTTGGAGACCCCCATAATCCTCTTTGGATTTTAACCATTGATGTATATGTGTGACCCACTCATGTATATGTGGGATCTACACCATCAACGGTTGAGATCCAAATGGGATTATGGGGTCTCTAATTAAAGGAAGTCTCAATTATTATTGATATATATATATAGAGAGAGAGAGAGAGATATGAATTTGGAAAGGGCGTGAGTATGGTGGTTACCCTTCTACTAAACAGACTACCAAAGCTGGCAAATATATAGAATAATGTTTGGAACCATTAAAACAGTAGCTCAAAAGTTGCATTAATAAGGTGGTAATGTTATAGATTTTATCTTGATGTGATATTTTAGCTTAATTTTTGTCCTTTTTTTTTTTTGAAAGTGTCAGCTCAGTAGAGCCCTTTTAGAACTCTACTTTTGGAGCTATTAATCATCACTGCTCTATATATTACTCCCTCCATCTTAAAATAATAATCATTTTTAAGGAATCTAATTTTTTTAATAATATAATTATTATATTTTAAAATATTAATTTTTTAAAATTATCTTTTGATAATATATTATTTTAGGAATATCAATTATCAAAATTATACTTTTTGTGTTATTAATAAATTTATAAAAGAAAGGTAAAATAGTAAATTCGTTGTCACGCCCCACCTTTTTATTACTCGAAGTTGTTACCAAATTCATTAACTTAATTCAAGTTCAGAGATAACATGCGGAAATAAACTCTTTAGTCCAATGAGTAGAAATAAATAACAATTCTCTCATCCGAATGCAAATTAAATACAACATAAGCATACTGAATAAAATGCCCAAAGGCTTACATCATTAAAGAATCAAGAAGAAGGGTGTAACCCTTTTTCATATATGGCATTCCGCCAACACAAAAGAGGCCCCGTGGCCAACAAGTAAGAAGATCCAAATCTTGTAGCACATCCTGCTTAACACCTGAAAAAGATTCAACAACGTGGGATGAACATATAGTCCAGTAGGGATCTCAACATGGCTCTCAACAATAACAACTTACAGATAGCTATGATCATGAATGCTCAATATGATACTACAATAGTAATGTGGCAATTTATACAAAATATACATAAGTATGAACTTTTCTCGAAAACAACCATTTCATTCAACGTTATAAGCGATTCATCTTTCTTTTCTTTTCATTACCCCTTGTTCCCAAACTTTCATAACAATAACAACTTAGAAAACAATTCCACTAAGCCCATTACTTTTCTCCCATTTTCCATACTCACAACAGATTTTCCCTTTTTCAAAACATACTTTCAAATACCCAATTTTCCTCCACACTTTCCCAAAATCTCATAATGGCATTTTAGTTTATTCCCAATACATTCATATCTATACATGCATGCCTTTAATAGAAAGGTGATAACAAATCATCAACATGTATATAATCAACAAATGAGGCAACTCGACCCTCCAAAACTGTAACCATCGCAATCCATGATATACTCAGGTATACTGAGACAATAATAATAAAGTTCTACTCTACTTGCCATAAGCACGGTAAGTTAAGATACACCTTACAATCAAATGACTAGCCATATTCTCCAAACACAAGCTGGAAGGTAATGGTACCTAGTCCAAGTTCTCCAGGCGCTAGCTGGAAGGCACTGGTAATCCTCATTCTAAACACGGTATATAACACCAACCATCTCAATATAACAAAGCACAACCAATAAGTGTAATACGTACACATAAACTATTCAAGATACATAAACAATGTGTTAAAGTATATGAACACATAGGTGTGTGGAGTACATCTCCTATCTCCTCCCACACACTGGAGTACATCACCTATCTCCTCCCTAACAATTATACATATATAATGTATCATAGCACTTCATTACCTACAATGGTCAATCAACACATGTGTAATGCATACATGACAATTCAACACAACCATGTCATCCTCAACCGATGACCAAGGACAAAACCTCTAGATGCATGATTTTAATACACCTATTATAAAGACTCAACTCTCATGAGATCTTAAACCCAACAACGACATTAGTACGACAGGTAAGGGTAAAAACCCCCCAAATGTGTGTATTTAACACTTATGATACAATAATTAAATTCTCATATTTATTTTTTGAAACTCACATAGAGTTAACATTTCATCGCCCATTTCCAAGATCAACTTCTAGGATTTTCCAATTTCAAAACCCCTTTTTCATTTCACAAAACCAATTCCATTCATTATAAAGCCATAACCTGACTCGATTCAATACATTCATTTCAAACAACCCCAAAGCCATAGTTAATCTCTTAGGCATTAACACCTTCACCCAACTCCTATTAACAATAGGGACTTACAAACCTTGATCAATTACCCTCTATTTTAATTTACCAAATCAAAACATAATTTAGGGTTTTTTTTTCTTTCCACAATAACATGCTAATTTACACTCCAATTAGCCCAAAGAACTATCAAAGATAAAATAATCATTCTCAAACAACCAACCCTGGGTTCCCTCACATGGTTTTCAAAGAGATTCAACATGATATGATTTTCATGCAATACAAAACTACCACATGTCTATCTACGAACGGAGTATTGAAAAAGAACAAGGAGAATCACTACCTCAAATGGAGAACCCAAGGGGAAGAAGAGCCAAACTCGGAAGTGCTCCAATCCCAAAGTTTTTCGGATCAAAATGAAGCCCACGCAATCCTCTATCTTTCTTACAAAGAGATTAGGGTAAGAACACCCAAGAACTAGATCAATCCCTAGAGAGACGTTGTATTTTAGAGAGAGAGGCTCTCAAAATAGGGTTTTGAAAAGTAAGAGAGAGAGAAAGTGTGTAAAAAGTGATTTAAAATATCACAGTCCAGATCTGATATACGTATGACCCGCTCGAGCGGAGAATAGGACACTCGAGCGTCAAACACAAAAACTGAACCCGCTCGAGCGCAAAAAGACCCGCTCGAGCGCAAAAGAAAACCCGCTCGAGCGTAGATTACACTCATCCAGCATTTTTACAGAGTTCGAGCACCCGCTCGAGCGTGAAAAACACATCTGCAGTAGTTTTGCAGACGCACAAGATACTGAAAGTATGCAGACTCCGCTCGAGCGCAAAGGTACCCGCTCGAACGGATCACCTAAAACCTGGGCAACAACACTAGAGACCAGAACTCAACCAACCTGTACGAAACATGCCCAAAATATTTCTAAACTCAATTACCAAGAGTTAAATGATGGAAATGCAACACAGACAACAACCAACAACCACGGAATCGAGTCTGGGATATTATTAAACAGTAAAAGGAAAACCGGGATCGCTATATTCATATTATTTTATGAAAAATGCTATGAATCTCAAATAATCTATCAAATATTTTAGCAAATCTCTCACATGGGTGTGGGACCTACACAAACCCATATGTGTGGATCCCATACCCATGTAAGAGGTTTGGTAAAACATTTTGTAGATTATTTGGGGACCTTAGCATTACTCTTATTTTATTCCTTAATTTTTGAAAATGGACTAATATTTTAGGACAATAAAAAATGAAATAAATAACTAATATTTTGAGACTAGAGAAAATATATAAATATAGATTATATCTATCTAAAGTAAGAGTCTTTTTTTTTTAAATAAAAAAATAAAATTTAGAAAATTGACTCACTTTCCAAACTATTTAGAAAATTAACTTACTTTTTGAAATTGCATGTTAAAAATGTAATTTTATGATGACATGGATTTCACTAAGATGTATTACATTTTTAACATGTGATTTCAAGTTGAAATTGAAATTTTCAATTTAAAATTGCATTTTCAAAATACAATTTTAAAAATCAATTTAGTTTTTGGGTAAACTACCAATGGGTCATAATAATTAGACTTAATTCCCATCAAGTTCTATTGAAAATAAATCTTGGTAAAATTGTCGCTAAAAATAATTTTTTTGTGTCAATATTTAACATCAGTGACTTTTTTTGTCATGATTTTTATAAATTGTAGCTAAAATTTACAATTAGTGACTTTTTTTATGACATTTTTTTCACAGGACCTATTAGACAATAAGTCCACTTATTAGGACCTACACATAAGTACCCCTTAATTTTTCAAATAATTTGAAAAGTGGGTCAATTCTCTAAATTATTATTATTATTTTTAGAATATTAAAAAAAAAAACTCTCTAAACTACTTATATAAAGTGAAGGTACTTTTCAATATGTCTTTAGATGATATTTATATAAGGAGAGGATCTCTTTTAGTCCAGATTTTGGATTAGAGAACGTTGTTTGAGTCTGTGAGGTCTACCAAGGGTTCCATTTTGATGATCCAAATTGTTTATTTTGTCGAATATTTCGTATATTTTGTCTAAAAAAAATTAGATCAATCCAATAATTGTAAATTGTTCAATTTTTTACTAAAAAATAGATATCAATTGTATTTTTAAAAATAAACCAAATATTTTTTTAGTGAAAACGCAATAAATTAAACAAGTTACAGTTATTGGATTGATCTAATTTTTTTTGTGGACAAAATACAAGAAGTGCCTGACAAAATGAACAGTTCGAATTTTCAAAACGGGACCAATAATGGATCCCATGAGCCCAAACAATACCCTCTAGTCAAAAATCTGTATTAAAGGAGATCCTCATTCTTTATATAAAAAAATCAAAGGACAAAACATGAAATTAAAATCGTGAGATTAGTAAAGTAAACCTCCACCACTTGAGCCACATATATTATGGGGTATTTTTGAAAAATGGTTAAGAGTAGACTTTTTGATTTTTATTGACCTTTTTGAAAAAAACGTATAAAAAATGTAAGAGGTAATGTGATCCAAAATAGGTTAAAAGCCAAAAACAACTTATAACTTTATTCCCAATACACCCCTATATGCATATTTTTTTTTCATCATTATTGTTATGGTATTATGTATTTTCGAATTTCACACCTATTACGTGCAACCTGTTAATATATACATATATATATATACTAGATTGAGTAGGGGTGAGCATGGTCCGGATTGGAGTAAAACCAAAACCAATCCATTATCTACGGATCCTGAAAAATTGGAACCAATCCAATCCGTTTAAATCGTGGAACCAATCCGAACCAATCCATTTAAACACGGATTGGATCGGTTTAGGACCACGAATGTACATAATTAAATAACAATATATATATATATATATATAACACTTTAATTTCATAAAAATATAAATATAGCACCATATTAGTTTCACAATAGCAACATGTCTTTTTGTAATAGCGACAAACTGTTCTAGAATTTAAACAACTATAAAAAAACTAATTCCACCATAAGTATTTAGACCATTACAAATTAACACTAAAAACTAACAAACAAAAGTAATAAAAGAAGATGCTATGCAAGTTTAGGTTTGGATTTAAGTTTTATATGAAATAAGAGAAGATACTATGCAGGAGGGTGTATAATAAAAATATAGACTATTTGTATACGGTCTGGATCGGTTCCAATCCGAAACCGTGGGGTTCAATCCGGAACCAATCCGTGAACTACGAATTTTTAATTTTTCAATCCAAACCTACTGGATTGGACTGGAATGGATCGGATTACGGATTTCACGGATTCCTTGCTCAGCCCTAGATTGAGATATGATTTCTTCAAATTTGCTCGATTTGGCATGGTAAAGAAGAAGAAGGAGGAGGAAAGAAGGGAGCGGCAGTGAAGGTAGCGGTGGTAGGCGGTGGCGTGGGGACTGTTGGAGAAGGGTTGAAGGTAGTGATGTGAGGCAAAATGGGTTGGCAGTGGTTGGCAATAGTGGTGGATGTTGTCGTAAGGAAGATATGAAGGTTTTAGTAAAATTGGGTCGCTAGTTGAGGAGGAACTAGGAGTGAGATCGCAATTGGCAACAGTAGTTGCTATAGATAAGGGTTGGAAGGGATTGTAGTTGAAGGTGATGGTTGTGAGAATCCAATAAATAAATAAATAATAAAAGTAATAATAATTTTACAATCTCAAATATTTTGATGGTGAATCCTAAAATACAAATTAAATATTTGAAGGGTCTTTTAATTAATTTTAAACCTAAAATAAATTTATGGTGAAAATCTCTAATTTAGAGGCAAGATTTACTATTAAAATAAATAATAGTGATAATGTTAGATAATAATAATAAGTAGATTGCTGGTTATGTATATAAAGATAACAAAAACCCTAACTCTTATTATAATTGTTTTCCACAACACTAGCAGCCCTAGTAGCTGTGGGTTTATGAAGGAAAGAGAGAAGTGATTCAATCATCAAGATTATTGTTGTAGCCAAGAAGGAGAGCTTTGGGTGTGTTATGTCATGTGGTGTCTTAGGTTTTCTTCTCTTCTTGCTTTGTCTTTTTTATCCTTATTCATTTTTTTTATTCAATTAATTTATGTAGAGGTTGAAGGTGTATGTATTTTGTGTATATATATATATATATTGTTAAGAAACCTAAGGAGCTAATTTGTGCATAAATAATGGGTGTAATTCTTAATCTAAAAATTCTACACAGAATCATAAACCTTAAAAATCAAGAAACTATATTAAACGGATGAATTTTGAACTCAAATTTTTTCAGTAGCTTAATTAAATATTGAATTTCATGTTAGAATTATTTTATAATTTTTGGGAGTCAAAATTCATGTAAACTGGTGCGTTCAAACCTATCCAGGAAACTAATACAAAATAATATCTTCGGAAGTGTCATTCTCTTTGGATATAAATCCGAAAATTATCAAATTGGCATCATTAGAATCGGTTACGAATTTAGTTTCTTACAATTTTGGCCTTGTACTAATTTCTCGGGTATACTAAGAGAACCATTAATGTTTTTAAAGTGCGGCAAAAAGCAACCTATTTGGATATAATTAATTGTAAATAATTATTTTGATAAGCAAATCAAGTAAAACCAATTGGGTTTGAAACTTAGGATATATTAGTTGATATTTGGAGAGTTTAGAAATTTTTCTAACAGTGTGGAGTGGGTTTTTAATTTTAAAATATAGCGAATGGATTGGAAAAACTTATTTAAAATTTTGTTTTATCTTAAAGTTACTTTTAATGAAGTTTCGGTCTGAACCCATCTCTTGGGTAATTTTAGACCTTGAAGAACATGAACTTAGGTATTATTTAATAGTAACGGTGAGTTGGGTTGAGCCGTGATAGTGTGATTTAGCTTGGGGTTACATAGCTTCTTATTCTTTTTAGTATTTTTGAGGTACTGTTGACATGTAGTTTCGTACTTGATTCAAGGCACTAGTTAGAATTTTCTATTCTGTTTGAGGATTATATTATAACATATTTAAATCAGTAGTTACATGTGTAGACCACCCCAAACTCCGCTTCGCGCGCGAGGGCGCAAATTGTTGTTCTTAGCTACTACAGTTCGGCCTCATGTCACGGTTCTGAATCTAATCTCACAAAGTGCAATGTAAGACTGATAAATCACCAAAGAGTCCAAATCCGGCGAATTGTTTTGGAAAATCGATTTTAATCAAAAAGTGCCAAACATGGACTGCTTTGCCAGAATTCAGAGTCGCCACCTAAATATTTTGTTTTGGGAAAATTTAGGAAACCCTGACTCGTGCCTAAGGCCACATGTCCGTCATCACCAAAGTTGCCTCGGCTCGGGAACTTGGGTACGAGAGGGGAAGGTCCTGAAATGAGCACCCCCGCTCGCCCGATCAAAGATCGGCCTCTACTAACATGATATGTTGTTTTTGAAAACACGTGTTCTTATTCTGGTTTATTAGCTAGCTTACTATGTGATGCGCACAGCATACAAGTATAGACTAAATCGCTAAAGTTGGAACAAAATATCTCGTGTTTATTTGTTTGAAAATGGTTTTAAAATGCTACTCACAAGTAGGCTAAGTCGTGGATTTGCCACCCTCAAGTGGATTTAGGAAAACATAATTTTGCCACTCTCAAGTGGACTTAAAACTCGCATTTGATGAACTATCCCAATTCAGGCAATCAAGCATCCATCCACAGGCATCCAAGCAGTTAATCACTTAAGCAGTTAGCCTCATGGCAAGCATGCTATACATGGAAACATACAATCACACTCATGCAATATGCTAAAGCGTAAAAGCTTACCTAGTACTCCGAGCCAAAAAAGAAGCTAGTTAGTAATCAATGCATGATCCTAGCTAAGTTAAGATGCCTAATGCAACACATGCCAAATACAGCTAAAATAGGCTCGGCTATTCTAAAATGTCATGTGAATGCAACTTGATAGCATGTATTCAAATTGGAATTGAAAGACAATGCAGTTTGTATGATGCGCCGAACCCGGTGCATGCAAGACAGATGAATAAATGCACGCATGCGAAGCATAAGTATGCTAATTAAAAGATGACCCTAAACTAACTATTGAAAACAGTTACGTAAAACGGAGAAAGAAATGGGAGTTGGAAGACATGCATCACACACATGCACACTTATTACAACAGTGGTGCCCTCTCGACGGAGGGTCCGAATAATAAGCTAACTAGCTAATCTAAGCCAATTAAACTAATTATTACAAACAAAACTAATTAACTAATCCTAGTTAACTAAATAATACAAAACGAAGTTAATTAACTAACAAGTTAACTAACTAGTTATTACAAACACAAATGAATAGTTAAGCGTATTAACTACTTAAGTACAAAGACCAATGCATTAGCTAGCTTAAGCAAAGCAACTAAGTAAAGCAATTAGAAAGGGCCTCAGAGCGAGAAGCGTATGCATGCTCGGTCGCCTCGTTCAGAAATCCATCGCGATGCCCCAACTTGCCTCTGTTTTCAATTGTTCTCAGAACACTGTACAAAGCTCCAGATAGCTTTTGCTCCACCATGGGAACCTCCAGAAAGGCTGCCGACCACTTGTTGGTGTTGCCAACCACTTACCTTTGCTGCAGACCAGAAAAAGTGGTCGGCCAACCACTTTTACTGGTCTGCCGACCGGAAAATGCTGCACTTCTCTAGTTTGCTGCAACAGAGAACAAGAAGGGGCATGGAAATATATTTGCAAGATATGTGTGCACAACCACTCTCCCTATCATTTCATGACCTCAAGGGAGTGCGGTTCTCGACTCTCGGGCCACCAACCGAGCATCACAATGCACGATGGCCGAGATGCCAAGATTTGCACAATTCAATGTAAATGAATGCACAAACAACACATAAAGCCTTAACCTCTATCATGCATGATCAAGAGGGTCGACGACCGAGAAATGAGGCACGTTTCATCACTTCAAGTATGAAACGTCCCTCGTTTCTCGTGTTTGGACTAACACCCTATCCAAACACAATGCAATGCATGCATATGGAAATACAATGCAATGCAACATGAGCATGGCAAGTATAATGTAAACAACATGAGCATGCAACCACATAATGCAATGCAACAAGCATACAACATGCTATTCTACCAATGCTAGGATGGCATGCACAAAATTCCAAACACAATGCAAGGCATGCACACACTATGCAATGCATGCACATGCAAACAACATAGAATGTAACAACATGTGAACAACATGCAAACAAAAATGCTATATGGACTTAAACCGAATATGGACAGACCTCAATCATGCCCAAAACAGTGGCCAAAATGCTGAAATAATGGCATGAAATGCAAAACAACACATGCACATGCTCTAGCCCACCAACTAAGCATAAAAGCATAACTCTCAAAAGTGCTCAAGGAGTGACAAATGTGGAAGTGTGACAACACTATAAGCACTGAAATCAGGTATGAAATGGTGCCAAACCACTCAAACAACACAAGTATGGCATCCAAGAGCCCTTAAGCATGAAAGCTAGTGGATGGGACTACACAAGAGGCATGCAATGCATGGCACAAATGGATGAACTAGCCACAAACAGAGCTCAAATAGATCAAAATCAAGACCAAAACATGTTGAGAAGGGAGCTCAAAAGGCAAGGCATGCATGCATACAAGCTAGGCCACAAACAAGGCAATAATGCACAACCTTTAAAGGCACTCAAAGAATGAAAGAAGTGGGAGCATGGCAATACTATATGCTTTGAAACAACATGGTAAATGATGCCAAATCATGTACATGTTACAAATGAAGCATGCTAGGAGGCTCAAAGCTTGAAACTAGCATAGACACTTACACTATAGCTATGCAAAACATGAACCATATGGCAAATATAACCCAAAACAGTCCTAGACCATGCTAAATCAAGGTTAAAACATGCACGGAGTATAGCCAAAATAAGCTAGCATGAAGGCATGAAGCATGGAGTATGCAAGGCCAAAATGGAGGATTACACTACACCTACCAAAACCAAGCATGAGATGGCTTCACCAACAAAAATTAGAGTTATATCATGGCAAAAAAACCCCAAAAACACACTGAAATGGTAGCTCGCAAGCTTAGGCATGAAGGCATACACAAGGGCTCATATTTAAGGCATAAAGCACAAACTCTCCAATGCATTGAAAGAGTGACACATGCGAGTGTATGACCACACTACATGCACTGAAATCACATATGAAATGATGCCAAATCATGAAAATAGTCCAAGCAATGCATGCTAGTGGCTTGGAAACTCAAAGCTAGTGAGCTAGATTGAACCATGGCTATACAAAGCAATGCATACATGACCAAAAAAACATAAATCAAAGCTAGAGCATGCTAAAACATGGCCAAAAGCTTGCTGAAGTTAAGCCGAAATCATGCTAAAATGATGGTCTAAAGCATGATACACATTAGGCTAGTGAATGGAAACACACTACAAGTGCAAGGAGCATGCAAGGGGCTATCAAACCAACCCAAAACAGAGTTATGGCATGCTAAAACAACACCAAAAACAAGCTAAGACGGAGCCAAAACAAGCTTAACAAACATGCTCAAACATGAGGCCAATAGGGCAAGCGCACAAAATACAAGGAGAGGGGATGACCCCCTCCTATTTGGGACCTCAAAACTACCTTTCCACCACTGAAATTCCTCTGAGTTTCAGTGGTGAGAAGGCCAAAAGGAGGTGGTTCCAATAGCTTAAAAGTATAGCACAAAACCAAGGTCAAACAAGGCCCCCAACACCAACAAGGCGTTAAACAAACATTTCAAGCATGAAAAATCAAAACTTTTTGCAGTTAAAAGTTAGGCCTAAATCAGCATGCAAATAGGGCCAAAAGCTTAAACAAAAACCAATGTTTAAGGGGTTAGAAGCTTACCCTTGTAGAGCCACTTCAAAGCTGCAACTCCAGCAACCTTTCTGAGCTCAAACCAATCCAAGAACACCAAAACCAGCTTCTAAGTGCCTCAGCAACAAAAAGGTGGTGTTTCACTATGTGTTTGTGTGCAAAAGTAAGAAGAAAAGGGACTTTTAAGCACAAAACAAGAGTGAAGGAGCAAATATAGAGATAGGTGTGTATCTATAGCTCAATGCCAAAATTCTCAACCTGGAAAAGAGGAAGGAGGCTCCCTTATATAGAAAAACAAGAATCAAGCTTGTTGAGGAAGCTAAGAGCTCCAAGCCATCCCTCCATTATGGAGGATGGTTTCTGTGCTCACCAGCTGCCACAGCTGGCAAGAAAAGATCTTCAAAAAGATGCAGGAAAGCTGCCAACCACTTGAAGTGGTCGGCCAGCTACTTATACTGGTCGGCCGACCAGTGAAAGTGGTCTCCCAGAAAGAAAAGTGGTCAGCCAAGGGGGAGAGGTGGTTTGCACCAGGAAAGCAAGGTGGTGGCATGGTGGGAGACCACTTTTTCCAGCTGCAAACTACTTGTAGACCACTTTAGAAAACTGGCTGGCGGGGAAGAAAAGTGGTCTACGGGGAGAGAAACTGGTCTCCAACCCTTATTCCACCCTCCAAGCAAGGAAAACAAGGTTTGTGCCAAAAACAAACCAAAAAGGATGTAAAACGAGAGTCCGGGGGACAAAGCGCATAGCCAAAAGCCTCGAAAACTAGTCTATGGGCACCAAAAGTGGTCTCCCAGACCTCAGTGTCCCTCTAGACCAAGGCAACAAGGCAGTGTTCGAAAATCGGGCCAAGAGGAGAACATTAAGCGGTCCCGAGACAAGACGAGCGGCCGAAGGCTCTGGAAACCGGAAACTAGTCTCCAAGAGAGAAAAGTGGTCTTCGACCACAAAAATGTGGTCTACATACCTCCCTCTCCCTCCAGGGAAGGGAAAACAAGGTTTGGTTCAAAACCAAACCAAAAGGGAAACAAGACAAGGCGCTCGGCCAAAGGCTCCGGAAACTGGAAACTGGTCTACAAGAGGGAAAAGTGGTCTACGAACACAAAAAGTGGTCTACGGACCTCTCTCTCCCTCCAGGGAAGGTCAACAAAGCTTGGTCCACAAACCGAGCCAAAACACAAAGAGTTCAGAGGCCCGGAGGCAAGACACTCAGTCGAAAACTCCGAAAACTCGAAACGAGCACAAACATGCACAATCATCGAGCGCTCAATCGATTCTTAAGGTCGGTAAAAAATGGGGTGTCTACAACATGCTACATATTTTTATAAATGTCCTCCTACCATGAACTGTTGGAAAATTAAATTGTTATTTCAAGACTAAATTGTTTTGATAAATTATTATATTATCAATAAAATTAAATTATTTTTGAAATATGTGTAAACTTGGCATACTGTAAACTATTTGTTATAGTTTCATGTTTGTAATGTTGAACTACCATGCTTTGCAAACTGAATTGTATTGATTATTGGGATCATTTGTATAAAAAAGTCCATGGAAATTATTCTACTATGTGTGGTGACTCTAGCCACTAAGGAATAGATCTGGGTTGGGGTGTGATGACTCTAGTGCTCAACGATTGTAAGGAAAAGACTTGGGCTACGCTAGGTGACCTTCAATCGGATCATTTCAATCGGATCGTCTTAGAGAAAATGCCCGAGTTGCCACCTCGAGGATGACTCTTGGTTCGATATTGGATCCAATGGGCTTATTGTCTTGAGAACTTTGTGGCATGTTACTTGTTATTCTTGGTACCCAGAAAATTATAGATGATCATGTTGTAATCTATTTTAAGTGGAGAATGTCATTTGTTATGTTCTTGAGAAACATGAGTATTTTTAACTGTTGAACTGTGGAACCTTCTTTTTGAAACAGATTGTCTTTATCAAAACTGTATGCCAATTTAGTTTTTGTGATACACATCTTATTTTGAAATTGAACCATGTTTTCATAACTCTATTTACTATCCATGTCGCTACTCACTAAGCTATCAACTATAACAACCCTGTACTGTGATTAGCTAATAAACCATGATTAAGAATGCCTAACGAGTAATTAAAAGGAAATTCTAAATTAATTGCATGTGTTATGTGTTAATTATGTTTATATTTGTCCATTGTAGGAAAATATGATTGACTTTCTGTTCCGATATGCGAATTGAAAGCCTTATCAGCATTCAAACACGAAATTGACTAGGCTAACGTATAACATAGAATTTTTGGAATATTATGGCAAGTTTAATTTGAATTCGATTCGGAACCAAATAATTAGAATAAAATAGTGATAATTGATTAACTTGAGCAAAGATTAATTAAGCTCACTAATGAGCCTATAAAAGGCTACTGTAATTCAAGAACCTTCCATTTTACACACACATTTCATCATCTTTTGAGCATCAAATGTAGAGA
This sequence comes from Camellia sinensis, assembly GCF_055761805.1. Lineage (NCBI taxonomy): Eukaryota > Viridiplantae > Streptophyta > Magnoliopsida > Ericales > Theaceae > Camellia > Camellia sinensis. The sequence continues at coordinate 175,038,438 of NC_138968.1, read as the reverse complement.
GAGAGGGGGAGAACTTGGAAGATTGAGATCAAAAGCTTTGAAAGAGGAAATAAAAAGGAATTGGTAGAAGACTTGGAATATTAAACTTAAACACCATGAATTCATACTCTAGGTATGAGATTCTCTTTTAATTCTTACACATAAAAACCTATGAAAGATGAATTCATGAGTTGTGTGGGAGTATTTACATGAGATTGAAGAAAATATGTTAGGATCACTTTCATTATGTAAGAATCAAATACATTATATACATGCATGTGCATTTCATACGATTTTAAGGATGTTTTCCAAGAAATTTCCTCATGTATGTAATAATTCTAGCTTGGTTTTAAGAATTCATCACATTTCATGACATTTTATCTCAATTGATCATGCTTTGGAAGGAATGAAATCATGTCAATTCATGCTTGTTGAATTCATGTGACTTTCAAGTTTGGTCATAAAAGAATTAACATGCTTTTGGGCTTGATTTTGCGAAAGAGCTTTCAGTTACACAAGTTTAGACATGTTTTCCTAAGTTTTGGCTCAAGAGAATGTGTTTTGAAACTTTGAAGTTGGCTTTTGAACTTGAAAAAATCTGGAAATTCTAGAATTTGGTCGCATCGCTCGAGCGACCAAATCATTGCTCGAGCGTAAATTTCAAGCTCCTAGTACTTTTGCAGACAATTACACGGTGGCTTGAGCGTCTGAATATGCGTTCGAGTGACCACCATTTTTCTCTGAACTTGGCTCGAGTGACCATCGAGCGTAAATTTTAAGCATCCAATTTTACAGACTTTACAGATTGCTCAAGCGACCAAAGCTTTGTTCGAGCGAACTGTCCTGTTTTTTGAAATTTCACTAGTGTTTTCAAAGTACATTTTGACATCCTCATAGCATCCTATACATTCCTAAGCCTTAATTAAGACATATTAATGAGGATAAGAATTAGAAACACACTAGGATAGAAATGAAATAAGTTAAGTATTTTCCGAGTATGTGTTTCAATGTGTGCCATTATATGTTTGTGTAGGTCACGCACCATAGACTGTCTAATTCGTCTGCTCTATCTGTTATACTACTAGAGCTATCTGTGAGTAACAACTCTGTAAAGTTATGTTTGACTTAAATTATTTTCTAACTGATATGATACTCCATTTTTTGAAATACTAATTTCTGTATGAATGAAATATTGTCCAGTTTTCTGAAATGTATTCGTGGCATCTTTAGCATTATGTGATATTTGTTATCTGCTCTATATGCATCTCATGAAATCATAAGTCATCTATACGTCTCATGCAATCATGAGCCATTTGTACGTCCCATGTGATCACGGGTCATCTATTTATGGATCCTTATGAACGTCTCTGTGCACATGAGTCAACTGTACGTTCCATATATTATGGGTCATTCGTTCTGTTATCGCTAATGGATGTACCACGTATGACTATCTGTAAATTCTGATATGAATATGAATCTGTTTCTAAACTGAATTCTGATTTCTGAATCTGTTAGGGACATCATTCATAAAACCTTTACTCTATTATTATTCACTGGACTCCAGCTCACTGTATTATTTATATATATAAGTGACCAAGTGCATGACCAAGCTTAAGCTGTTGCCTTGAGATCAATTTTGTCTACCAACCACTGCGCCTCCCGAGGAGGTTCCCGAGTTGATATGTGTTCAAGTTCTGCAAACAAGTTTTCAAGTTTTTGTCTTCTTCTATTTGTCTGAATAGTTTTTGTATACTCTGTATTTAGGGCTAAGTCTCTTTGACTGTATCTATATTGGTGGCGTAAGACTAACATAAATATGACGTCACATATATGTAGATAAAGTTTTAAATTTTTTGTCCCATGTATGTTCTCATAGCTCAATGGACAATATAGGTTTGTATTTTGCTTTCGCTAGCCTCTAATAAATTGATATCTGTTTCAAAGGCTTTTGGTAATCTTTGGATTACTGGCCGGTTACGACACTAAACCTATAGGGACAGGTTTGGATCGTGATAAAGTGGTATTAGAGCACGTGTTATACCGCACACACGAGTCCATATGATGTCCTAGACAAGAATTAAGGATATTACATCTGCATGTGTAAGTGTGTGTGAAATCCTATGAACATATCTGAACTGAAATGAAATTATGAACATGTGTAACACGGAATATCAAGAATCTGAACACTGTGAAAACTACAAAGATTATTTGCCTATGTTTATTAGTGCTCTGTTTACCTATAGAAATAGAAGAAACAAGAAGATAATGTGATAGATTCTTCTGATGCACGGATGGGTTGTATGGAAAGGATGTTAGAAGCTTTAATAGAATCAATGAGACAACAACAAAGACAACAACCTTTGCCTCATCCACCTTCTCCAATACAGTTTGAGCCGATGAACAACGATATTATCTCATTGACTTAAAAGTTCAATAAGATGCAGCCACCGACCTTTTTAGGAGGAATTGAATCGTTAAAGGCTGAAACGTGGATGTTAGAAACTAAGAAATTATTTGAAGTGTTTCTGTGTTTTGAGACTCAAAAAGTATTGTTGGCTACTTATACTTTAAAAGAGGAAGCTAGACGTTGGTGGATGCTTATCCGAAATGATAATGGGTCTATGACTTGAAGCCAATTTAACGAAATTTTTTTTATGAAAAGTACTTCCCTCAGTGCTTCAGAGACCGAAAGGTATCCGAGTTCGAGCAACTAAAGCAAGGCAATATGTCAACAGCCGAATATGAAGCTAAGTTTACGGAGTTAGCCCGATTTTCACCCTACATGATAGACACGGATTACAAGAAAGCTCAGAAATTTGAAGGGGGCCTTAATTTGGATATATTTGATCAGGTTGGTGTATTGAAATTGCCTAAGTATGTGGATGTTCTTGACTGAGCTTTGATGACAAAAGCTAATTTGGCCGATATGAAACAAGCTAAAACTCCAACATTTGAATGGAGAGGCAAAAAAATTGGGTTTAATTTTAGAAAGGGCCGCATATTTTCTACGAACAAGAAGCAAAATACAAGATCTATTAGCAGTTCAAGTCAAAGCAGTGGATCTGCATCTGTTTGTTCAAAATGTGGGAAAAGACATAAAGGGGCATGTTACCGTGCAACTGATGCCTGTTTTCGATGTGGCAAAACTAGCCACATAGTGAAAGATTGTCAATTTATATTTGACAATGCCAACCGTCCTACGGCAAGTTCAGCCAGACCCGCTTCCGCACCAAGACTGAATACTAGAGCTAATATTGGGAAAGAAACCTTGAGGAAATGTCTAGTATTTGCACTTGTGCCTGGTAATGTACAGAACACTGAATCTGTGGTGTCTTTGTGCCCAAAATACATATGTTTTGATAGATTCTGGATCTACGCACTCATTTGTGTCACATGCTTTTTCACAGAAATTGACTAGACCTCTAGAACCTATGAATTATTTGTTATCTGTGTCTACACCTTCTGAGGGTTCTATGATATGTGCATATGTATATCCTGCATGTGACATTATGATTGGTGATGTACTATTATATGTTGACTTGATGCCTGTGGCTATTGATCATTTTGACTATATATTGAGAATGGATTGGTTGACCAAGTATTATGCCATTATTGATTGTGTAAATAAACTTGTTGTGTTTCAACCACTCGGTTTGCCTGAATTTGTATTTTGTGGAAATGGTGTTGTTTCTCCACCATATTTGATTTCTTCTATAAAAGCCAATAAACTGTTGAGAAAGGGTTGTCGGGGCTATTTGTACTGTGTTTTGAATGTGATTATTGATAACGCTAATGTCGAGACATCCCTATAGTCAATGAATTCCCTAACTTTTTCCTAATGAATTACTTGGGAACTTGATTGATAGAGAGATTGAATTCACTATTAAAGTAATACCTGGAACCCAACCAATTTCTAAGACTCCATACAGAATGTCACCGTAGGGTGCTCCCGTGTTGTTTGTTAAACAGAAAGATGGGTCTTTAAGATTATGTATTGACTATCGGGAATTGAACAAAATAACTGTGAAGAACAAATATCCACTGCCACAAATAAATGATTTGTTTGATCAACTTCAGGAGACCAAGTATTTTCTAAAATTGACATTTGGTCCAAGTATCACCAGTTAAAAGTTAAGGCAGAGGACATAGAGAAAACTCTATTCCGAACTAGATATGAACACTATGAATATTTGGTAATGCCGTCTGGGGTTACCAATGCACCTGTCACCTTTATGGACCTAATGAATAGGGTTTTCAAATCATATCTGGATGAATTTCTTGTTGTGTTTATTGATGATATTCTGATTTATTCTAAAAACAGGAAAGATCATGAAAATCATTTGAAAATTGTGCTACAAACTTTGAGGGAAAAGAAACGGTATGCTAAACTGTCCAAATGTGAGTTCTGGCTTGACAATGTGACCTTTTTGGGACACGTAATCAATAAAAATGGCATATTAGTTGATCCATAGAAAATTGAAGCCATTGTAAACTGGTCAAGACTGACAAATGTATCAGAAGGTAGATGTTTTTTGGGCTTGCTGGCTATTACCTTAGATTTGTGAAAGACTTTTCTAAACTTGCCATGCCATTGACTCAATTGACACAAAAAAATGTACCATTTGATTGGAATGACCAAAGAGAATCTACTTTTCAAAAATTGAAGACCAGATTAGTAACTGCACCAATTTTGACTTTGTCTAATGGTACTGATGGGTTCCAAATCTACAGAGATGCTTTGTACAAGGGCTTGGGATATGTACTAATGCAAAATGGTAAAGTAATTGTGTATGCTTCTCAGCAACTCTACCCACATGAAAAGAATTGTCCGACTCATGATCTGTAACTTGCAGTTATGGTGTTTGCTTTGAAAATTTGGCACCATTACCTGTATAGAGTGACTTGTGAAGTGCACACTGACCATAAAAGTCTAAAATATTTTTTTACTCAGAAAGAACTAAACATGAAACAAAAGAGATGGCTTGAACAGATAAAAGACTATGACTTGTAGATTTTGTACCATCTAGAAAATGCCAATACAGTAACATATGCTTTGAGCCAAAAATCCATTAGGAATTGGGCATGTTTGCTTACCAGTCAAAGATAACTGCGGTATGAGCTGGAAAGAAATGAAATTGAGATTGTCTTGCGTGAACAGGGTGAAATTTTAGCCGTTATTTCTACACAACCAGCTATTATTGAAAAAGTTAAAGAAAACCAACTACAAGATGAGTTCCTGAAAAAGATTGTTGATGAAATCGATTTAAAACCAAGGCTGAGATTTGTGTATGAAAATAATGTGGTGAAATTTCAGGACAGGTTCTGTGTACCAGATTATTCAAAATTAAGAAAACATGTTATGACTAAGGCTCACAACTCCAAATTTGCTATGCATTCGAGGAATACAAAGATGTATAAAGATTTGAAACAAAGTTTTTGGTGGCCTGGAATGAAGAAGAGTATTGCTGACTTTGTAGCAAAGTGTTTACATTGCCAACAAGTAAAGGTCAAATATTAACGACCCGCTGGATTGCTTTAACTACTTCAAATACCGAAATGGAAATGGGAGCATATCACAACGAACTTCATTGCCAGTCTACCTCGTTCTTCTAGAGATATAGATTCTATCTAGGTCATTGTTGATCATTTGACTAAATCCTCACATTTCTTACCTGTCAAAACTTTTTATAATGCGGATAAACTGGGTAACATTTATATTGATGAGATTGTGAGATTACACTGGGTGCTAGTGTCTATTGTGTCTGACAGAGACTCAAAGTTCACTTCAAGATTCTGGCAGAGTTTGCAACAAGCCTTGGGGACTGAATTAAGATTGAGTAGTGCTTATCACCCACAGACAGAAGGCCAATCTAAACAGACCATTCAAACTTTAGAAGATATGTTGAGAATGTTTGTGTTAGATTTCCAAGGGAATTGGGAGACGTACTTGCCTCTGGCCAAGTTTGTGCATAACAGCTACCACTCAAGCATTGGAATGGCTCCTTATGAAGCTTTGTACGGAATAAAACGTCGATCTCTAATTTGGTAGGCTGAAGTAGACGATAGACCGTTATTGGGACCAGAACTTGTGCAAGACATGACTGAAAAAGTGAAGTTGATTCAGCAACGATTGAAAACCACACAAAATTGTCAAAAGAGTTATGCAAATGTCCGGAGAAGAGACATAGAATATGAAGTCGATGACCATGTGTTCATTAAAGTAACTTTGATAAAAGGCTAGACATGGTTTGGAGTCAAAGACAACACCGCGGTACATCAGGCCATATAAGATTATTGAGAAAATCAATCCCGTGACGCATCAAGTGACCTTACCTCTAATTATGGAATATATGCACAATGTTTTCCACATTTTTATGCTTTGAGACTATTTGCAAGATCCACTTCATGTCATTGAACCGACCCATGTACTTTTGAAATATGATTTTACTAATGAAGAACGGCCGATACAGATTGTTAACTGTCGGATCAAAAGGTTGAGAAACAAAGAAATCCTATTGGTGAAAGTTGATTGGAAAAATCATGGAGGGACGTATGCAACATGGGAAACAAAAGAAGAGATGATGAAAAGATATCCGAATTTGCTCCCTCTAGACCCGACATTCTTTCGAAATGAAAGTAATTCGAGTTTGGAGGACCAAACTTTTTAAGAGTGGAAAACTATAGCGATCCCGGGTTTACCCTTGTTGTACAATGATCCGGACATGTGTCCGTGGATGATAGTAGTTGATTATTACCTGGTGTACATCCTTTCTTACTGTGTATTTGAGTTATAGGATGTGTTGGGCAGGTTTGTTACAGGTTGGTTGAGATTAGAAACCAAAACTAGTTGCCCAGATTTTGACCTGTCCGCTCGAGCGGGGGTTTTGGCGCTCGAGCGGGAGTTTCACCCATCTAGTATTTCCTGTGCAGTGTTCGACGCTCGAGCGTGGGATTGGCCGCTCGAGCAGGTTTGTGTGAGTGCCGCTCGAGCGGGGAGTTGGAAGCTCGAGCGGGAGAGCGGGAGACCTGTCTGCAAAAGTTCTGGGAGTGTGTATCCGCCACTCGAGCAGGATTGTTGACGCTCGAGCGGGAGTCTGTGAGTGACGCTCGAGCGGGGAGTTTGACGCTCGAGCGGGGCGACTTTTATATAAATCTGAGATCCGACTTTTGGGTCACTTTTTCAAGATCTTTTCTCTCTCTTACTTTTCCAAAAAGCCATTTTCAGAGCTTCTCACTCTAAAACCGGCCCTTCTCTCCTAGATTTGATCTAGTAGGAGTTGTTTGCTCACTTTTGGTCTTTACAAAAGTTGTGTTGATCGTCGAGGGCTACATTTTAATCTGAAAATTTCAGAATTTGAAGCATTTTGGTTTTGGTCTTCATCTCCATTGGAGCTCAAACTTTGAGGTAGGGATATCCTACTCCTCTTTATGAGCTTTGTCTTTAAATTTTAGTATTTTGAGATGTTGGGGTTGGTTTAGTAATTTGTGAAAGTTTGGGGGCTTTTGTGTAAATTTACAAGAGTTGGGGTTTTAACTATATCAAACCTAGATGCATGTTTGGCATGGAAAATGTGAAATTAATGTTAAGACATTAATGAAAATGGAACCTAAGGGTTGTAATGTAATTTATGGAAAATGCCCTAATTACATTGGTTAATTAATTTGCATAATTAATTATGAGAAATGAGGAATTGATTTGGGAAGTCATGGGATAAAAGGGTGTAGTTGGATTATTTATCACTCACCGAGTTGGAATGTTGATTATATATCTATTGTTGCATTTATTTTCTGAATAAAAATAACTGCTTTGGGCTATTGGTGGAGAATAGTCTTGATTGTTGTAGACAATGCATGATGATTAGGCAAACTAAAACTAATCACCGGAATGTGTCATTGAGTATGATGATTGAATGAATACATTAAATGTTATGTATTGGTTGATGATGTGTATAATTATTGTTTATATGCATTGTGTTGTGTTGGAGGAGATAGGGGATGTACTCCGCGGTTTAGGGGAAGATAGGGGATGGACCTCTAAACCGGATGTTGTTGGGAGGAGATAGGGGATGGACTCCGTAGATAGAGCTCATATGCTTATCTAGTGATGTATTGACAGAGCTCATATGCTTGTCATTGGAAGTGTGATAGTGCTCATTTGCATATCTGTGGAAGTGATGATATAGCTTGTATGCTTATCTGTTGCTGTATGATATAGCTAGTATGCTTATCTATATTGAAATGGGAAGTGTTTGATATGAGTTACTGTCTCATATGAGTTGTTGGCCAGGTTCTGAGCCATGGTTGTAAATTGAGAATTGAAAGGAATTGGAAAATGAATGGTAATATGGACTTATATGTCATGAAAATGTAAAGTGTGATAAAGGAAAGTATCAGTGTTGGCCATCTATCAACTGCTAATCTTTTAATCATTGTTCATATTTGGTTTAGTGTATTTCTACTGGGCTGTGGCTCACCCTATATGGGAATATCATTTTCAGGTACAGGTAGCATGCCACCTCCAAGGACGTAGCTTGGGAGGCTAGAGGCAGGCGGACTTTTGTTGTTTTGTTTCTTGATGTATTACATGTATATTCAAGCCAAGGGCTTAATGTGTAAATGAGTTAGCACTCTTTTGTTGTAACCAAGTGTTAACTTGGAAAGCTGTAAGCCCGTAGGGCATTTGCTTTTGTTGATTAACATGTAATAATTTTGTTAAGAACTACTCTGATGAATAGAAGAATGTTTATCTTTATTACCAATGCATGTCTATATTGATGGGTTTATTGTGTTATTTTTTAGGGCGTTACAAAGACTATAGCAACCCTGAACTGTGATTAGCTAATAACCATGATTAAGAATGCCTAACAGTAATTAAAAGGAAATTCTGAGTTAATTGCATGTGTTATGCGTTAATTGTGTTTATATCTGTCCATTGTAAGAATATTTATTTGACTTTTTATTTCGATATGCGAATTGAAAGCCTTATCGGCATTCAAACACGAAATTGACTAGGCCAACGTGTAATATAAAATTTTTGGAATATTATGGTAAGTTTAATTTGAATTCGATTCGGAACCAAATAATTAGAATAAAATAGTGATAATTGACTAACTTTAAGCAAATATTAATTAAGCTCACTAATGAGCCTATATAAGGCTACTGTAATTCAAGAACCTTCCATTTTACACACACATTTCATCATCTTTTGAGCATCAAATGTAAAGAGAGAGTGAGAACTTGGGAGATTGAGATCAAAAGCTTAGAAAAAGGAAATAGAAAGGAATTGGTAGAAGACTTGGAGAATTAAGCTTAAACACCTTGAATTCATACTCTAGGTATGAGATTCTATTTTAATTCTTATACATAAAAATCTATGAAAGATGAATTCATGAGTTGTGTAGGAGTATTTACATGAGATTGAAGAAAATATGTTAGGATCACCTTAATTATGTAAGAATCAAACACATTTTATACATGCATGTGCATTTTATACGATTTTAAGGATGTTTTCCAAGAAACTTCCTCCTACATGTAATAATTCTAGCTTGGTTTTGAGAATTCATCACATTTCATGACATTTTATCTTAATTGATAATGTTTGGAAGGAATGAAATCATATCAATTCATGCATGTTGAATTCATGTGAGTTTTAAGTTTGGGTCTAAAAGAATTAGCATGCTTTTGGGCTTGATTTTGCGAAATGCCTTTCAATTCATGATTTTACACAAGTTTAGACTTGTTTTCCCAAGTTTTGGCCCAAAAGAATGTGTTTTGAAGCTTTGAAGTTGAGTTTTGAACTTGAAGAACAAATCTGGAAATTCCAGAATTTGGTCGCATCGCTCGAGCGACCAAACCATCACTCGAGCATAAATTTCGAGCTCCCAATACTTTTGCAAACAATTGTACAATGGCTCGAGCAACCAAATGTGCGCTTGAGCGACCACCCTTTTTCTCTGTAATTGGTTCGAGCAACCGTCGAGCGTAAATTTCGAGCATCCAGTACTTTTACAAACTTTGCAGACCACTCGAGCGAACTACCCTGTTTTCAAAAATTTCGCAAGTGTTTTCAAAGGACATTTTGACATCCTCACTGCATTTTAGACTTTTCTAAGCCTTTATTTAGACATAATAATGAGGATAAGAATTAGAAACACGTCAAGATAGAAATGAAATAAGTTTAGTATTTTCCGAGTGTGTTTCAATGTGTGCCGTTATATGCTTGTGTAGGTCACGCACCATAGACTATCTGTTCTGTCTGTTCTATTACTGGAACTATCTATGAGCAACAACTCTGTAAAGCTATGTTTGACTTAAAGTATTTTGTGATTGATATAATACTCCATTTTTTGAAATGCTAATTTCTGTATGGATGAATAATTGTCCAGTTTTCTGAAAATATTCGCGGTATCCTTAGCATTATATGATATCTATTATCTACTCTGTATACGTCTCATGAAATCATGAGTCATCTGTACGCCTCATGCAATCATAAGCCATCTGTACGTCCCATGTGATCATGGGTCATCTGTTTATGGATTCTTAAGAACGTCTCTGTACACATGAGTCAATTGTACGTCTCATATATTATGGGTCATCTGTTCTGTTAGCGCTAATGGATGTACCACGTATGACTATCTGTAAATTCTGATATGAATATGAATTTGTTTCTAAACTAAATTCTGATTTATGAATCTATTATAGACATCATTCATAAAACCTTTACTCTGTTATTATTCACTAGGCTTTAGCTCATTGTATTATTTATATATATAGGTGACCAGGCGCTTGACCAGGCCTAAGTTGTTGCTTGGAGATCAGTTTTGTCAGCCAACACCGCACCTCCTGAGGAGGTTCCCGAGTTGAAGTGTGGTCAAGTTCTGCAAACAAGTTTTTAAGTTTTTGTCTTCTTCTGTTTGTCTGAATAGTTTTTGTATACTCTGTATTTAGGATTGAGTCCCTTTGACTGTATCTGTATTAGTGGCGTAAGACTAACTGTCACGCCCCACTTTTTATTACTCAAAGTATTACCAATTTCATTTACTTAATTCCATTTCAGAGATAACATGCGGAAATAAACTCGTATATTCAGCTTGTAGAAGTGAATAACATTGCTCTCATTCGTATGCAAGTAAATACAACATGAGTACACTAAATAAATTGCCCTTGGGCTTGCATCATTAAAAGTCAAGAAGAAGGGTATAACCCTTTTTACATAAATGGCATTCCGCCAACACAAAAGAGGCCCCGTGGCCAACAAATAAGAAGATCCAACCTTGTAGAACATCCTGGCTATCACCTGAAAAAGATTCAACAACGTGGGATGAACATATAGTCCAGTAGGGATCTCAGCATGATCTCCAACAATAACAACTTACAGATAGCTATGATCATGAATGTTCATTCTCATACTAGAATAGTAATGTGGCAGTTTATACAAAATATACATAAGTATGAACTTTTCTCGAAAACAGCCATTTTATTTGACGCTATAAGCGGTTCATCTTTATTTCCTTTTCATTACCCATTTCCACAAACTTTCATGACAATAACAGTTCTAGAAAACAATTTCACCAAGCCCATTACTCTTCCCCCATTTTCCGTACTTACAACAAAATGACCTTTTTTGAAAACATGTTCACAAATACCCCATTTTCCTTCACACTTTCCAAAATCTCAAAATGGCGTTTTGGTTTGTTTCCAATACATTCATATCAATACATGCATGCCTTAAATAAAAGGGAAATAACAAATCATCAACATGTATATAATCCACAAATGAGGCAGCTCGGCCTTTCAAAACTGTAACCGTCGTAACCCATAACATACTTAGATACACTGACGATAACAATTAAAACTCTGCTCTACCGGCTATATGCACAGTAAGCTAAGGATATGCCAAACGATAAGCGAGATAATAACTCATTTTAAACATTTCATACCTCATAATAGATACACATTTTAGTACTGTATCAATCTCAGATAAAAACACTTCCATACTTCACAAATGATACACATTTTAGTGTTGTATCAATAACATGTAAAAACACTTCCAATATCAATAAGCACACATATAGTGGTGCTAATGGAGTCCATCCCCTATCTCCTCCCAAACAAAATCCGGTTTAGAGGTCCATCCCCTATCTTCCCCTAAACCGTTGAGTAACCAAAAACACTTCTATACTTCACAAATGATACACATTTTAGTGCTGTATCAATATCAAACAAAAACACTTCTAATATCAATAAGCACACATATAGTGGTGCTAATGGAGTCCATCCCCTATCTCCTCCCAAACAAAATCCAGTTTAGAGGTCCATCCCCTATCTTCCCCTAAACCGTGGAGTACATCCCCTATCTCCTCCCACACAAAACAATGTATATAAGCGATTATCATGTACAAATTCCTTAATACAACAAAGCATAAATAACAAGTGTAATACATACACATAAACCATTCAATATTGTTTACCCAACACAAGTGTAACGCATGTATCACAATTCAACACAACAATGTCATCCTCCACCGATGACCAAGGACAAAACCTCTAGATGCATGTATTCAGTACACCTAATAAAAGAGACTCAACTCTCAAGCAATCCTTAAACCCAACAACGACACTAGTACGATAGGTAAGGATAAAACCCCCAAATGTGTGTATTCAACACTCATGATACAATAGTTCAATTCTCAAATTTATTTTCTGAGACTCATATAGAGTTAACATTTCATTTACCATTTTCAAAATCAACTTTCATAATTTTTCAAGTCAACATGTTCCATCACTTATTCCAAAAACACTTTTCCCTTTTTACAAAACCAATTACATTCTCTTCATTTTACAAAATCAATTCCATGGATAATAAGCCATAACCCAACTTGATTCATTACGTTCATTTCAAAATAACTCCAATACCATAATTAATCCTTTAACTGTTAACACCTTCTACACAACTCATATTAACAATAGAAATTTACCAACATTGTTCAACCATAAACCCTTTTTATTTTACCAAATCCAAAATATAATTTAGGGCTTTCTCTTCTTTCAATAATAACATGCTAATTTTATTCTCTAATTAGTCCAAACCACAGTCAATGATAACAAAACCATTCTCAAACAACCAACCCTAGGTTCCCCTCATGATTTTAAAACAAATCCAACACGGATATGATTTTCATGCAATACAAAATTACCACATGTCTATCTATAGACGAAGATTGAAAAAGAACAAAGAAATCCCTACCTCAAATGGAGAAGATGAAGGCCAAAAACCAAAGTGCTCCAAATCGCCAAACTTTCAGATTAAAATGAAGATCAAGGGAAGCTCCACACTCAATACAAAGGAACTAGGGTAGAAGATCACTAGAACTAGATGTATTTATAGAGATAAGATGCAGTCTAAAGAGAGAAACTCTCAAGTTATTCATTCAATGAACTTCATTAAATTGATTAATGTATCTCATACATTCATGATACATAATGCATCTTCTATATTAATGAATTCATTAGATAGATTAATGTATCTTACATATTCATAATAGAAACATAATGCATCTCTAAGATTCATTCATAATAAATCCATCACATTCAATGTATTAGCATTAGTCTTCTATACATTGTATAAATAGGTATCAATGATTAGTCACCATCTAATTGATGTACATGTATCTTACTAATGAGATGAATCTAGTATAATCATGCAAAATCTTTGAAAAGTTGTCATATATTACAATTAAACAATGAAGGTAAAATCGGGATCGCTATACTAACGTAATATAACGTCACATATATGTGGTTAAAATTGTAAATTTTCTATCCCATGTATGTCTGCATAGCTCAATGAATAATATATGTTTGTATTTTGCTTCCGCTAGCCCCTAATAAATTAATATCTGTTTCAGAGGCCTTTGGTAATCTTAGGATTATTGGCCAATTATGACGCTAATCCTATAGAGGCAGGTTTGGGTCGTGACATTAGCTGATTTATTTGTTTATCATTTCTAGATGGCTAAGGGTGCAACTTGGGCGGGTTTGATCGGGTTAAGAGGTTGTCCAAGCCCAACCCAAGTTGTACTGAGACCTGCCTAGGCCTGCCAAGCTCGAATTGTAACCCGAGGTTGCCTACCCAAGCCCGACCCGAGTTAAACTCGAATTGTCAGAATTGCCCGAATTGTAAATGAATTTCAATTTTTTTTTTTGGCAACTACATTTTTAAATTATTAAAATTTGACTCTATTTACATTTTTTTTAAGAAAATCATTAATACCATCAAAACAAATAATTTATATAATGTAAGAGAGATGCCGCTATAGTAGTCCTTACAATTTACGAGTGAAATTAAAAAAAAAAAAAAGATTTTCTGTTATTTGTATATATAATATATATTCAATATGATTTAATAATCTAAATTACTTTAATATCATGTAATGACTAATAATTTATATGTATATTTAATATTTTTATATATCTATATATGTATAATTCGGGCTTCGGGTTACTCGAATTATTTGATGTCTTTGTCTAAACCCGCTCAAATTTAATTCGGGCTTCTGAATTTTTGCCCAAGCCCGTACCAAATTTGAAAATATCTTGTCCAATCCCTAAAAACATTTGGGCTGGGTTCGAGTTGCTCGGGTTGAGCCCGCCCAAGTTGCACCCCTACAGATGACAGAAGAACTTAAAGTGGGCTCATGGCGGGAGACTCAATTGCATAGACCTCTAGAACATTCATTTATTTTGTTTTCGCTTGTTATGTCAAGTTTGTGCATATTTTATTTGTTTTATTAAGATTCATTTAGGATTATTTTGTTATGTGGGCGGTTTATATCCCATTGATTTGGATGGTATTGATTCAGGTTGATTTTTCCGTTTATACTTGTGACTTGTCATTGGATTAGGTTTTGATTTATTTATTTATGAAATATCGTTACATTTATTCTTTGTGATATTGGGTTCGTATTTACGCTTATGTGTGCCTTGGGCTTAGTCCCTATAGGCAGTGGCGGAACCAGAAAGTTAAATTAGGGGGGCACTTATTAATTACAATATCGAAAATTTTTACAAAAATATTTCACGCAAGTTTTTATAATTGATTTCGAGAAACATCAAAAAAATAATGTTATTTATAACTTGTGTATCATAGATAATATAAAAAAAATATGGATATAAGTCTTAAAATAAATTATATAATGATAAATTATTTTTTTATACAAAATTTGATTAAAAATTCAATATAATGGTAATATCACGTCATCATTAGTATGCAATATCACAAACTAATAGTAAATAAACACATAGAGAGTGAACCTCATATGTTAAATGTAATTAACAATCCAATAAATTTCATATCTTTACAGTGAGATTACTTATACTTGCATGTCAATAATAATGACATTACTGTTACATTTAAAATTTTCATAGATAAAATGGTTTATAGTAGTCTCTTCATTTTCAATCAAAATAATCATTATTATTTTCATAATTTTTAAAATGTCATTGACATTTCACTCTAATAATATTTTTGTAATTCTTTTTATTTAAAATATTTTCTTTATATTTGTAAAAAAAAAAAAAACACACACACAAAATCTAGGGGGGGCACATGACCCCCCTAGTCCTTACGTGGCTCTACCACTGCCTAGGGGCCACGATCGGTCATGCTTGGATTTGGGGTGTGACAATGGTGGTGGGTGTTGGAATTTTTTTTATGTTTTGGGCGTAGAGAGAAGAGAATGAGGAATTATAAAAATTAAAAAATTAAAAAAATAAATTTGAAGAATATAAAGAGTTAAATTGATTGTTTAATTCGAATTTTTCTAACAGTTATTATTCCCTTAATGCTGTGTTTGGTTGAGAGATTTGAGGAGGGATTTGAAAAGGGAAATGGAAAAGGTAGGCGAAATGTGAATAAAATATACCTACATTTCATCTAGTTTCACACACTTTTTTTTTTTTTTTTTCAAATCTCTCTCCAAATTCTTTAACCAAACACAACGTAAATGGGTATAAATTTGTAGGACTTACTTTTGGAAATAACTATAAATGTCATGAGGGAAGTATATAAGAAGAATACGTTGTCATTGTCACTGTTGATTTTCTATTCAACAATACTAGCCTATCACCCATGCTATGCACAGGATAATTATAGATATTTTATATTTGTTTTAGATTTTTTTTAATACATAAATTATGTTTTTTAAAATTTTTTATAAAAATAATTTAATAATCTTATCACTAACCATAGTATATGAGAGAAGTTAAAAAGGATACTGCAGTAACTATACATGGATTGTATTTATAATTATTTATATGATGGGATTTTAAATGCTAATTAAGGAATTTTGACCAAATCAATAAATGCAGGCATGTAGAAATACATGTGGATTGAAAAAATTTAATAAATGTTGATCAAGGAATTTTGATCAAATCAATAAATGCTGAGATTTTTTTTAAATAAAAAATAAAAAATTTAGAAAATTCAGATTGGGATATTGAAGCTCTCACAGGCCTTGGGGGTTAAAAACCCCCTTTTGCTTAATATATAGTATAGATAATATAATATATATATATATATATAGATTATAAGATGAGAGAAATAAAGTGCGATCTTATTATAATGGAGGAGATCTTATAAAAAAAAGTGTAGACATGAATGCCCTCCTATTTTATTGTGTTTACAATTATCTATATATGTGAATTGTGATTTTTAAATATATTTTTTTTAAAATGTCTTCTTTTTTTCCTTTTTTATATTATATTAAAGTTTAATATTTTGATAATAATCATATGTGTTGGACTTTTCAAAGAATTAAATGTCCTTTTTTTTTATATTATATTAAAGTTTAATATTTTGATAATACTCATATGTGTTGGCCTTTTCAAGAATTTTTTTTTATGTTTGTTCTTAATGCATTAAAGTGTCATTATGAGGGATAATAATCATATGTGTTGGAACTTTTCAAGGAATTTATATGTGTTGGATTTCAAAGAATTTTTTTTATACTTGTTCTTAATGCATTAAAGTGTTATTATGAGGGTAAGACTTGAGAGTTGGAAGATGTTAATAAATGCTAAGATTTTTTTTTTTTAAATCAAAAAATCAGAAAATTTAGATTGGGAGATTGGAGCTCCCACAAAGCTTGGGGTTAAAAACTCTCTTTTGCTTAATATATAGTAAGTATAGATTATCCACATAGATAAGTGTTTCAAAAAGGGATTAGAGGCATTGGGGTCAGGTCTCATTTCAAAAATATGATTAGTTGATATTTTAATTTTTTTTGGAATTATTACATTTTAGTGATATCAAGAAAAAAAATATAAATTCATGAAAAGATTTATAAATTTAATTATTGCTATTTATAAATTTTATCATTCATTTGTAATTATTTTTTCAACACCTCACTAATGTGATATTTTTCTTTTCTTTTTCTTTTTCTTTTTTCATGCCACAAAAGAAGGTGATTGATTTAATATTTATAATCATGTAATTATGGCACGTTTATTTTTTTAAAATGGATGACAAGTGTGATTTTGAAAATTATTCATTCATTTTTCTGAAAATAATATGATAAAATTATGTGGTTACAATTATCAAATTAATTTAATTTTGTTAATTTTTGTTATAGATTATGTACAAAGAGATTTAAAAATCGATGGAACGAATCATCGAACTAGAGCCCATAGCGGATCCCCATGTCTGGACTAGACAGTACAGACCGTAAAGGCCACATTTGATTGCCAGATTATTTTTGATGAGATTATTGATGGAATTGTGAGGGATAAGTTAAACCATAAAATTAGATGGAATGGGATGAAGGATTAGATATATTATAGGATTATTAGGAAAAAAATTATACCATAAGATAATGGATGAGATAAATGATTGAGCAAAAGGAATGATGTTTTATACTTTGTTAAGATGAAATAAAAAGATACAATTATTTTTTACAATTAGATGAAGGAAAAAAAATAACTGTAGAGGGCTAATCCTTATAATACTACAACACTTATGGTATTATTTAGGGAAATTTAGCTATAAACCCCTTTTACCTTCCTTTCATTGTTAAAAGGACTAAGAAAAAAATTGTACTTTCTAAACCCCCTCATAATTGTAAAATCTTACATAAAGGACACAATTTATTATTTAAATATTTTATCAGACTATTATACCCCTCAACTAGATCTTTCCACCTTCTTCGTCCTCTCTCTCTCTCTGTCTCTCTCTCTGTTTTCGCACAACCGTTGCAGAGACTGTCTTCTATGAAACCCTAAATTTTCGATTTCACAACTCTGCTCAGAAACCACAAATGAATAGCTATTGAATCGTCTCTACAATCTCCAGGTACAATCGATTCAATACCTATTTGGTTATGTTAAATTCACAAATCATTCGAATCTCTTCACATTTCGCGATTTTTGTTGATGTTTCTACATAAATTTATCGACTCTCATCTTTAATTTTGTTGAAATTGAATGAGGATGTCGTTGGAGATTCGAAAGCTAGGGTTTCGGAGCAGATGGGGGGAGATTCAGAGTGCGGTGGAGATGGCTCAATTGGAAGCGGAGAAGAAACATGATGAGGTTGTTGATGAGATGCTGGCGATGTTGAATGCGAAGACTGAAGCTTCAAGATTGAAAAAAGTTGAACAGGAGGTTAGGAAGGATGTGGATGAGGAACAGTAGAATATATGTATATATATATGTTGGAAATGGTTATAAAATTCTAGATAAAACCAGAATTTTTTCCTAAGTTCGGTCTATTTTTTAGGTGGGCCCCGAGTGTCGATTTACTCGGGTCAAAGTGGTAACGCGTTCTATGCCGCGTTGTGATTCACGTGGTATATTTGGTTGCTCAAAACCATTACCGAGTGAATGGAAAATTGCAGCCAAAGTGTGCTCCATAGAAATAGAGTTTTGGTGGAAATTCCTTAAGGTGGTAAATTGGCTTGTCCCACATTGATTTGGTGGGAAGTTTTGAAAGGGTTTATAAGGCTTAGGGTGAGATACTTGGGGTGTGCCCCAAGGGGTACCCAAGTGTTTTAGAGGGAGAGGTTATGGGCTAGACCCATTGGACCCAAAAATCACCACACACGCGCCGTCCGTCCGGTCGGGCGCGGGTGCGTGGTGTGTGGTTGGGTTGGGCTTCTAATCTTTTTGGGCAAAAAATATTTGAATTTAATTTTTATTTTATTAAAATAAAATCCAGAATTCAAATTAAACTGGTTTGGATTTATTGTTCATCCAAACAGGGCCCTTCCCGTTTTCAAACGGAATTAAACTGTTTTGGATTTATTGCTCATCCAAACAGAGCCCTTCCCGTTTTCAAACAGAATTAAATTGTTTTTGATTTATTGCTCATCCAAACAGAGCCCTTCCCGTTTCTATCTGTTTGAATAAACAGATTCAAATCTGTTTAAATTTGAATCTAACAGGTTTCATACCTGTTCAATTCAAAACCAAAAGCCACCTTTACATCTATAAATAGACTAGCCTCCCATTTGGATTTCATTCCAATTTTCGTACTCCATCCTCTGCAAATTATATTCTTCATCTTGCTGCATATTATTTCCGAAAGAAATAGTGTAAACACTTAGTGTGTTCGTAAGGCAAACAATTAGTAGTGTTGCTATTGTTTGTGATAAGATCATTTCATCCTGGGAGATAGACGTCCAAATTCTGAAAGCACCGTGGAGAGGACGAATCTGTCTTAAGGACACAGTGTTAAACACTGGACTTAATCAGAAAAGTTATTCAAATAAATTAACCAAGTAAGTTGTTTAATTTTATTCTGTTTTTATTTGTTTATTTAATCAGATTTTATTTTTATTTTTGTAACAAAATAAAATCTGTGGTTTTATTTATTTATTTATTATTTCGAGTTTGATTTTTGTAATCAAACAAATTCTCTCCTTTTTCTTTATTTCTTTAAATTCTTATTGTTGTTGTGTACACAATAGAATTAAATCTTTTAAATACAGTGAAGATTGTCCAGCAATCTTAAGACAGATTCCTTTTTGGGTATCTTCATTGTATTTAATTTTCTGTGTTTTCAAATTAATATTCTGGTTGAAAAAACAAATAGTGATTTATGCTATTTGACAGATAGTAGTAATATACTGTCTCTTTTCTTTGACAACAACTAGTAGTACGATACTGGTGTCATTAACAATTCAGAATATTATTTGGTATTACAGAAAATTCTTGTGATATTTTATTTTTCTAGTTTTAGTAACAAGGAA
Organism: Camellia sinensis; assembly: GCF_055761805.1. NCBI lineage: Eukaryota > Viridiplantae > Streptophyta > Magnoliopsida > Ericales > Theaceae > Camellia > Camellia sinensis. The sequence goes on along the minus strand of NC_138968.1, from coordinate 175,018,219 downwards.
ATTAAAATTATTTTGTTGTTATAATTTATTTTCTGGTTTTAGTAACTAGAAAATTAATTTGTGTTTTAATTTTTTCTGATTTTTGTAACCAAAGATTATGGCTACTACAACTGAAACTGCATCTGGCAGTGGTACTCCTATTGTTACACCTACATTGGTCCCTATTCAGAACCATGTTCATATACCAATCAATCATGGAGAAAAACCGGAAAAATTTAACGGTACCGAGTTTAAGAGATGGCAGCAGAAGAGGCTCCAGCACTTAAAGAGGGTGAAAGTGATCGGCAAGTTGTTGCCGCTGTAGATGCTTGGAAACATTCAGATTTCTTGTGCAGAAACTACATCCTAAATGGCCTTGACAATATGCTGTATAATGTATACAGTCCTCTAAAAACAGCAAAAGAATTGTGGGATGCTTTGGAGAAGAAATACAAGACAGAAGATGCCGGCACAAAGAAATTTGTCGTCGGTAAATTTCTGGACTTTGTTATGGTAGACTCCCAAACGGTAATATCTCAAGTTCAAAGTTTTCAAATAATTTTGCATGATATTCATTCAGAAGGTATGTCTCTTAGCGAGTCATTCCAAGTCGCTGCTTTAGTGGAAAAGTTACCACCGGCTTGGAAAGATTTCAAAAATTATTTAAAACATAAACGCAAAGAGATGACTATGGATGAATTGATTGTAAGATTAAGAATTGAAGAAGATAACCGAAAGGCTGAAAAGAGGAATGGGAAAAATCCCATTGAGTCCAAGGCTAATGTGGTAGAACAAGTTCATAAACCACATAACAAAAAGAGAAAGTTTACTGGAGATGGTCCTAAACAAGGCGATAGTAGCAAAAAGTTCAAAGGAAAATGCTATAACTGTGGCAAAACTGGACATCGAGCTTTTGACTGCCGCCGCCCTAAGAAGGATCATGGAAGTACAAGTAAGAAGACCACCAATCAGGCCAATGTAACAGAATTGGATTACATCTCTAACGGAGTGAATGACATCAACCTCTCTGCTGTGGTGTCTGAGGCTAACTTTGTAAGGCCCCGGTGTCCCACATCGGGAATGGAGGGGGAGTTCCTGGGCTATAAAAGTAAAAACCTGGACCCTTATATAACATCGAGGCCTTTTCCCAAGTGGTGAAATCCCTATTAGAACTCCCCAGTTAAGCGTGCTTAGGCTGGAGTAGTTCTAGGATGGGTGACCCACTGGGAAGAACAAATCCGTGCGGGTGTGATCCAAAGCGGACAATATCGATGACGTGTAAAGGGTCGGGGCATTACAAATGGTATCAGAGCCGACTCTCCGGAGTACCAAGTGTGGGCCCCTGGCGTCTCTCGGTGCATGTGGGCGGGCTTGCGAGCTGGCAGGCTACTGCACGGGGACGTGCAGCCTTATGGGGGGTGGATTGTAAGGCCCCGGTGTCCCACATCGGGAATGGAGGGGGAGTTCCTGGGCTATAAAAGTTAAAAACCTGGACCCTTATATAACATCGAGGCCTTTTCCCAAGTGGTGAAATCCCTATTAGAACTCTCCAGTTAAGCGTGCTTAGGCTGGAATAGTTCTAGGATGGGTGACCCACTGGGAAGAACAAATCCGTGCGGGCGTGACCCAAAGCGGACAATATCGATGACGTGTAAAGGGTCGGGGCGTTACAAATGGTATCAGAGCCGACTCTCCGGGGTGCCGAGTGTGGGCCCCTGGCGTCTCTCGGTGCATGTGGGCGGGCTTGCGAGCTGGCAGGCTACTGCACGGGGACGTGCAGCCTTATGGGGGGTGGATTGTAAGGCCCCGGTGTCCCCCACATCGGGAATGGAGGGGGAGTTCCTGGGCTATAAAAGTAAAAACCTGGACCCTTATATAACATCGAGGCCTTTTCCCAAGTGGTGAAATCCCTATTAGAACTCCCCAGTTAAGCGTGCTTAGGCTGGAGTAGTTCTAGGATGGGTGACCCACTGGGAAGAACAAATCCGTGCGGGTGTGACCCAAAGCGGACAATATCGATGACGTGTAAAGGGTCGGGGCGTTACAAACTTGGTTGGAAATCCCAAAGAGTGGTGGGTTGACACTGGAGCAACTCGTCACATTTGTGCAGACAAGAAGATGTTCACTACCTACAATGAGGCTGCAAATGGTGAACAACTTTTCATGGAAAATTCTTCTACTTCTACTGTGGCTGGACAAGGGAAAGTGATCTTGAAGATGACATCAGGGAAAGAACTGACCCTCAACAACGTACTGCATGTACCTGACATCCGGAAGAATTTAGTTTCTGGGTCTTTGTTAAGTAAAAATGGTTTTAGGCTTGTATTTGAGTCTGATAAATTTGTATTAACAAAGAGTGGTATGTATGTTGGTAAGGGATACATGAGTGATGGTCTCTTTAAGTTGAATGTAATGACAGTTGTACCGAAAGTTGCTATGAATAAGAATAACACATCTTCTGTTTATATTCTTGAGTCAAATTTATGGCATGGTAGATTAGGACATGTGAATTTTGATGCTTTGCGTAGATTAATTGGTTTAGATCATATACCAAAGTTTGAAATTAATCCTAATCATAAATGTGAAATTTGTATAGAAGCGAAACTAACTAAGGCTCCATTTAAATCGGTTGAAAGAAAAACCGAACCTCTAGAATTAATTCATACTGATGTATGTGATTTAAAATTTATTCAAACTAGAGGAGGCAAAAAGTATTTCATAACATTTATCGATGATTGCACAAGATATTGTTATGTTTATTTACTTAGAAGTAAAGATGAGGCCTTAGAAATGTTTAAACTCTACAAAACAGAAGTTGAAAATCAACTTGGTAAAACCATTAAAATGGTTAGAAGTGATAGAGGTGGTGAATATGATGCACCATTAAATGAATTTTGTGCACAACATGGCATTATTCACCAAACTACAGCCCCTTATTCTCCACAGCAAAATGGAATTGCTGAAAAGAAGAATAGAACCCTAAAAGAAATGATGAATGCCATGTTACTAAGTTCAGGCTTACCACAGAACTTGTGGGGGGAAGCAATATTGTCTGCTAATTATGTTCTTAATAGAATACCCCACAAGAAAACCAACAGCACTCCTTATGAATTGTGGAAAGGTCGATTGCCTTCCTACAAATACTTAAAAGTGTGGGGGTGTTTAGCAAAAGTTGAAGTTCCTGTTCCTAAAAAGACTAAGATTGGACAAAAAACAGTAGACTGTGTGTTTATTGGTTATGCTCAAAATAGTAGTGCTTATCGGTTTCTGACTTATAAATCAGAAATACCTGATATAAATGTGAACACTATTATAGAGTCAAGAAATGCTGTGTTTTTTGAACATGTCTTTCCTTACAAGAAAGGACAGGAATTAAGTTCACAGAAAAGAACTTATGATTGTACACAAAGTCAAGAGACTAATGACAATCAAACACAAGAGACTAGTAATAGTCTCGACCAACAGGATTTAACTAATGATGAACCAAGACGAAGTAAAAGAGCGAGAACATCAAAATTCTTTGGTCCAGATTTTCTGACATACTTGTTAGAAAATGAACCTCAAAGCTTTAAGGCAGCAATGACAGGTCCTGAAGCACCTTTGTGGAAAGAGGCTGTTAATAATGAAATTGAATCCATTATGCAGAATCATACTTGGGAATTGGTGGATCTTCCACCAGGTTCTAAACCTCTTGGATATAAATGGATATTCAAGAGAAAAATGAAAGCAGATGGTTCAATTGACAAGTATAAAGCAAGACTTGTTGTTAAAGGTTACAGACAAAAGGAAGGTCTGGACTATTTTGACACATATTCCCCTGTGACAAGAATAACATCCATTCGCATGCTTATTTCTATAGCAGCATTGTTTAATTTAGAAATACATCAAATGGATGTTAAGACAGCTTTCTTAAACGGTGATCTAAATGAAGAGATCTATATGGAACAACCCGAAGGGTTTGTAGTATCAGGGCAAGAAAAGAAAGTTTGTCGACTTGTAAAATCCCTTTTATGGATTAAAACAAGCACCTAAGCAATGGCATGAAAAATTTGATCATGCAATGCTTACTAATGGGTTTAAGATAAACGAATGTGACAAATGCGTCTATGTTAAAAACACTGACCAAGGATATGTCCTAGTTTGTCTTTATGTGGATGACATGCTTATCATTGAAAGCAGTCAAAACATGATCAAATCAACTAAGCAGATGCTTAACAAAAGATTTGATATGAAAGATATGGGGGTCGCAGATGTTATATTAGGAATGAAAATTACTAAAACATCTGACGGATATGCATTATCTCAATCTCATTATATTGAGAAAATTCTTGATAAATTTATCAAGGATGATTTGAATTTAGCTAGAACACCTGTAGACATCAGTCTTTATTTATCAAAAAATAAAGGTGATGCAGTGTCTCAGTTAAAATACTCCCAAATCATTGGAAGCCTAATGTACCTAATGAATTGTACTCGTCCTGATATAGCTTATGCTATCAGTAAATTGAGTAGGTACACTAGTAACCCTGGAGAAGACCATTGGAAAGCGATCATTCGAGTTTTTAAATATCTAAGATTTACTCGTGATCATGGTTTGAACTTTACTCGATATCCAGCAGTACTCGAAGGTTATTGTGATGCAAATTGGATATCGGATACTAAAGATTCAAAATCCACTAGTGGATATGTCTTTACTCTAGGAGGCACTGCTGTTTCTTGGAAGTCCACCAAACAAACATGCATCGCACGATCCACAATGGAATCTGAGTTCATTGCTTTGGACAAAGCAGGAGAAGAAGCAGAATGGCTTCGTCACTTCTTAGAAGACATTCCAATGTGGCCAAAACCTGTGCCAGCTATTTGCATTCATTGTGATAGTCAATCTGTAATAGGTAGGGCACAGAATCACATGTATAACGGTAAGTCACGACATATTCGTCGTCGACATAATACCGTAAGGCAATTATTGTCAAACGGAATAATCTCAATAGATTATATAAAATCGAAAGAGAATATTACGGATCCGTTAACAAAAGGTTTGACAAAAGAGCTAGTGTATAGTTCATCGAAGGGGATGTGATTAAAGCCTATTACATAAGAGTCGTCATAATGGTAACCCTACTTATATGACTGGAGATCCCAAGAACTAAGTTCAAAGGGACAACTAAGTTATGTATGGCTCACCAGAAATCACCAAGGGATTAAAAATTCCCTACCCATTCCTATGGTGAGAGTGATATCTGCAACATATGTTGCATGCAGGGATATAAGGATAAGCTTTGCTTTTAATGATTACTTATATCTTGGTTAAGGCATAAAATCAAGACGAGTATAAGGAGATACTCACAATAAGAATCACCTATATGAGTGTTGAACTGGGGCCGGTTCTATAAGAATGAAGAGGCTAAATTCTCTAGAAACACTTATGAAAACCAGGCGCGTTCAAGGCCAAAATGAACACAACAGTGAGAACCACGATGTGTTAGAAGATATTTTGTGTGAAATCTATTGTCTTGGCTTACACAAACGGCTGAATAATTCAAGGCATCGCGTCCATTGGTTAGCCAGTAAGTCCGATAGGTTATCACTAGGGAAGGTTCAAAGCCGAAAACTATCTATCCTGATGCAAGATATTTTCGACTTATACTCTTTCGTTAAAGTCTGCATATTGTTGCATTTTCGTTGTCATCAAATTCCATTCATGTGGGGGATTGTTGGAAATGGTTATAAAATTCTGGATAAAACCAGAATTTTTTCCTAAGTTCAGTCTATTTTTTAGGTGGGCCCCGAGTGTCGATTTACTCGGGTCAAAGTGGTAACGCGTTCTATGTCGCGTTGTGATTCACGTGGTATATTTGGTTGCTCAAAACCATTACCGAGTGAATGGGAAATTGAAGCCAAAGTGTGCTCCATGGAAATGGAGTTTTGGTGGAAATTCCTTAAGGTGGTAAATTGGCTTGTCCCACATTGATTTGGTGGAAAGTTTTGAAAGGGTTTATAAGGCTTAGGGTGAGATACTTGGGGTGTGCCCCAAGGGGTACCCAAGTGTTTTAGAGGGAGAGGTTATGGGCTAGACCCATGGGACCCAAAAATCACCACACACGCGCCGTCCGTCCGGTCGGGCGGGCTGGGCTGGGCTTGGGCGCGGGTGCGTGGTGTGTGGTTAGGTTGGGCTTCTAATCTTTTTGGGCCAAAAACATTTGAATTTAATTTTATTTTTTATTAAAATAAAATCCAGAATTCAAATTAAACTGGTTTGGATTTATTGTTCATCCAAACAGGGCCCTTCCCGTTTTCAAACAGAATTAAACTGTTTTGGATTTATTGCTCATCCAAACAGAGCCCTTCCCGTTTTCAAACAGAATTAAACTCTTTTTGATTTATTGCTCATCCAAACCGAGCCTTTCCCGTTTCTATCTGTTTGAATAAACAGATTCAAATCTGTTTAAATTTGAATCTAACAGGTTTCATACCTGTTCAATTCAAAACCAAAAGCCACCTTTACATCTATAAATAGACTAACCTCCCATTTGGATTTCATTCCAATTTTCGTACTCCATCCTCTGCAAATTATATTCTTCATCTTGCTACATATTATTTCCGAAAGAAAGAGTGTAAACACTTAGTGTGTTCGTAAGGCAAACAATTAGTAGTGCTGCTATTGTTTGTGGTAAGATCATTTCATCCTGGGAGATAGACGTCCAAATTCTGAAAGCACCGTGGAGAGGACGAATCTGTCTTAAGGACACAGTGTTAAACACTGGACTTAATCAGAAAAGTTATTCAAATAAATTAACCAAGTAAGTTGTTTAATTTTATTCTGTTTTTATTTGTTTATTTAATCAGATTTTATTTTTGTTTTTGTAACAAAATAAAATCTGTGGTTTTATTTATTTATTTATTATTTCGAGTTTGATTTTTGTAATCAAACAAATTCTCTCCTTTTTCTTTATTTCTTTAAATTCTTATTGTTGTTGTGTACACAATAAAATTAAATCTTTCAAATACAGTGAAGATTGTCCAACAATATATATATATATTTGTGTGTATGAGTGTTGTTGAACACATGTATTCTTTTCAGTGAGATTTGTGATTGTTGATCGAGTTTTAGAAGTTTTTCTTCTCAATTAGATATGTTGATTTGTTGATTAATTTGTTTTGTTTTTGTTTGTTTGTTTGTTTTTTATTTATTTTTGTTGTTTTTTATATAATTTCATTTGACAAAACCAGAGTAAAATTTTACTCTGGTTCTATTGCTCTGTTTTTTTCATTTGACAGAACCAAAGTAAAATTTTACTTTTATACAGAGTAAAATTTTACTTTTGTGTAGAGTCTAACATTTTACTCATTTTTCAGAGTAAAATTTTACTTTTATACAGAGTAAAATTTTACTTTTGTGTAGAGTCTAACATTTTACTAGTTTTTCAGAGTAAAATTTTACTTTTATACAGAGTAAAATTTTACTTTCATACAGAGTAAAATTTTACTTTTAGTTTCAGAATGTAAAATTTTACTTTTATACAGAGTAAAATTTTACTTTCATACAGAGTAAAATTTTATTTTCATAGAGAGTAAAATTTTACTTTTAGTTTCAGAATGTAAAATTTTACTTTTATACAGAGTAAAATTTTACTTTCATAGTAAAATTTTACTCTGAAATATATAGTGAAAATGACTTAATAGGAGAGTTGATAGATATGATGGTAATATAGTAAAAGAAACAAGTTTTAAAATATTAGGGGGTTTTGAAAGTACTTATATAATTCTTGTCCTTTTGAAAGACAAATTAGATAGTGAGGGGGTTATCACCAAATAACCCTATTATTTAATCCATATTTTTCTCTATTTAATCCTCCATACTTAAAATTATCTGGAGTTTAGTACCATGCAAAATAAGCACCGGATTGGACTATCTAGTGAAACACACATGTTCCTCGTCTCCAATCCATTCCTCCTTATCTTGCAATCAAATACCTAACCAAAAATCTAATAGGTCTTACATATTTCCTCCCACTTTTAATCCCACTATTAATGAAGCAGTCAAACGTGCCCAAAGTGGATTGGAGAGAACCGTTTGTTATTTTGAAAATGTAATGTGTAGATCAAATTTATTTTGGTTATAACCGACACTATAACAAATTTAAATTTGAAAAAAGCGTGATAGCTCGAATTGGAGGAGGCTTGAATGGCCCAAATAGGTGTTGGCTGGATGTCTGCATGGATGACCGGGTGAAAGATTGTCTACTGCGATTGTCACCTTTGTCGACCGCGACTGTCAACCTCCTCGCCAGACCACCGCCCAGATGTCCACCCGGACGACCGACAAGATGAATTTCGAGTCATTCGAGCCAGCTTCATATTCGAGCTACCAAGCATTACTCTTTAAATTTATACCATACATTTCATTTTTAAGTATTTAACTATTTTTTTATTCCTTTTCGGTTAAGCAAAAAGAAATCTACCTCTTTCTAGTCTATAAGATGAATTGAAGAGTCTAGTCTGAACTCTCAAATTGTATTATGTCGACACTTTTTATAAATTAATATTAAAAAAAAAAAAATTCAAACCAATACTAAATGAGTCTACCTGTTCACAACTCTAATATTAAATTTGAATATAAAAGTTCGACAAGTTCGACCCAATATTATATAAGTCAATAAATAGATGAGTATAATTAATCTATAAAAAAGATTAACGTGGCACAATTTAAAATTTAGGAATTCACATGTAGGTTTTAATAAGTAAATGTATTATTTAATATGTCCTATAATAATTAATGATATTTTTCACTAACCACTATAAAAAAAATCACTAATTATTAATTTTCAACGATAATTTAAAAATTATCACAAAAAATATCATTAATTATAAGTTTTAGTGACAGCTAAAAAAATCATCACAAAAAAGTCACTAATTTATAACTTTCAACGATAGTTTGAAAAATTTGTCATAGAAAAAGTCACTAATTGTAAGTTTTAGCGACAATTTATAAAAATCGTGACAAAAAAAGTTACTAATTGTCAATTATTAGCAACATTCGTAAAAAATTGTCACAAAAATTATTTTTAATGAAGATTTTATTATGACTTATTTTTAATAGAACTTGATGAGAATTAAGTCTAACTATTAAAATCCCTTGATAGTTTATTTTTAAAATTTTAAAAAAAAGTTTTAGGCTTCTAAATAACGAGATGAACAGAAAATTCAAAAAATTCATAAAAAAATCATAAAAGACAAAAATAAAAAAAAATAATAGACTTTTTTGGCTTTTTAAATTTTTTTAAGAATTTTTCAAAAAAAATTTATTTTTTAAGTTTATCTATACAAAACGAATTGAAAAAATAAAAAATTTTGACATAATTTTTAAAAAAAAGTCACGAAGATAAAATAAAAATAAATAACTTTTTTTTTGTGACATCCCAAACACCCCTTACATTGAGCAGAGAATTTATTCTCAATCAATTGATATATTGGCGTTTGTAGAGGGGCAATAATAGAGTTGACCGACTTGATGATGGGACTAACGGCAATGAATGACACAAGTCCTTATCATGTTAGTTTTTCTAATTGAATAGGACTTCGATAGAGAGGTCCCTCTAAAAGCAGCTGTAATGAGCTGACACAAAAAATAAATAAATAAATAAAGGAAAAAAATAAAATTAATGTTATTTTAGAGTTTTTTTTTTAAAATTTCAAAACATTTTTGAATTTAATAAATATAATGTATGATTAAATTTAATTATGAAATATAAATTTTTTTTAGATATATAACCCGATTGGTAAACTTTAAATTTATAATTATTTTTTAAATTAGACTTAAACAAATATAGAGACCCAATATTAAAACCGGACCAACCTTAAATTGATAGAAAACTTCTTATTATATAGTGCTGTCCCGATCTTAACCCGGCTTGCGGGTCGAATGCCCACCCCTGATTGCAGCAAAACCAATCCCAGAAAAGTCCATGGTTGGGAAAGCAAACAATAAAATAATTCAGACTATCATATTCATGAATCAGAGACGTTGTCGTGAGTCCTTATCTTCATTCTATTGATGTTAAATTTTTTTGTATTATTTGGATTTTTATTTCTAAAATTCTAGTATTGCTATAATAATATATTATAAATTTTGGGGGATAGGGTGGGAAGGTTCTGTGATGCCGCAAGAAAATTACAATTTTTCTATTAGTAATACTAGTGTTTCACCCATGTTTTGCGTGGTTTATGTTTACAATTATTTATATATATGTGAATTGTAATTTTTAAATATCTTCTTTTTCTTTTTTTTTCTTTTTTTTATACAAAAAAAGAAATATAACAAATGCAACATATTTTTAATCAATTATTTTATATTTTCTTCTATTCAAAATTTAAAAATAATGTACGGGCAAAATTTATAACTAAATTAAGGAAAAATTTATTCCTAACGATATTTTTTTATTCTATATAAATACTTTAAAAAATAAACTTGAAAAAGGTAGTCAATATAATATTATACATTAAGTAAAAAAATGTGATTAGCAATTATGATTACATAAATTTAATATAGTTTTAATCTCAAATTTAAAATATATATATATGTTTTAAAAGCATTTTATTTAACTAATAGCAAATAGAATTTTCTTAGAAAAAAGAAAAGTTATTAAATTTTGTTGCAAATTTTCAAATGTCTATTATTAAACATTTCTACTTGCTTGTTTGTTTGCTTACTTGTTTTGGGAGTTTTGATCATCGATCTTTGCTCCACATTCATCGTATTTTTTTTTTTCTTGCTTGATTTTCGCATGATATTTCTTTCATAGTGCATTTCCGAGTGTATTAGTGAAAATATCATACACTTAAAATGCACAAAATTACAATATATAGAAAAAAAAGTAAGTAATTACAAAAATGAAAATTTACCCATAAATATCCCATATGGGGGAATATTGATCCATTTAATCCTAAGAGTTTTCGTATAAACTAATTGGTCCTTTTTGTTTTAAAAAGTTGTATTTATTTGATTTGTTGCCATTTGGGTTAAGTAAATGCCCTTTTGTGATTCATTTTTCTAATTTTTTGATTCATTTTTGGGATGAGAATGGAAAGGTGAGGTGTGAAAGATTCTTTTTGAGGGAATTGATGGCTAAGCTGTTAGTTCTTAAGTGTGGAATGTAACGCTCCGAAATAAATGACAATAAATCATACATTATGTTAATTAAATAATAACACATGATAAAATAATTATCCTCCATTAATTTCAATTTCTTGTACAAAAGAGTAACATATGCAGATATACATTCACAAGTCTAATGGTTACAATTTTTCAAGACGATACTTGGTTATAATAAAAGTGAATTTTATACTCAATACAAATGAAGCTCTAAGCTTGTACAAAAATAATTATAACACGTAAACAAAATAAAACTTTTACTCCAAGTCCTCCCAAGCTATTGCCTTAGCGGAGATATATCATCAGCACTTGAAAATGGTTTTCCATATAGGATGAGTCAAAACTTAGTAGAGATGCTACAACACAGTTTATGAATCTTAACAAAGTCATAAGGTAAATACATATGTAATACTCATGACAAACATTTATATCTCTTTCTAAAACCATGCAATGCCAGGTTTATATCACAATTCATAAAACGTTGCCTTTTCAATATAAAGCAAGACTATGAATATAACTCTATGAATCTCTAGGTACGTGTCTGCAAGTAGACTATACAAGTACTACCAATTTGTCATTTTTACCAGTATTAACTGGAAGGCTCGACACCTATCCGCATAGGTTTCTGGTCTTTCACTAAGGACACACAGGCCAACTTAATACCGCAACCACACCCCTTACCCAGATTCACCATGTATTCACTTCTTTTCTCAAAACAATAAACATTTTCAATGTGTTAACATGCAACAATGCCCAATGTACATGGATGAGAAAATAGCTTCAATTCTCTTAATTCTTATGCAATTTCTATAACAATCATAGTTATCCTCCACTGATAGCCTAAAACAGGTATCTCTAAACAGATAAATAAATCTTTCACAAAGATAAACTTTTTAAAATTTTTAGATGTAAGTGATAGTACATATCCAACTTCACCATCTTTATCAATACCAACCCAGTTTCACAATTCCAACATCGATTCCATTATCTTTTCAAAATCAACATTTGTAATCTTTAGGACAAAACTCTATTTTCTTTATAAATCAATCCTAAGGATAAAAACACATCATTTTATCAAAACTCGTCATCATTTATAATCCCACAACCATTCCAAGAATTCATTTGAAAACTCATCTTTTGATTTTTAACCAAAAACCCTAGATTTTTTTAAAAATTCCCAAATCACAATATCGTTTTAGAAAATAGAAAATAACTAAGTTAAAAATCATAAAAGTGTGTGGAGAATCCCTACCTGAAGCTTAGAAGACGAGAGGGAGAATGGGAAAACTTCAAAGATGCCGATATCCAACTTTGTTCTAATCAAAAGAGAGCTCTCGGAGTGCTCTACCTTTTTATCAAAGGGACATGGGTGAAGAAATCAATGGATCTAGGTATATTTGTAGAGAGAATGTGAGTTTTAGAGATACTCTATATCTAGGATTTTTGGAATGTTTATAGAGAGAGAGAAATGAAAAAGTGACTAAAAAAGTGACTTTTATGAACTAATATACACGTAGACTGCTCGAACGTAAGAAGTATCGCTTGAGCGAACACCGCTCAAGTGCAAGAAGTACCGCTTGAGTGAAGAATGCCAACTCCCAGTATCTCTGCAGGCCCACAAAAGTACTAGAGTCTCAAAGATCGCTCGAACACAAAAAGTGTTGCTCGAGCGAAGAAGTCAAAATCTAGGCAGGAACCATTTTGAAAAAAAAAAAAACAACTCCCGACCTATTACAAACACAACAAAGACACTCCAATAACGAAACTCAATAACGAATAAGGAGAAATAAGACATGAACAATCATATAAGATAATAAAACCAGGATCTAGAACATCGAATGGGTCGGGTCTAAACCTGAATCGCTATATGGTAATCTATATTTTTGTTAATGTGATTTTCTGGTGTTATATTGAAGTGTTAAATTAGAGTGATACGTTTGGAAAAAGTATGCTAAGGAGTTTTTGTGTGTTACATTGATTAGAATGTTACATTTGGAAAAAATTATGTTGTTACTTTTATGAAAAGCATACTAAAATTTTTTTTTAGTGTGTTACATTGGAATATTACGTTTGGGAAAAGTACACTTGGGATTTTTTGTGTGCTGCAAACGTTTGAAAAAAGTACACTAAGGAGTTTTTTAGTGTGTTACATTAGAGTATTACGTTTGGAAAAAGTACACTTGGGAGTTTTTTAGTATATTACATTGGTGTGTTACATTTGGAAAAAACACACTAAGAATTTTTTTTGGAATGTTACATTGTTCCGCTTAAGAAAAGTATACTGAGGAGTTTTTTAGTGTGTTACGTTGGAGTGTTACGTTTGGAAAAAGTATACGAAGGATTTTTTTTTTTTTTGAAGTGTTATGGTTAGTAATTTCAATATTATGAGAACACCCAAATTTATCCCTCAACACATAACATACATGTTTATACTTATCCCTTTATGAAATTCATACTAGAATGGGACTTTTGCGTTCATAAAAAAAATGAAATTGTTTGAAATAGAAAATGATTTATTTATTTATTTATTAATTTTTAAAAATAAACTTCTAAAGAAAACAAAGAAAACTATATAAAAAACGTACATAAATCAAACATAAAATATAATACAAAAAATAAATAAATTATAGGATTTTCAAGAAGTTTTGCTTGATTTTCGCATGATATTTCTTTCATAGTGCATCTCCAAGTGTATTAGTGAAACACCATACACTTAAAATGCACAAAATTACAATATATAGAAAAGAAAAGAAAAAAAAGTCAGTAATTGCCCAAAACTAAAACTACTTTAAGAAAAAATAAAAAACAAAAACAAAAACAAAAATACATAAAATGATTTATTTATTAATTTTTAAAAATGAACTTTTAAAGAAAACAAAGAAAACTATATAATAAAAAAAGGTAAAGAAATCAAACATAAAATATAATACAAAAAATAAATAAATTATAGGATTTTCAAAAAGTAAGTCTCACAAACAAATTTTGTAAAACCTTTGTACTTCTAATCCCGAGAATGACATTGAAATAGTCTGCACTTCTTACATTAGGTCCATTTAATAGCTTTAGCAAACACAAATGTAATAAATTTTATAACACAAAACACAAACAATTGTGAGACAAAATATCTAAAAAAAATGAAAGTAACGTTCAATGATGATGTAGAAACGCATCTAAAGTTTTAATTGGAGGTATAACCAGATAAATCGCCATAGAACGGGAAGGCAACCTTTATTTTTCATCACAACAATTACATCACTCAATATATAATTTTAATATCTCTCACTCTTCCGTATGTCCAATTTTCTATCAATATTAAAATGAATGCATGAACCAAAAAAAAGGAACATTTGAGAAAACAAGGAGATGTAGTTTGAAACCTTTCAATTGCTAAATTCTATTAATTAATAGTTATTAATTTAGGCTTCTAATATTTGTTAGCCTTTAAAGTTAAATTCTTTGATTTTATCTATATTCACTTGATAATTTGAGAGTGGACATGTGTCAAGCCTTTACACAAACACTTAGCACATTTTTTGAGCATTAATGAAATGCACAGTGTTATTTTTTCTCTCTTTTTTTTTTTTTTTTTTTTGCAATGGCAACATGTTATTTTTTAATAAGAATTTATATTTGTTTTAGATATTTTTTAATATACAAATTATTATTTTTTAGATTTTTTATAAAAATAATTTAACAATTCCACTACTAACCGTAGTGTATAGGAGAAGTTGAAAATGATGCAGCAATAAGTATGGGAGAAGTCAAAAAGGCTTGAGGGTTGGGAGAAGTCAATAAATGCTGAGTTTTTTTTTTTAAGTAAAAAAATTAGAAAATTAAGATTGGAATATTTGAGCTCCCACAAGGCTTGTAGGTTAGAAATCCCATTTTCCTTATATAATATATAGATAAATTATAAACAAAACAATTTTATTTTGAATTTTATTTAGAAATATAAATATATGACCCAAAGTCATTTATATTTGAATCCCACATTACACTAATTCAAATTCTTTTTTTTAAAACATATTTGGGCCGAACTTGGGCAAATGCAGAAACCCAATATTAGGACCAAGCTATGCTTAGACAGATACAAATCTCTTATTATATAATGCTAGCCTGGTCTGAACTCGACCCGGCCCGACGAACGCCCACCCCTACTGTTAATTGCAGCAAAACCAATCCCAGAAAAGTACATGGTTGGGAAAGCAAACTATAAAATAAATCATACTACCATATTCATGAGTCACATAATTAATTGTTGTGAGTCCCTATCATCATTAGGGCCTCGTTTAATTGTCCGGATTGGATATAAGGGTTTTAGGAGGACATATAATACTTAAGGATAAAGATGAGATATAATATGTTGTAGGATATAAGATGGATTATATGTACTGTAGGGTCACTTATACTATGTTTGGTTAAGATAAAATATAGGATGAGATAAAAAGAGAATGATTATTTTTTACCTTTGGATGAAATATGAGTTATATCTGATGGTGGGGGATATACAATACCATTAGGGGGGTGGTATTGCATATCCCCCTTTTGTATCATATACTACTAGCATATCACCCGTGCTATGTACAAGATTGGATTCAAAAAAACTATTTATGGTTATGTAAAACATATTTTTAAATTGTTAACATAAAATATATGTAATCTTGAAAGAAAATGTTGATATTTCATAATTAAAGTAATAAAAATAAAAATTTATTACATTTGTTCAAAATTCACTGAATAAATAAAATATATTATAACTAAAATCTAAATTGTTGTGAGTCTTCTATCAACATTCCTACATTATCAACATGATAGTTAATATTATAATGGATGAACAACACATATATTATGTATTTATAAAATGTTATAAGTAAAAATGTTATACATACATATTACATTTTTTTTTACCTTCTAAAAGGTATAGACATTCTTCAGACCAATCTATAAAAAAACAAACGTCACACACGGTACACAATCTAGTTAACGTTGCATTGTTGGTGCAGGCATGATAAATGCATATGTATGGTCTTGGCATGACACAATATAATATTTAATCATTCTAACTCCATTATCTTACAAAATTTTGGAATTATAACATTGTGTTTGAAAATGTAGGAATAAGTTATTTATAATAAATTGTATAGTTTCCTACATTTGATCTCATATTCTTCAAATATGATGGTTGACATCACAAGATAAACTCTACCCATTTATCTTGAACAATGAGATTTATTGAACTAGTATTGTCTTTGACCACAATGTTAACATTATATCTAATCAAAAAATAAATAAATAAACACTTGTTAAAACAAAATATTGTATTTAATAAAAAATTAAAACATTTGTTAAGTTTGAATTATTATTGTACATATCAATTATTTACTTAAAGAAAATTACCTCGTTATAATATCAATATCATGATGTATGCAGTGACGACAAACAATGTGATCATAATGATATTCAACTTTTTTATAGCAACTTTTGCACAAATCAATTCAAAGGTTATCAACATCAATTTATTCGATGTACCCAAGTATTCGAAAATATGAAACCTACAAAATATTTGGGAAAACATAAATTAATCTCTCTCTATAAATGAATATATATACATATCATTTAACTTTCATTACTTGGGATGATAACAATTCTTACCATTGGCATAGGTGTCAAATCACGTATTTGAATTCTTTTGGCATTTGATATTACTAATGATTGTGAAATAGATAATCATTTTTTCGATTTCAAGATACCAATTTTTGTGATATAGAATTCATAGCAAGCTTAGATAGACCTTTGTAACTTCCAAAACATCTTCATGTATGTGAGCACCCTCAGATGTTGAGAACACAACAAATCCTTTATTTGAATTTTCATTAATAAAATATTTAGTGTCAAATCATTTATTATTTGAAGTTAGGAAAAATTACTCATAAATCTCATTTGGTAAAAAGTTATTCCATTTAGTCCTAAAAGTTTTCTTTCAAACCAATTAGTCCTTTCTATTTTGGGTATATTGTATTTTAAGTTTACTTATTTGTCCTTGTGTGTGATTTTGTTTGAATTTTTTCCTAATGTTGGTTGTGAGTGGGTAAGGTAGGTTTTTATGTTTCTATTTTTCTTTTCTTTTTTTTTTGTGGGAATTTGGTGGAGTGATTTGTAAGTGGATGATGTTACCCCATTTGTGGTGTTATTGGTGTAGTGTCGTTCCTTTTTGTGGTGTTCGTCCCTATTGTAACATTAACGTTATAACATAGACATTAATTAACATCCAAACGTAATACTAATATAACATATAAAAAAACTCCTTATTATAGTTTTTCCAAACGTAACTGTTGGCTACATATTTTGTAAAAGCCAGTTACAGTTCGACACGTGGCAGAGTAAGGGTAATAAAGGAAGGTTATTCAAGCCTTTAATCCTGACCGTACACGTGGCAATAAATATTGGTCCTCACATGATCTGAGTAACACTAGATCAATAACGGAATGCAAGATGACATATCTTCAACGGTTACTCATATTCAAATTCAAGTACAAGAGGGAAGCTCAACTGCCAGTAATGGCGTAATGGAGCTACTTGTAAGGAAACATGATCAGCGATCATGGAGGAGCAGTTCGACAGTTCGAAGTGCAGTTCGAAGGTCATCACTGACAAATATAAATAGCAGGGCAGCCCCCAGAAAAAAGGGACGGACTCAGATCATACAAATCAGTCATTTACTTCATATATTTTCTTTTCCAGTTTTTTACATTTCCAGTCTTTAAATACCTGTTCTTTAAATACCTGTTCTTTAAATACCTGCACTTTAAATACCCGCACTGCACTTCGATTCATAGGAGTAGCTTCAAGTAGATTCAAGTAGATTGCTGTTGTAAACCTCTCCGAGGCTGAGTTCGGACCATTGTAAGTGTTCATTTTTATGAAATACTTCAAATTGTTCTTCATATTACTGTTATTTCTATTAACTTCTCCTAAGTCAAGCCACCAGTAAAAGTCCTCTTCATTGAGGCTGAAAAGAACTAAAACACAATCGTCTGATAATTGGTTGGCAATCACAATTTCTATAAGGACTGATTGATCCTTACTGGCACGCTCACATTCACAAAACTACCCTTCGAAAAGCCAAAAAGCCAACATATATTTTTGGCACGCCCGGTGGGACTTAATTAAAAATGGCTAGAAGAAGACGACAAGGAGAAAATGAACGCTTTGAAGAAGGCGTGGAAGGAGAGGTAGAAATACCAAATCCAGAGGATAATGTGGTAACACATCCTGTGGAAACTCCTATATTGTCAGAACCTATGGTCGAACAGACCAGTACTTCTGGACAAGAACCATATGTTCATATTATTGGACGAAACCAAGGAATTGGACCATCCACTGTGCCATTTACTCAACCAACAAATCCATGGGATGGTTTAGTAGATGCCATGGGACAACAATTAATGAACACAATGGAAAGGTGGGCAACATCCTTTTTGGATCGAATGAATAACCACCAACCAACAAATACAAGACACACGGAGGAAGTTATAAATGTCCCCCAACAAAGATTGGCTAGAGAAAAATAGCCTATGCAAGTTAATGGACATTCTAATGGTCAAACTAGTACCCAAAACTTTGAAAGGCCGTCACCTCAGTCTTGGTATGAACCCATTTCAAGGCCTATAGCAGGCCAAAATGCCTCAGTACTTAATAATGAAGCCACACAAGTTGGTGGATCTGGCCAAGTACAAGAAATTGGCATAAGAATTGTTACAAATCCCATGTTCGAAGCCATACCTGGCACAAGGGGGTACACTAATCCCTTATTCGAATTTACACCCGGGGGGTTGGAGGGTTTTCCTACAAATGGCAGAGACACAACACCTGTTCCAGCACCTTTTGCAGGTCCTTTCGTAGGTCATGCTCAAAGAGGTTACCCATACCCTCAACAGCAACCTGCACCGCAAGGACAACCAGCCCCAAATTTACCACCTTATGGACCAAGAGGACCACAAGCACAAGTTTGCCCACCAAATCCTGTGTTTGCCCCTCCAGTAATGGTTCAGCAGGCACAAAATATGGTCCCTAGAGACCAGATTGCTGATATTGTTAGGGAGATATGTGGACCAATGGCTCGGGGGGTCCAGACTCCTATATACAGAAAACCATACCCAGAATGGGTAGATAGGGTACATGAATACCCAAGGGGATTCAGGATACCAGATTTTACCCTTTTTTATGGGACTGGAAATCAATCAACGATAGAACATATTGCTAGGTTTGCTGCTCAATGCGGTGAATTTACTAACCATGACTATATGAAACTGAGATTATTTCCAAATTCCCTAACGGGGGGAGCATTTGTATGGTACATCAACCTTACACCTAGCTCCATTCAGAATTGGCAACAAATGGAAGAGGCATTTCATGCCCAATTCTTCCAATCAG
This sequence comes from Camellia sinensis, assembly GCF_055761805.1. Lineage (NCBI taxonomy): Eukaryota > Viridiplantae > Streptophyta > Magnoliopsida > Ericales > Theaceae > Camellia > Camellia sinensis. The sequence continues at coordinate 174,998,655 of NC_138968.1, read as the reverse complement.
AGCCAGAAGTATCTATGGCAGATTTGGCTAGATTGAGTCAAAGGCCTGAAGAAAAGGCTACTCAGTTTGTTGCCAGATTTAAAAGGGCTCGAAATAAAGGTAGAGTCATCCTGCCAGAGCCAGAATTCGTCAGATTGGCTCAAAATGGTTTAGAATTCAGGCTTCGAAAGAAGTTTGATTCAACCGAATTCAGAGATTTGGTCGAACTGACCTATAAGGTGTCTCGATATGAAGCATTATTAGAAGAGGAACAAGATCGAAATAATGCATCATATAAGACATATTATAGAGATCCTAATTATGAAATAGATGCAGCAGAGATTGTAGGCAAAGAACCCATAATCTGTGAAGCATTAATTCATAAGGATACAACTATAGACCAGCAGTTTAAAAAGAAAGACTTTCACAGAAAATACTCTTTCGATTTAACAAAAGCAGATGACATCTTTGATCATTTGCTCACGGCTAATTTCCTTAAGTTACCTAAAAGAGTAAAACTACCATCTCCAGATGAACTAAAAGGAAAAGTATACTGTAAATGGCATAATTCTTGGTCTCACTCGACTAAAAACTGCATTGTTTTTCGAGACAGGATCCAAGAACAGATTCGAAAAGGAAGTTTGAAGTTCTCAGCTAAAACAGAAAAAGCCATGGGAATTGACAGTGATCCCTTTCCAGAAGTTGGAGAGGCAGCAGCCAATGTCATTACTTCAGACTTCCAGAACTTGTCCTTGACAGAATTGGAGGAAGTCAATGTGCAGATGCATGTTGCTAATCAAACCAACATCAAGAAGAATACTAGAAGCCCACCAGTTATTGAACAAGGTTTTTCGCACCAGAGGGAACACTCTAATGAAGAATCACTGGATGATGATTCTTTAGAAGCAGCGGTGATGCAGAGAATGTGCCCCAGGTGCAGACTCAGTTACAAGTGGTTGAAGGGGCTTCCAACTGATGGGAAGCAATACTACAGGGATGTTCAGAGACGTCCTAAGTCAACCAATGCTTACAACAAAAGGCCGTATCCGGCTAGTGATAGGCAGAAACCACCAGTGGTTGAGCCTATGGTGAATAGAATGCATGACAAAAGCAAGAAGCTCTTGCATGAATCCAGGCCACATAACTATTATAGAATGGAGAGTAGCCATTCTGAAAGAAAACTGGAGAGAGGTTCAGTTCATGGAATCAGAGCCAGAGATTGGCCCCCTAGACCAATTTCACGCAGGACAGAAAATGGTCACCCTTATCGAAGGTCTGAATCAGATTCAAAACATGAGGACAAAACCAGGCACTTACCTTCACGGCCAGTTTCGAAGATGGCTTCGAAGGTGGAAAAGGGCAGATCAGCGTCTGAATCAGCAAGTTCATGGGTACCTGGAGTCCCAGACTGGTTTGTAATACAAAACAAACCTAGAGAATTGCTTGTTCGAGGAGATATTGTAAACCAAGGCAGGATGATCAGGCCTCCTATGGTGGCTCCGAATAACTGGGTGCTGCTTAAACACCCAAAGACAAGGGAACCAGACATGGTCCCAGTCATCTCAAGGTCACAGAGAAGAAAAATTCAGCGCAGGTACACCCAGTATCAGAAAGATCTGAAGGAAAGTGGAGAGAATTCTTCACAAGTCAAAACGGAAGGAAGGAAGAACCCAAAGTCAGACTATGCTCCAAAGCCAGTTCCACAGAGCAAAGTGGTCTGCAGCCGAGAACAGTTGGCCAAGGTTCATTCTAAACTGAAAACCAGAGAGAAGGCTAGTTTGGTAGGGTTGGAGAAAGCTCTGATGGAGACAGATAGCGAGACTGAAGAAGAGATTAGCATAAGCCAGAAGAAAGAGGTCGTGGAGGAAGAGATGTTTGAAGCCTTCATGGCTGAGCAAACGTTTCTGACTGAAGAGCCAGTTGAGAAAGATCCTTCGAAGGGATCAGTTAGCAATGAAATACCAGAATGCATCATGCAGGATGTTTCTGAGGGAGTCGACCAAAGTAACCAAGAGGGGGAACAAGTACAGCCAGCCATCCAGTTTGGCTCGTTTCCCCCAGTATCAGTGAACATGGTACACATACTACCACAGGAATTCCAAGCTGGAGATGAAAATCAAGAGGGGCAGGAAGCTGATCCAATCCAGATCTCTAGTGAAGGCTCGCAAGCAAGTATGGTGCAAGATAATTTTGAAATGGTTACCCCGATGGAAGATGAATATGAAAGTGAGGAAGTGGTAAACATCAATCTATCGTATCCATTTGATTACCCCTCGGATTCGATGACGCAGCACGTCAGGCCTTTGTACATCAAGGCTTTCTTTGATGGGGTACAGCTGAACCGAGTCCTGATAGACAATGGGGCAGCAGTAAACCTACTCCCGAAATTTTCTTTGAAGAAACTAGGAAAAAAGAATCCCAGGTTGATACCAACCAGCACAACCATTGCTGGTTTTGCTGGAGATAAGCAAATGGCTCAGGGGATTCTACCCATTAATTTAAGTGTGGGAACCAGGGATTGCATGACAGCATTCTTCGTAATCGACAGTAATGCTAAATATAATGCTTTGCTTGGAAGGGATTGGATCCACACTAACAAATGTGTGCCCTCTTCTTTACATCAGAAAATCATGATGGCTTTAGGCAATGGAGAGACAGAGGAAATCGATGCAGATCCTCAACCCTTCATAGCCTGTGCAGACTTTGCGGAGGCTAAATTGTATATTGAGGGAGTAACACCGCTCAGTATACTGATGAAAGATGACAGTTCAGCCGAAGTGACGTCTGATGAGGAGGTGACACACCTGAAGCACTTAGTCCAAGAAAGTGCTGATGAAGAGGTTGTCCTTAGAGATGACAATGATGCCTGGTTATAGGCAAAGAGAGGAACCACAAGAAGCCAAGTCCTTGGCTTTGATTAAATTTTCAGCATTGGATATAAAAGCAATAGTCCAGAAAGTTCAGGAGCAAGAGAGAGAGGCCATGATAATTGGCTGCAAACAGCAGCAGCAACAGGCTAGAGTCTTGACTCTTGGTAAGTACTGTGCCTTGGACATTGAAACAAAAGTCCAAGAGATACAGGAAGAGGAAGCCTTGTAGACAGATTTTGTCTATGAGGAGGAGGGCAGAGATATTGAATTGAAGAACCTGGGGGCAGAACCAAGCTTGAAGATCACTTCAAAGGTAGCAGAAACCAAAGGGAGTTCTCATGCACAAGACCCTTTAGAAGAAGTAAATCTAGGGGAAGGTTCTGTACAACAGCCCACTTATGTAAGTGCTTGTTTGAATGCTCTGGACAGAAACCAGCTATTGGTTGTTCTGAAGAAATACAAAGATTGCTTTGCATGGTCTTATAATGAACTACCAGGATTGGACAGGTCATTAGTGGAACATAGGCTCCCTATGAAGCCTAACTTCAAGCCATATAAGCAGAAACCAAGAAGGATGAGTCCAGAAGTAATTCAGAAGGTCAAGGAAGAGATCCTCAGACTACTCAAGGCAGGTTTTATTAGGACAGCCAGGTATGTTGAATGGCTATCTAATATTGTGCCTGTAGTCAAGAAGAACGGTAAAATGAGGGTATGCATCGATTTCAGAAATTTGAATCTAGCAACTCCAAAAGATGAGTACCATATGCCCATAGTAGATTTGCTAGTAGATAGTTCAGCAGGGCATCAAGTTTTATCAATGATGGATGGACACTCTGGTTATAATCAAATCTGCATTGCAGAGGAGGATGTCCATAAGACAGCATTCAGATGTCCTGGAAATATTGGCACCTTCGAATGGGTTAAGATGCCATTTGGCCTGAAGAATGCTGGAGCTACATACCAGAGGGCTGTGAACACCATTTTTCATGACCTCATTGGAGGGTATTTAGAATGTTATATTGATGACATTGTAGTGAAATCCCAGTCCATGGAGGAACACCTGCTTCACTTAGAAGCAGCCTTTGAAAGGATGAGGAAGTTCAAGTTGAAGCTCAATCCTCTTAAATGTGCTTTTGGTGTATCATCTGGAAATTTCTTGGGCTATGTTGTTCACAAGAAAGGAATACAGATTGATCAGAATAAAGCCAAAGCAATCATTGAAGCCAAACCCCCATCAAGTAAGAAAGAATTACAAAGGTTCCTTGGGCAGGTTAACTTTCTTCGAAGGTTCATTTCTAACACTGTAGGGAAAACTAAAGTATTTTCTTCCTTGTTAAGGCTGAAAGATGAAAAGGAATTTATGTGGACAGCAGAGCATCAAATTGCTTTCGAAGGTATCAAGGCCTACTTGGCCAACCCTCCAGTGCTGATGCCACCAAAGGGTAACAACCCCTTGAAGTTGTACATAGCTGCAGCAGAAGATTCATTGGGAGTTTTCTTGGCCCAAGACAATGAAGAAGGCAAGGAGCAAGCTGTTTATTACCTTAGTAGGTTTTTAAATTCTTGTGAATGTAAATACTCAGCTGTTGAAAAGCTGTGCCTTGCTTTGTATTTTGCTGCAATGAAATTAAGATACTATCTTTTACCTACAACTGTCTTGGTAATTGCAACCACAGATTTGGTTAAATACATGTTATCTAGACCTATGTTGAGGGGAAGAATTGGCAAGTAGATACTAGCCTTATCAGAATTTCATTTAGAATATGTCCCTCAGAGGGCAGTAAAAGGGCAAGTTTTAGCCAATTTTCTGGCAGACCATCCATCTCAAACAGAGAGCCAAGAAGTAATGGAACTTGGTATGGCCAGTGTTAAGCCATGGCAAATGTGGTTCGATGGGTCGAAAGCCAATGGCTTAATTGGAATTGGTATTGTAATCAAGTCTCCACAAGGGACAGAAACTACCCATGGTTTTAGAGTGGATGAAGCTACCTGTTCCAATAACCAGGCTGAATATGAAGCCTTAATTGTAGGACTAGAGATTCTTATTGGATTACAAGTACATGCAGTTGACATATTCGGAGATTCTCAATTGGTGGTTAACCAAGTGAAAGGAATTTTCAAGTGTCAAAGCATAAGTATCTTGCCATATTATGTTGTTGCATTACATTTGCTTTCTCAGTTTCAAATAGCAAATGTAATCCATGTTCCAAGATTCTTGAACAATAGAGCCAATGATGTGGCTCAGAAAGCTTCGAACTTCAAGAGAAGGGATAATACACAAAGGGACATAAGCCAAACAACATATCAGAGATTAATACAACCTTTGAATAAAATGAATGTGATCTTGGAAGTCAATCATAATGACTTACAAGAACAAGATTGGAGGCATCCAATAATGCAGTACTTGGCTGGTCCATCTTCGAAGGCCAGTAGAAAATTCAAATTGCAGTCTATGCAATATATGATATATGGTAATGCTCTCTACAAAAGGGGGGAGATGGCTTATTGTTAGAATGTCTAGGCCCGAAAGAAGCGCTAACAGCCATGGCTGAGGTCCATGAAGGTATCTGTGGTGCTCACCAACCTGGTGTAAAAATGAGGTGGTTGCTTCGAAGGCATTCCTATTATTGGCCAACCATCCTTAAAGACTGCATAGAATATGCAAAGGGGTGTCAGGCATGTCAAAAGCATGGCACAATAAGGCACGTGCCCATAACTGACCTACATGCAGTAGTGAAGCCTTGGCCATTCAGAGGGTGGGCCATGGATATGATGGGGAAAATACACCCACCTTCTTCGAAACATCATTGTTTCATTCTAGTGGCTACTGACTACTTCACTAAATGGGTCGAAGCTAAGCCATACAAGGCTGTAGACCAAACAGAGGTTATTGGTTTTATTAAAGATTTGATCCATAGATTTGGCATCCCGCAAACCATAACAGTTGATAATGGAACTGTGTTTGATGGGAAGATGGTGAAGTCTTTTGTGGCAGAATTTGGAATTAGTCTTGTTAATTCCACACCCTATTATGCACAAGCTAATGGTCAAGCTGAGTCATCCAATAAGTCCTTGAAAAAAGGAATACAAAAGGTTGTGGATGACAATCCTAGGGATTGGCATAACCTATTATTGGATGTTCTGTGGGCATATAGAACCTCACCGAGGTCAAGCACAGGAGTCACTCCCTATGCCTTGGTGTATGGACATGATGCAGTCTTACCAGTAGAGATTAATGTTAAATCTTTGAGAGTAAGATGTCAAGATCAATTGAATCCTGAACAATACCATCAAAGTATGTGCTTAGAATTAGAAGGCATAGATGAAGCCAGAATTTTGGCATTAAATAGCATTCTTTTCCAAAAGAAGAAAGCAGCCAAGAATTATAATAAGAAAGTCAAACACATTGGCTTTGATGAAGGTGATTTGGTATGGAAGACAATACTCCCAATTGGGATTAAAAGCCATAAGTTTGGCAAATGGTCACCTAACTGGGAAGGACCATATCAAATTTATAGGGTTCTGCCTTTTGGAGCATACCATTTAAGAAGTTTGAATGGTTATGTACATCCCAAAAAGATTAATGGCAGATATTTAAAACCTTATTTTCCAACCATTTGGGAAACATAAGGGATAGAGTGAACACCATATGCAAAAACACAAGCTTGTTCAAATGATATTCAAAATATTGTGCTTTCATAAAGAATCAAGTACATTGTGCCACAAATTGGCCCAAAAATCATTACAATGCTTTAATTGTTTTTGTACAATAGCTTTCCTATTGCTAAGGGAAGGAAATAATTGAATAGCTACAGCCATGTCTTCTTTTCGATCAGCCAGCCCTTGATTGGTGATGTGCAGTTTCTTATCAGTTTGAACCAAGGCTTGGTTTACTGCGGCTAACTCCTCTTCGAGCTGAGCTTTCTTCTCCAGGAGTTGGACTCGAAAGTGGGAGGCAGAAGAATGTTGTTCTTTCAGAGTTGATACTTCAGTATGCACTTGAGAAACAAAACTCTGGTCCTTAGCCAGCTTATCATCCGCAGCCTTAGCAGCATGGCAAATGTTGAGATAAAAATCAATAATAGCTGCAGCCTGAGATAGATGACTTGAGACACTCATGGAAGACTGCTCAGCAATGTTACAGCATTGAAGGAACCCATTCCTGATGATAGCCCTTTGTAAAGCCTCGAAGGGGATCCTCGAAAAAGAAGTCAACAGTTCCAAGCATGTGTCCAAATCTACTGCAGGTGCAAAAGGCTTGTTGCTGGAGGAAGGAGAACTCTTGAAGATTTCCAGTAGGGAGTCAGCCAAGGCTAATGGCTCAGCTTCAGCAGTAGAGGTGGGAGAGGTAGAAGGTATGTCAAAAAGACTAGCTAGTCTTCCTTCAAAGATGTCTACCTCGTCCCTTGACATGAAGGGCATAGAGAGTGTTGTGGTGGAAGACACAAAGGACTGCATAGGGATGGGAGAAATGGATGGAGCATCTTTGGCAGCCTCTATAGTCTTGGCCACCAGCAAATCAAGTGAAGAGGGGCTGGAAGTGAGCATTGGTGATGAGCCATGAATTGAAGAGCTACCAGTGTCCTCTGTGGAAGAATCAACTGCCATTGGGAATGGAGTAGCAGTTGGAGTTTCTATAAAGGACGGAAAAAGAGCAAGGCTCGAAGGAAAAGTAGACTGAGGTAGGTCACGAGCCAAAAAAGGGAGGTATGGCTTTAATCCAAAAAAAAGAGATGCAGGAATACTGGAGTTTAAAGAAGGTACGACGAATATAGGCTTTGGAAGTGGAAGTGCGACTCGAACAACCCTGACATTCTGCATTTGGTCAACCTCAACCGAAATTGAGGAAGGTCTCATTGGAAAGGTGAGTGCAGTAGTTGTCGCTGCAAAAGGAAAAAATGCAGAACAATGTTAAACTTCAATACCACAAGCTGACAAAGTAAAAAACAGCAGAGGTATGAAAGAAATTACTTGTTCCAGAGGCGCTAGTACTGATGGGAGAACTGCGGAGAGAGTAATGTCCAGCAGTCTGCTGCCTTCTTACCATTTCCCCTTGTGTTGCATCGGCAGTAGCAGCTTCCTCTCTTAGCATCTGCTCTTGCCATCTTTTCTTGGCCCTCTCAAATACAACGATTGCCTTAGAATGTTCTTGTTCGACTGCCTTGGCAGCTGCTTTATGAGTAGAGTCCTCAACATGGTCAGTGACAGGAACAGTCATTTTCTTTCTCTTCTCCCTTGGCAGAGATACAACCAATTCTTTTCCAACCTCCCCTTCTTCAGATCGGGGTTCAGACTCTCCAGAGATAAGTTCTTTTTCCGCTATTATGGTGGTTGCCTCGCTAACAGGATTTTCAATGGCATCAGATGAAGAAACAGCTACCTTTTGTCTCTTGGTTCTTTGTAAAGGCACTTCCTTCTCTGGCTCAACCTCTCTTTCTTCTTCAAGAGATTCAGGTACTTCAGGAGGAAGGACTAGTCTCCTTTTTGTTTTTTGTTGTTGTTTCTTCTTGAGAATAGCTAAAGTCCCGGCTCTCTTGGGAGATTCTTCTTGTGGAGACCCTACACCAAAAGCATGAGTATAAGGAAACCAACAAAAGATTCAGAAATAAAAGGGGAGGAGAAGAACTTGAAGATACTCACCCTTCTTCGAAGCAGCTCTAGTAACCCTGGTTGGAAGGGGTAAAGTGGCAGGAGTGGTGGTGACAACTTCAGGAGGGGAAGAAGTGTTCTGGGCTGTTGCTGACTTATCCTTCGAAGGCAATCCCAACCCCACCAACAAGTCATGAGGGTGTACAGAGAGGCGCACTTCCATATTGGCTGTCCACCAGTTCTTAAACCTTTTTAAAACTGAGCCAAAGGGGCGAAAGGGGATAAATTGGAATTCACTCAATTCCTTCAGCAGTCTGAGTACTGCTGCCTCTGGCTTGGATTTGGGTATTCTCAAATCCCTGGCAGTGAGATGGACATTTGAGAGACTGCAAAGAGGAACAGGCATCCCTTGAGAGAGCCCAAATTGCCTTGCAAATTGAGAAGGGCAGTATACCTCAGATATGCATTTATAGGCTCGAGGGTTTAGAGTGCCAATGAACAGCTCCCTTGGTAATAATATAGAGGCCCACATATCTTTGTGGGGAGAAGTGGAACATTCCTTATCAGCCAGAAAAGATTGTAGCCAGGTTGGCCCTCTATTGGCTTCGAAAGGACAAAAGAAGGAAGCAGATGGAGAGATAGGAAGTTGATAAAAGAAGGTAAAGTAATAAGCAAAGGAAGCAGGGTAAAGGGCAATCCTGGCATATTTTTCCCCGTAAGTACTAGGATCCTGAACAAGGAATCCTAAACACTTGGGATGTAGGTCAGTGAAATAAGCAAAGAGCCAGAGTTGGAGCACCCAGAGGGGACCTCCTTGGTTAGCATCGAGGGGTTTTTCGCAAAATTGGGAGCAGGATCTGTAGACATGACCTAGAAGATAAGGAGCAAGAGCGATATGTTTCTTCAAGACGAGTGCCTTCGCAAGTGGAGCAAACTCAGGCATAATCCTCTGAGATGAGGTGCAAAAGAGGAATTTGCATAACCAGTATAATATGAAGGAGAAGAGTTCTCTGTCCCGCACAGGACCTTCTCTCTTATTTTCAGCCTTTACGAAGTCACTATAAGAAGAGCTTAGGGCTGGAAGAGAAAATTTGACAGGAAGGTCTGGATAGTTGGGAGTAAAAGGAGAACCATGGGGTGAAAGCCCTAGGAGATGGCAAATATCAAGAACGGTGGGGGCCATCATACCGCACCGAAACTGGAAGAAATTGAAAGCCATATTCCAAAAACATAAGGCAGCAGGAATCAAAAAGGGGTCTTCAGGAATAATGAACCTGGAAAGTCGAAGGGCATCGAGGATATAAAGCTCTTGCAGGTCATCTTCTCTCGCAGGCACCACTCTGTCATACCATTCCTCCCATTCAGTCCTCAATGTCGGCCAGCAACGATGAGGACAATTTACCCTCCAATTTCCCCAATCAAGCCTTCCTTCGTAGAGAAGGAAATGGTCCTCCAAACGAGGGTACAGAGCTGGGAGTTGAGCAGGAACCTCCCGGAAGATAGGACCTAGGACGTACTCCTGTTTGTTGCTGTGGCGAGGAACGAAAAGACGACCATCGATGTTACTTGACTCACCAGATGTCAGTTTGCTGATTTCTTCATCGATACAATATTTCAAAGCCATGGTAGGGCTGATATGGTCGCCAGCAAGTACTTTTAGAGGGGAGGGATCCATTGGTAGTAAGTAAAAGAAGAGCAAAGAAGATCAGAAGAACCAGTAGAGAGAAGGGTTTGTAAAAGGCAAGAGATTTCGGAACACGAAACGAGAGGGTTTTAAAACCTTTGTGTCCGAAATTATACCCCGTAAGTCGTTAAGTACTAAAAATACGAATGCGAGGAAGCTCTTCCAATATTGATAGTTTTGGAGGGAAGAGCTTATTCCGGGATTGGGGCCAGCTTCGAAATAAAATATTTGGCTTCGAAGACAAGATGTTGGCGCCAAAAAATCAAATAACAACGGCTTCGAAATACATAAGCCGGCTTCGAAGCCCCTTATATGCGTAAAGGTGCTAAATTGCTTGATTATTGGTCTATTTCAAAGGGTTTAATGACCTGTTTAGGGATTATAAATCAAAGTAACGACCTTCGAAGCAAACCCTAGTATTCTCTGAGTATGAGAAACACTGTTCAAAGCATCAAAACCAATTGTTGGTTTTTTATACATATTACTCTTCGAAAGAAAAATGGTCAATTTGAAATTGATTGATTATATTAACCATGACCATATGTTGGTTGTAATTGGCTTTGAGGGGTAATATTGTTAAAATTTAAAGCATTAATTCCAGACGATATCGGCTAGAATTGTCAATTTTACTCCACAAATTGGAATAAGACATGTTGGTTCTTTTAGTACTTCATTAAACAATTGACTCGAAGGATGAGATTGTTCAATTCGAAGGTATGAGTTAGCTTTTAGAAATAAAAGGAAACAGAGTCAAACAGTGTTAAGTACAGAAAGACTTTGTTTATATTAAAGCCAAGATGATTACATTAAGTAAACCTATCTGGGTACAAATTCAAGCTCATAAAAATAAGGAATAGAATAAATAACAAGGTCATGAAATTTTGTCTAGCAATGGTCAATAAATTTCTGTTCTTTCTTTATTATTTCTTCTATCTCTTATAAAGTTGGTTGCATAAGCTGATGAGCTCTCACTTCATAATAGAGTTCTTCAGCCTTTGCTTCGAAAGCCTCTTCCCTCGATTTTTGTTCCAATTCATCTATAACCAAATCATCCCAGTACGCAGAATCTTTATTTCTGAAGTCATCGAACTCTTCGATAAAATTCTCTGCTTCATACTGGGCATGAATTCGGAGAGATAAAAGTTGATCCAGAGATTGGAAGGTGATCTTTGAATTCCGATGCCAGTAGAGGAGTACTGGGAGTTGGTCCAAAAACAAATGAAGCTCTGCTTGGGCAAGAGGGTTGAGAACATGACCCCTAGTCAGGACATCACAAGCCCATTGAAAGTTCTTAAGAGGAATGTCATCCTCAAGAACATTGAAGGGCAGGTGGGAGAAAGCCGCGAGCAAAAGTTGAGCTTGCTTTCGCTCGGCTGGAGAAGGGGGTGACGGAGGTTGGTAAGGTGGAAAAATTTTGTCCATTGGAAGGGCAAGTCTTAGTTTCTCTGTCCAGGAAAGAATGGGAGAAGGAGAAGGAGAAGATGATCCTGCTTCAGAAGACAAAGGGGAGGGAGTAGATGTTTCTATCTCAGAAGATGTAGAAGAGGGTGTGGATGCCTCTATCATGGGAGATGGCACGGGAGCAGAAGGAACAAAGGCATTAATGTAATCAAGCCAATCAGAAGAACAAATCTTCGCCTTCTTGGCTAAGAATGAAGGGGTGTACCCTTGTGCTTCTTCTGGACGCCGGACAGGGTGCATTATCTTTGTAGGCATGGAAGAAGTATACCAAGCCACAAGCAGAGTCTCTTCCAAGCTACGTCGAAGGTCAATGGGCACGTAAGGGTAGACTACTGAGCTTCGAGCGTAAGAGAGAAACTCCAAGGGGTCAGTAAACTCAACAAAATGGTGATTGATTCGCTCTCTTAAATCATAAGTCTCAGGAGTTGACCAGCTTGTCCAGCCAGAAGCCCCAAAGGGTGAAGAGTTTACAGTTTCATCCCATGCAGAGGTCTGTGAAGAAGAGTTTCCTAAGTCCATATTTGCAACTTGTCGAAGCAAAGGCTTGAGAGTAGTTCGGTCAAAATACAAAGGGAGTTTAGGGGAAGAACTCTTTGTATCTGTAAGTTTGTAAACCAAGGGATTAAAGGCAATGTGTTCGTAGTCCAAAGGTTTATAATCTGCAAAAGCCTCCATTACCTGAATAGAGAAGGGCGGGTAAAGGTGGCTAATGAATGCGTGGAGGTTCTTTCGAGGGGGAATAACATCACTCAAAGGCTCTTCATATGCTTGATCAGTAGTAAGGGAAGTTGATGCAGCCATAGCCTGTTCGAATACTAAGGTATTGGGATGTTCGATGAGTTAATGCAAATGATCACCAAATAGATGACGGTTGTGTTTCCAGAATTTGGACTCCATACACGTTCTAGAGGCGCGGGAAAATTGTAATCCACTAATATCACCAAGTATTGGGTATATTAGTGCGGGGGGTAATGTTGGCTACATATTTTGTAAAAGCCAGTTACAGTTCGACACGTGGCAGAGTAAGGGTAATAAAGGAAGGTTATTCAAGCCTTTAATCCTGACCGTACACGTGGCAATAAATATTGGTCCTCACATGATCTGAGTAACACTAGATCAATAACGGAATGCAAGATGACATATCTTCAACGGTTACTCATATTCAAATTCAAGTACAAGAGGGAAGCTCAACTGCCAGTAATGGCGTAATGGAGCTACTTGTAAGGAAGCATGATCAGCGATCATGGAGGAGCAGTTCGACAGTTCGAAGTGCAGTTCGAAGGTCATCACTGACGAATATAAATAGCAGGGCAGCCCCCAGAAAAAAGGGACGGACTCAGATCATACAAATCAGTCATTTACTTCATATATTTTCTTTTCCAGTTTTTTACATTTCCAGTCTTTAAATACTTGTTCTTTAAATACCTGTTCTTTAAATACCTGCACTTTAAATACCCGCACTGCACTTCGATTCATAGGAGTAGCTTCAAGTAGATTCAAGTAGATTGCTGTTGTAAACCTCTCCGAGGCTGAGTTCGGACCATTGTAAGTGTTCATTTTTATGAAATACTTCAAATTGTTCTTCATATTACTGTTATTTCTATTAACTTCTCCTAAGTCAAGCCACCAGTAAAAGTCCTCTTCATTGAGGCTGAAAAGAACTAAAACACAATCGTCTGATAATTGGTTGGCAATCACAATTTCTGTAAGGACTGATTGATCCTTGCTGGCACGCTCACATTCACAAAACTACCCTTCGAAAAGCCAAAAAGCCAACATATAAAAATGTTGGCTTATTTTTCCTACGAAGGAAAATATTATAAATGCGAGCGTGCCAACAAGGATTGAAAAATCCTTACAGATTAAATTCAAGCCAATTACCAAGCGATTGTGTTGACGGTTCTTTTGCCTCAACGAAGAGGACTTCAAATTTGCCAAGTGTAGCGAAAAGAAAAAGTAAAAGAAGAAAAAGGGACGGAGAAAGATGATTGAGTGAACAATCAAAGTAATAAATACTTACCTCTACTCCTATGCTTCGAAAAGAAAGTACATAAAATGCTTCGAAATGGAAATACTGAAAATAAATGCTTCGAAATATAAATCTATGTTAAACTACTCCTAAGATAAGGAAAATGACAAGAAATATTGAAATCAATTGTCTTTGATTTTAAGTTCTGGATCTTTACAATGTAGCCATTAATGGCTATTTATAGAAGAAAAAATACAGCAATAACTACTTAGTAACTACCCATTTCTTCCATCTTCATTCTTGTCTTGCCATGTGTCCTTCCACTCATCCACTTTGTCCTCCCACTCATCCACTTTGTCCTTCATATTCTTCATTATCTCTATAACTTCTTTTAACTTCCAAATGAATAAGAGGATGCCACGTGTCCTGCAATTATATAAATAATAAATAATAATAAAAATTGCAGATTTATGGTGTTAACATTACCCCCCGCGGCCCTTAAAAATGATGTTTACTTGAATTTTTGAAGGGCCGAACCAAGCACATGACTAACCTAAGCAGCAAAGTGCTTCGAATGATGTAACAACACCAATAAAGTGCTTCGAATGAGTATGAAATTATGACTAGATGACTCGAATTATGACTAGTAACAAGCTTCGAAAGTGATATAAAGGACCAAAATCATTCTTCGAAGGTCGATAGAACCGACCAAAGACGAATTACATCCTAAAAAATACTCGACAAAGCTTCGAAGGTTCACAACCACCATTATTATTTCTTCGAAGCTGTTGTTGATACAAGATAGAGTGCTTCGAAGCTTACAAAATTATGGCAAAACGGCTTTCGAAGCAACTTATGGCAAAACGGCTTTCGAAGCTGTTTTTGGCCAACATTGTGGTTATTTAAAACTTATATGTTCTGGTTCACACATAATTAATGAAAATATTAATTTTGTGCTTCGAACCAATTATTAATTCTTCGAAGACACTAAAACTGTTGTTCTTCGAGCCAACTTATGATGCCAAAAACAGGCATTATTCGACAACTAATTAATTGCCATTTTACATATATTTGAAGAGATGTACACATTTCGAAAGTTTTCAAAGTTTTATACAGTTTCGAATGTGAAGTAATCAACCTTCGAAACAACTCTTGATGTTTCGAATGTATCTTCAAAGCTTTATACAGCTTCGAATGTGAAGTAATCAACCTTCGAAACAACTCTTGATGCTTCGAATGTATCTTCGATGCTTTGATTGTGTACATACAAACAACTGGCCATCAATTTGAAAAGATAAGATTCTCAACCATTTATTTAAATGCACAGGCTTTTTCTAGCCAAGTTCATGCATTTTAAATGGTCATCCCTTGTTCTTAGTGCTTCGAACTCATAAGAAAAATTTGTTAATTTTATTAGCCACATCATCATAATTATATTTTGATGTGAACCACAAATCCAAAAAGGATTTTGAACACCAAAAGTCATGGTATAGTGTGACCATGAAAATATATACTTTTTGACATTTTGAAAAATATCAAAAATTTTGAATTCATGAACAGTGGCTTGTTCATTATTCTTGACCATGTTTGTTTTAAAAACATGACTTTGGCCGAATAGGTTTTCATAATTATTTGGCAAAGTGGGTTGTTTTTCCATGTTAGCCATTAATGGCTTATGAAAATCACCTATAGATATATTATTTTCATGACTTGACTCTCTAAAATTTGGTTTTTGGACCCCTCGAGTCATACATGGAACATCATTCTTAGCCAAATTTGGCTCCAGAACATTCTCTTTCGTTGTGTTAATTTCATAATTTGGCTCTTTTAAAAAGAACTGTTGAACCCCCCGAGCCATTGATGAAATCAATTCTTTGCTTTTGCTATTTTTAACCATGGAAAAATTCTGAAAAAATTCAATAATTCCGACCATTAAAGCCTCAGTTAAAGACTTGGTAGTGAGAGTTGATAACTCATCATTCCATTGGCGAATTTCCATATCAAGTTGATGAATTTCTCCAATTAAATGGTGTCTTTTTTCTTCCACCAAATAATATTGTAAGGGATGAAAGTTTATTCCATCAAGAAAATGGATCTCTTCTTGAAGATCCAAAATTTCTCTTTCACGCCAATATATTTCATATTGATAAGTTCGAATGGCGAAATCCAAATCGTTTGTCATTTCTTACACTTAGCTGTCCCACCGGGCGTGCCAAAAAATGTTGGCTTTTTGGCTTTTCGAAGGGTAGTTTTGTGAATGTGAGCGTGCCAGCAAGGATCAATCAGTCCTTACAGAAATTGTGATTGCCAACCAATTATCAGACGATTGTTTTTTAGTTTTTTTTAGCCTCAATGAAGAGGACTTTTACTGGTGGCTTGACTTAGGAGAAGTTAATAGAAATAACAGTAATATGAAGAACAATTTGAAGTATTTCATAAAAATGAACACTTACAATGGTCCGAACTCAGCCTCGGAGAGGTTTACAACAGCAATCTACTTGAATCTACTTGAAGCTACTCCTATGAGTCAAAGTGCAGTGCGGGTATTTAAAGTGCAGGTATTTAAAGAACAGGTATTTAAAGACTGGAAATGTAAAAAACTGGAAAAGAAAATGTATGAAGTAAATGACTGATTTGTATGATCTGAGTCCGTCCCTTTTTTCTGGGGGCTGCCCTGCTATTTATATTCGTC
This sequence comes from Camellia sinensis, assembly GCF_055761805.1. Taxonomy (NCBI): domain Eukaryota; kingdom Viridiplantae; phylum Streptophyta; class Magnoliopsida; order Ericales; family Theaceae; genus Camellia; species Camellia sinensis. Next base: position 174,982,411 of record NC_138968.1, on the reverse strand, counting down.
AGTGATGACCTTCGAACTGCACTTCGAACCGTCGAACTGCTCCTCCATGATCGCTGATCATGCTTCCTTACAAGTAGCTCCATTACGCCATTACTGGCAGTTGAGCTTCCCTCTTGTACTTGAATTTGAATATGAGTAACCGTTGAAGATATGTCATCTTGCATTCCGTTATTGATCTAGTGTTACTCAGATCATGTGAGGACCAATATTTATTGCCACGTGTACGATTAGGATTAAAGGCTTGAATAACCTTCCTTTATTACCCTTACTCTGCCACGTGTCAAACTGTAACTGGCTTTTACAAAATATGTAGCCAACATTACCCCCCGCACTAATATACCCAATACTTGGTGATATTAGTGGATTACAATTTTCCCGCGCCTCTAGAACGTGTATGGAGTCCAAATTCTGGAAACACAACCGTCATCTATTTGGTGATCATTTGCATTAACTCGTCGAACATCCCAATACCTTAGTATTCGAACAGGCTATGGCTGCATCAACTTCCCTTACTACTGATCAAGTATATGAAGAGCCTTTGAGTGATGTTATTCTCCCTCGAAAGAACCTCCACGCATTCATTAGCCACCTTTACCCGCCCTTCTCTATTCAGGTAATGGAGGCTTTTGCAGATTACAAACCTTTGGACTACGAACACATTGCCTTTAATCCCTTGGTTTACAAACTTACAGATACAAAGAGTTCTTCCCCTAAACTCCCTTTGTATTTTGACCGAACTACTCTCAAGCCTTTGCTTCGACAAGTTGCAAATATGGGCTTAGGAAACTCTTCTTCACAGACCTCTGCATGGGATGAAGCTGTAACCTCTTCACCCTCTGGGGCTTCTGGCTGGACAAGCTAGTCAACTCCTAAGACTTATGATTTAAGAGAGCGAATCAATCACCATTTTGTTGAGTTTACCGACCCCTTGGAGTTTCCCTCCTACGCTCGAAGCTCAGTGGTCTACCCTTACGTGCCCATTGACCTTCGACGTAGCTTGGAAGAGACTCTGCTTGTGGCTTGGTATACTTCTTCCATGCCTACAAAGATAATGTACCCTGCCCAGCGCCCAGAAGAAGCACAAGGGTACACCCCTTCATTCTTAGCCAAGAAGGCGAAGATTTGTTCTTCTGATTGGCTTGATTACATTAATGCCTTTGTTCCTTCTGCTCCCGTGCCATCTCTCATGATAAACACATCCGCACCCTCTTCTGCATCTTCCGAGATAGAAACATCTGCTCCCTCCCCTTTGTCTTCTGAAGCAGAGCCATCTACTCTCTTCCCATCTTCCGAAGCAGGACCATCTTCTCATTCTCCTTCTCCCATTCTTTCCTGGACAGAGAAATTAAGACTTGCCCTTCCAATGGACAAAGTTTTTCCACCTTACCAACCTCCATCACCCCCTTCTCCAGCCGAGCGAAAACAAGCTCAGCTTTTGCTCGCGGCTTTCTCCCACCTGCCCTTTAATGTTCTTGAGGATGACATTCCTCTTAAGAACTTTCAATGGGCTTGTGATGTACTGACTAGGGGTTATGTCCTCAACCCTCTTGCCCAAGCAGAGCTTCATTTGTTTTTGGACCAACTCCCAGTACTCCTCTACTGGCATCGGAATTCAAAGATCACCATCCAATCTCTGGATCAACTTTTATCTCTCCGAATTCATGCCCAGTATGAAGCAGAGAATTTTATCGAAGAGTTCGATGACTTCAGAAATAAAGATTCTGCGTACTGGGATGATTTGGTTATAGATGAATTGGAACAAAAATCGAGGGAAGAGGCTTTCGAAGCAAAGGCTGAAGAACTCTATTATGAAGTGAGAGCTCATCAGCTTATGCAACCAACTTTAGAAGAGATAGAAGAAATAATAAAGAAAGAACAGAAATTTATTGACCATTGCTGGACAAAATTTCATGACCTTGTTATTTATTCTATTCCTTATTTTTATGAGCTTAAATTTGTACCGAGATAGGTTTACTTAATGTAATCATCTTGGCTTTAATATAAACAAAGTCTTTCTGTACTTAACACTGTTTGACTCTGTTTCCTTTTATTTCTAAAAGCTAACTCATAACTTCGAATTGAACAATCTCATCCTTCGAGTCAATTGTTTAATGAAGTACTAAAAGAACCAACATGTCTTATTCCAATTTGTGGAGTAAAATTGACAATTCTGGCCGATATCGTCTGGAATTAATGCTTTAAATTTTAACAATATTACCCCTCAAAGCCAATTACAACCAACATATGGTCATGGTTAATATAATCAATCAATTTCAAATTGACCATTTTTCTTTCGAAGAGTAATATGTATAAAAAACCAACAATTGGTTTTGATGCTTTGAACAGTGTTTCTCATACTCAGAGAATACTAGGGTTTGCTTCGAAGGTCGTTACTTTGATTTATAATCCCTAAACAGGTCATTAAACCCTTTGAAATAGACCAATAACCAAGCAATTTAGCACCTTTACGCATATAAGGGGCTTCGAAGCCGGCTTATGTATTTCGAAGCCGTTGTTATTTGATTTTTTGGCGCCAACATCTTGTCTTCGAAGCCAAATATTTTATTTCGAAGCTGGCCCCAATCCCGGAATAAGCTCTTCCCTCCAAAACTATCAATATTGGAAGAGCTTCCTCGCATTCGTATTTTTAGTACTTAACGACTTACGGGGTATAATTTCGGACACAAAGGTTTTAAAACCCTCTCGTTTCGTGTTCCGAAATCTCTTGCCTTTTACAAACCCTTCTCTCTACTGGTTCTTCTGATCTTCTTTGCTCTTCTTTTACTTACTACCAATGGATCCCTCCCCTCTAAAAGTACTTGCTGGCGACCATATCAGCCCTACCATGGCTTTGAAATATTGTATCGATGAAGAAATCAGCAAACTGACATCTGGTGAGTCAAGTAACATCGATGGTCGTCTTTTCGTTCCTCGCCACAGCAACAAACAGGAGTACGTCCTAGGTCCTATCTTCCGGGAGGTTCCTGCTCAACTCCCAGCTCTGTACCCTCGTTTGGAGGACCATTTCCTTCTCTACGAAGGAAGGCTTGATTGGGGAAATTGGAGGGTAAATCGTCCTCATCGTTGCTGGCCGACATTGAGGACTGAATGGGAGGAATGGTATGACAGAGTGGTGCCTGCGAGAGAAGATGACCTGCAAGAGCTTTATATCCTCGATGCCCTTCGACTTTCCAGGTTCATTATTCCTGAAGACCCCTTTTTGATTCCTGCTGCCTTATGTTTTTGGAATATGGCTTTCAATTTCTTCCAGTTTCGGTGCGGTATGATGGCCCCTACCGTTCTTGATATTTGCCATCTCCTAGGGCTTTCACCCCATGGTTCTCCTTTTACTCCCAACTATCCAGACCTTCCTGTCAAATTTTCTCTTCCAGCCCTAAGCTCTTCTTATAGTGACTTCGTAAAGGCTGAAAATAAGAGAGAAGGTCCTGTGCGGGACAGAGAACTCTTCTCCTTCATATTATACTGGTTATGCAAATTCCTCTTTTGCACCTCATCTCAGAGGATTATGCCTGAGTTTGCTCCACTTGCGAAGGCACTCGTCTTGAAGAAACATATCGCTCTTGCTCCTTATCTTCTAGGTCATGTCTACAGATCCTGCTCCCAATTTTGCGAAAAACCCCTCGATGCTAACCAAGGAGGTCCCCTCTGGGTGCTCCAACTCTGGCTCTTTGCTTATTTCACTGACCTACATCCCAAGTGTTTAGGATTCCTTGTTCAGGATCCTAGTACTTACGGGGAAAAATATGCCAGGATTGCCCTTTACCCTGCTTCCTTTGCTTATTACTTTACCTTCTTTTATCAACTTCCTATCTCTCCATCTGCTTCCTTCTTTTGTCCTTTCGAAGCCAATAGAGGGCCAACCTGGCTACAATCTTTTCTGGCTGATAAGGAATGTTCCACTTCTCCCCACAAAGATATGTGGGCCTCTATATTATTACCAAGGGAGCTGTTCATTGGCACTCTAAACCCTCGAGCCTATAAATGCATATCTGAGGTATACTGCCCTTCTCAATTTGCAAGGCAATTTGGGCTCTCTCAAGGGATGCCTGTTCCTCTTTGCAGTCTCTCAAATGTCCATCTCACTGCCAGGGATTTGAGAATACCCAAATCCAAGCCAGAGGCAGCAGTACTCAGACTGCTGAAGGAATTGAGTGAATTCCAATTTATCCCCTTTCGCCCCTTTGGCTCAGTTTTAAAAAGGTTTAAGAACTGGTGGACAGCCAATATGGAAGTGCGCCTCTCTGTACACCCTCATGACTTGTTGGTGGGGTTGGGATTGCCTTCGAAGGATAAGTCAGCAACAGCCCAGAACACTTCTTCCCCTCCTGAAGTTGTCACCACCACTCCTGCCACTTTACCCCTTCCAACCAGGGTTACTAGAGCTGCTTCGAAGAAGGGTGAGTATCTTCAAGTTCTTCTCCTCCCCTTTTATTTCTGAATCTTTTGTTGGTTTCCTTATACTCATGCTTTTGGTGTAGGGTCTCCACAAGAAGAATCTCCCAAGAGAGCCGGGACTTTAGCTATTCTCAAGAAGAAACAACAACAAAAAACAAAAAGGAGACTAGTCCTTCCTCCTGAAGTACCTGAATCTCTTGAAGAAGAAAGAGAGGTTGAGCCAGAGAAGGAAGTGCCTTTACAAAGAACCAAGAGACAAAAGGTAGCTGTTTCTTCATCTGATGCCATTGAAAATCCTGTTAGCGAGGCAACCACCATAATAGCGGAAAAAGAACTTATCTCTGGAGAGTCTGAACCCCGATCTGAAGAAGGGGAGGTTGGAAAAGAATTGGTTGTATCTCTGCCAAGGGAGAAGAGAAAGAAAATGACTGTTCCTGTCACTGACCATGTTGAGGACTCTACTCATAAAGCAGCTGCCAAGGCAGTCGAACAAGAACATTCTAAGGCAATCGTTGTATTTGAGAGGGCCAAGAAAAGATAGCAAGAGCAGATGCTAAGAGAGGAAGCTGCTACTGCCGATGCAACACAAGGGGAAATGGTAAGAAGGCAGCAGACTGCTGGACATTACTCTCTCCGCAGTTCTCCCATCAGTACTAGCGCCTCTGGAACAAGTAATTTCTTTCATACCTCTGCTGTTTTTTACTTTGTCAGCTTGTGGTATTGAAGTTTAACATTGTTCTGCATTTTTTCCTTTTGCAGCGACAACTACTGCACTCACCTTTCCAATGAGACCTTCCTCAATTTCGGTTGAGGTTGACCAAATGCAGAATGTCAGGGTTGTTCGAGTCGCACTTCCACTTCCAAAGCCTATATTCGTCGTACCTTCTTTAAACTCCAGTATTCCTGCATCTCTTTTTCTTGGATTAAAGCCATACCTCCCTTTTTTGGCTCGTGACCTACCTCAGTCTACTTTTCCTTCGAGCCTTACACTTTTTCCGTCCTTTATAGAAACTCCAACTGCTACTCCATTCCCAATGGCAGTTGATTCTTCCACAGAGGACACTGGTAGCTCTTCAATTCATGGCTCATCACCAATGCTCACTTCCAGCCCCTCTTCACTTGATTTGCTGGTGGCCAAGACCATAGAGGCTGCCAAAGATGCTCCATCCATTTCTCCCATCCCTATGCAGTCCTTTGTGTCTTCCACCACAACACTCTCTATGCCCTTCATGTCAAGGGACGAGGTAGACATCTGTGAAGGAAGACTAGCTAGTCTTTTTGACATACCTTCTACCTCTCCCACCTCTACTGCTGAAGCTGAGCCATTAGCCTTGGCTGACTCCCTACTGGAAATCTTCAAGAGTTCTCCTTCCTCCAGCAACAAGCCTTTTGCACCTGCAGTAGATTTGGACACATGCTTGGAACTGTTGACTTCTTTTTCGAGGATCCCCTTCGAGGCTTTACAAAGGCCTATCATCAGGAATGGGTTCCTTCAATGCTGTAACATTGCTGAGCAGTCTTCCATGAGTGTCTCAAGTCATCTATCTCAGGCTGCAGCTACTATTGATTTTTATCTCAACATTTGCCATGCTGCTAAGGCTGCGGATGATAAGCTGGCTAAGGACCAGAGTTTTGTTTCTCAAGTGCATACTGAAGTATCAACTCTGAAAGAAAAACATTCTTCTGCCTCCCACTTTCGAGTCCAACTCCTGGAGAAGAAAGCTCAGCTCGAAGAGGAGTTAGCCGCAGTAAACCAAGCCTTGGTTCAAACTGATAAGAAACTGCACATCACCAATCAAGGGCTGCCTGATCGAAAAGAAGACATGGCTGTAGCTATTCAATTATTTCCTTCCCTTAGCAATAGGAAAGCTATTGTACAAAAACAATTAAAGCATTGTAATGATTTTTGGGCCAATTTGTGGCACAATGTACTTGATTCTTTATGAAAGCACAATATTTTGAATATCATTTGAACAAGCTTGTGTTTTTGCATATGGTGTTCACTCTATCCCTTGTGTTTCCCAAATGGTTGGAAAATAAGGTTTTAAATATATGCCATTAATCTTTTTGGGATGTACATAACCATTCAAACTTCTTAAATGGTATGCTCCAAAAGGCAGAACCCTATGAATTTGATATGGTCCTTCCCAGTTAGGTGACCATTTGCCAAACTTATGGCTTTTAATCCCAATTGGGAGTATTGTCTTCCATACCAAATCACCTTCATCAAAGCCAATGTGTTTGACTTTCTTATTATAATTCTTGGCTGCTTTCTTCTTTTGGAAAAGAATGCTATTTAATGCCAAAATTCTGGCTTCATCTATGCCTTCTAATTCTAAGCACATACTTTGATGGTATTGTTCAGGATTCAATTGATCTTGACATCTTACTCTCAAAGATTAACATTAATCTCTACTGGTAAGACTGCATCATGTCCATACACCAAGGCATAGGGAGTGACTCCTGTGCTTGACCTCGGTGAGGTTCTATATGCCCACAGAACATCCAATAATAGGTTATGCCAATCCCTAGGATTGTCATCCACAACCTTTTGTATTCCTTTTTTCAAGGACTTATTGGATGACTCAGCTTGACCATTAGCTTGTGCATAATAGGGTGTGGAATTAACAAGACTAATTCCAAATTCTGCCACAAAAGACTTCACCATCTTCCCATCAAACACAGTTCCATTATCAACTGTTATGGTTTGCGGGATGCCAAATTTATGGATCAAATCTTTAATAAAACCAATAACCTCTGTTTGGTCTACAGCCTTGTATGGCTTAGCTTCGACCCATTTAGTGAAGTAGTCAGTAGCCACTAGAATGAAACAATGATGTTTCGAAGAAGGTGGGTGTATTTTTCCCATCATATCCATGGCCCACCCTCTGAATGGCCAAGGCTTCACTACTGCATGTAGGTCAGTTATGGGCACGTGCCTTATTGTGCCATGCTTTTGACATGCCTGACACCCCTTTGCATATTCTATGCAGTCTTTAAGGATGGTTGGCCAATAATAGGAATGCCTTCGAAGCAACCACCTCATTTTTACACCAGGTTGGTGAGCACCACAGATACCTTCATGGACCTCAGCCATGGCTGTTAGCGCTTCTTTCGGGCCTAGACATTCTAACAATAAGCCATCTCCCCCCTTTTGTAGAGAGCATTACCATATATCATATATTGCATAGACTGCAATTTGAATTTTCTACTGGCCTTCGAAGATGGACCAGCCAAGTACTGCATTATTGGATGCCTCCAATCTTGTTCTTGTAAGTCATTATGATTGACTTCCAAGATCACATTCATTTTATTCAAAGGTTGTATTAATCTCTGATATGTTGTTTGGCTTATGTCCCTTTGTGTATTATCCCTTCTCTTGAAGTTCGAAGCTTTCTGAGCCACATCATTGGCTCTATTGTTCAAGAATCTTGGAACATGGATTACATTTGCTATTTGAAACTGAGAAAGCAAATGTAATGCAACAACATAATATGGCAAGATACTTATGCTTTGACACTTGAAAATTCCTTTCACTTGGTTAACCACCAATTGAGAATCTCCGAATATGTCAACTGCATGTACTTGTAATCCAATAAGAATCTCTAGTCCTACAATTAAGGCTTCATATTCAGCCTGGTTATTGGAACAGGTAGCTTCATCCACTCTAAAACCATGGGTAGTTTCTGTCCCTTGTGGAGACTTGATTACAATACCAATTCCAATTAAGCCATTGGCTTTCGACCCATCGAACCACATTTGCCATGGCTTAACACTGGCCATACCAAGTTCCATTACTTCTTGGCTCTCTGTTTGAGATGGATGGTCTGCCAGAAAATTGGCTAAAACTTGCCCTTTTACTGCCCTCTGAGGGACATATTCTAAATGAAATTCTGATAAGGCTAGTATCTACTTGCCAATTCTTCCCCTCAACATAGGTCTAGATAACATGTATTTAACCAAATCTGTGGTTGCAATTACCAAGACAGTTGTAGGTAAAAGATAGTATCTCAATTTCATTGCAGCAAAATACAAAGCAAGGCACAGCTTTTCAACAGCTGAGTATTTACATTCACAAGAATTTAAAAACCTACTAAGGTAATAAACAGCTTGCTCCTTGCCTTCTTCATTGTCTTGGGCCAAGAAAACTCCCAATGAATCTTCTGCTGCAGCTATGTACAACTTCAAGGGGTTGTTACCCTTTGGTGGCATCAGCACTGGAGGGTTGGCCAAGTAGGCCTTGATACCTTCGAAAGCAATTTGATGCTCTGCTGTCCACATAAATTCCTCTTCATCTTTCAGCCTTAACAAGGAAGAAAATACTTTAGTTTTCCCTGCAGTGTTAGAAATGAACCTTCGAAGAAAGTTAACCTGCCCAAGGAACCTTTGTAATTCTTTCTTACTTGATGGGGGTTTGGCTTCAATGATTGCTTTGGCTTTATTCTGATCAATCTGTATTCCTTTCTTGTGAACAACATAGCCCAAGAAATTTCCAGATGATACACCAAAAGCACATTTAAGAGGATTGAGCTTCAACTTGAACTTCCTCATCCTTTCAAAGGCTGCTTCTAAGTGAAGCAGGTGTTCCTCCATGGACTGGGATTTCACTACAATGTCATCAATATAACATTCTAAATACCCTCCAATGAGGTCATGAAAAATGATGTTCATAGCCCTCTGGTATGTAGCTCCAGCATTCTTCAGGCCAAATGGCATCTTAACCCATTCGAAGGTGCCAATATTTCCAGGACATCTGAATGCTGTCTTATGGACATCCTCCTCTACAATGCAGATTTGATTATAACCAGAGTGTCCATCCATCATTGATAAAACTTGATGCCCTGCTGAACTATCTACTAGCAAATCTACTATGGGCATAGGGTACTCATCTTTTGGAGTTGCTAGATTCAAATTTCTGAAATCGATGCATACCCTCATTTTACCGTTCTTCTTGACTACAGGCACAATATTAGATAGCCATTCAACATACCTAGCTTTCCTAATAAAACCTGCCTTGAGTAGTCTGAGGATCTCTTCCTTGACCTTCTGAATTACTTCTGGACTCATCCTTCTTGGTTTCTGCTTATATGGCTTGAAGTTAGGCTTCATAGGGAGCCTATGTTCCACTAATGACCTGTCCAATCCTGGTAGTTCATTATAAGACCATGCAAAGCAATCTTTGTATTTCTTCAGAACAACCAATAGCTGGTTTCTGTCCAGAGCATTCAAACAAGCACTTACATAAGTGGGCTGTTGTACAGAACCTTCCCCTAGATTTACTTCTTCTAAAGGGTCTTGTGCATGAGAACTCCCTCTGGTTTCTGCTACCTTTGAAGTGATCTTCAAGCTTGGTTCTGCCCCCAGGTTCTTCAATTCAATATCTCTGCCCTCCTCCTCATAGACAAAATCTGTCCACAAGGCTTCCTCTTCCTGTATCTCCTGGACTTTTGTTTCAATGTCCAAGGCACAGTACTTACCAAGAGTCAAGACTCTAGCCTGTTGCTGCTGCTGTTTGCAGCCAATTATCATGGCCTCTCTCTCTTGCTCCTGAACTTTCTGGACTATTGCTTTTATATCCAATGCTGAAAATTTAATCAAAGCCAAGGACTTGGCTTCTTGTGGTTCCTCTCTTTGCCTATAACCAGGCATCATTGTCATCTCTAAGGACAACCTCTTCATCAGCACTTTCTTGGACTAAGTGCTTCAGGTGTGTCACCTCCTCATCAGCCGTCACTTCGACTGAACTGTCATCTTTCATCAATATACTGAGCGGTGTTACTCCCTCAATATACAATTTAGCCTCCGCAAAGTCTGCACAGGCTATGAAGGGTTGAGGATCTGCATCGATTTCCTCTGTCTCTCCATTGCCTAAAGCCATCATGATTTTCTGATGTAAAGAAGAGGGCACACATTTGTTAGTGTGGATCCAATCCCTTCCAAGCAAAAAGATTGATTTTAGCAGTAATTCCATCACGTTCCATCCTATAAAAAAAGTTATTGTAATAAATATGTAATGAATAGTTAATAAATTATAAAATAGAAAATAAAAATAAAAAAATAAAAACACACAAATATCTCTATTGGTACCCATTTGTTTTTTAACAAAAAAATAAAAACACACAAATAATCCCATGCATAATATGGGTGATGTGGTAGTAATATTTATATTGTGAAAGAGAAGTTAAATAATCTATTACTTGATTGAATAAGTTTTTAAAAGGACATGATGATTGTCACAATACACACAATTTTTTTTTCTTATCATGTGATCAAAACGGAGTGTACAAAAATTCAATCACAAATTAAGTCAATTGATAATTAAAAAATAGAGTTAATTACCTAAAAGTCCTATTTACAAATGTTATGGTAGCTTCGATCCTATTTAAGAGTTTTTGAACCAATAAGTCATATTTAATAAAACTGAGAATATTATTAGTTTTTCCCAATTTTTAAAATTAAGAACATTATTAATTTTGTGTAGCAATGTTCCAGATAATTGTTTCACTAACTAATAAAAAAAAAAGAGTATGAGATTAAACGTTTTTATCTTTCTACTTATTAATTTGATTTAATTATCCAACAAAATCGAGAATATAACAATTTTTTCTAGTTTTAAAACTGAGAACATTATCAATTTTTTCATTTTTAAAGTTTTTTTTTTCAGTTTTGCACATCAATGTTCCATCATCATGCTCCTTTATAGACACAAAATTTTTAGTTTTGCACAAAAAAATAATTTAGTTTTTCCAATTTTTTCAAAAAAAATATTAATTTTTTTTTAGCACATAATTTTTTTTTTTTAGTTTTTTCAATTTGAAAGTTGATGTTTTAAAGTTTTAAAAATCAAAATAAATGTCAAATCATCATGTTCCTTTTATAGATAATCATAAATGATGAACAATCATTATTTGAAGGGCAATTCTGACTACTAAAAATTTAATGGGACTTGAAGGTTAAAAAAATCTTAGTTGTGACTTAATAGAGTATAAGTTCATAAATTAGAACTTGTGTGTAAACGTCCCTAAAAAATACAATCATTTTTTTGATCAAAAAACACATTGAGTTAAAGACCCAATTACAATTTTTTTTTTTTTTTTTTTTTTGGGTAAGACAACATACAATCTAATCATCAAAAAACATAAAGATTGTCAAAACCCAAATAAATTTTTTTTGCTCATCATGCGATCGAAATGGAGTGTAAAAAAACACAATCAGTTAAAAAATAAAATCACCGTGTGATCAAAACGGAGTGTAAAAAAGCACAATCACAATTTTACTCATAATAAATACAAAAAAAAAAAATGAAGTTAATTGGTAGTTAAAAAACACAGTGAGTTAAAAACTCAACCAGAAATTAAGTCAACTGATATTTAAAAAACACAATAATTTGTTTAAAAAAAATACAGTGAGTTAAAAAATCCAATTACAAATTTTTTTTGTTAGACAAAATATAATCTAATCATCATCAATAGTGAGTACTTTATGTGAAACTAATGAATACAATCCATTAAGTGATAAAAAACAATCCAAACAAAAAAAATTTCTCATCATGTGATCGAAATGGAGTGTAAAAAACACAATCAGTTGATAGTTAAAAAACACAATCACAAATATAGTGAGTTAAAAACCCAATCAGAAATTAATTACAATTTTTTTAATTGATATTTAAAAAACACCATCATTTTTGTTTTCAAAAAATACAATGAGTTAAACAACCTAATCAATTTAAAAAAATACAATCACTGTGTTGAAAAATAAATGAAAAAATTACTTACAAACTTTAAAGATTGTGTTGGAATAAAGATTGTAACTGTGAAGGTGTCAACCTTCCATCTTGTAAAAAAGTTATTGTAATAAATCTGGAATGACTATTTAATAAATTATAATGTAGAAAATAAAAACAGAAAAATAAAAGCACACAAATATCTTTATTGGTACCAATTTATTTTTTAACAGAAAAATAAAAACGCACAAACAATCACATGCATAATATGGGTGATATTGTAGTTAATATTTATATTGTAAAAGAGAAGGTTAAATAATCTATTACTTGACTGAATAGGTTTTTCAAAAGAATATGATGATTATCACAATCCACAAAATTTTTTTCTCATTATGTGATTGAAATGGAGTGTGCAAGAACTCAATCACAAATTAAGTCCATTGATAGTTAAAAAATACAATCATTTTTTTTTTTTTGTTCAAAAACACATTAAGTTAAAGACCCAATTACTTTTTTTTTTTTTTTTGTAAGACAACATACAATCTAATCATCAAAAAACATAGAGATTGTCACAACCCAAACAAATTTTTTTTCTCATCATGTAATCGCAATAGTGTAAAAAAACACAATTATTTAAAAAAAAAATCACCATGTGATCCAAACGGAGCATAAAAAAACGCAATCACATTTTTGCTCATAATAATAAATAATAATAACAAGCAATGAAGTTAATTGGTATTAAAAAACACAATTACTTTTTTTTTCCAAAAAAATAGTTAGTTAAAAACCTAATCACAAATTAAGTTAATTAATAGTCAAAAAGCACAATCATTTTTTTTTCTTCAAAAAATATAGTGAGTTAAAAAATCAATTTACAATCTTTTTTTTTTTTTGCTAGACAAAATACAATCTAATCATCATCAATAGTAGGTACTTTATGTAAACTTAATGAATACAATCCATTAAGTGATAAAAAAAAATAGAGAGATTGTCACAACCTAACAATTTTTTTTTTTTCTCATCATGTGATCTAAATAGAGTGTAAAAAGCACAGTCAGTTGATAGTAAAAAATACAATCACAAATACAATGAGTTAAAAACTCAATCAGAAATTAATTACAATTTTTTTTAACTGATATTTAAAAAACATGGGGAGTTAAAAAAATCCAATCAATTAAAAATATAATCACCATATTGAAAAATAAATGAAAAAATTACTTACAAATTTTAAAGATTGTGTTGAAATAAAAATTGTAACCGTAAAGGTATCAAACTTTTTTTTCAGATTCTGTCCATTTCTCTCTCCCAAACTTTCTCTTTATACAAAACAAGGCTGGGTCACTTTCTCTTTATACAAAACAAGGCTGGGTCAGTAGGTATGAAGTGAGAAGGCTACGAAAGTGAAGAAGGTTGTAGAGGTGAAGATTTCGAAAAGGCTCTAATTAAATGGTGGGCAGGATGGTTTTTTTATTTATTTATTAAAATCAAAAAATTAGAATAAGTCAAGAAGGCCATGTAATATGATAAGTCAAGAAGGTTGGCAATAGGATTTAGGTTTTTAAAGCAGGGTTTAAAAAATTAAATTACCGTGTGATTAAAATGGAGTATAAAAAAATACAATTATATTTTTGTTCATAATAAAAATAAAATAAAATAAAGCAATGAAGTCAATTGATAATTAAAAAGCACAATTTTTTTTTTTCAAAAAACATACTGAGTTAAAAACCCAATCACAAATTAAGTTAATTAATAGTTAAAAAGCACAATCATCTTTTTTTTCAAAAAATGCAATGAGTTAAAAAATTCAATTACAATTTTTTTTTTTTTTTTGGCTAGACAAAATACAATCTAATCATCATTAATAGTGGGTACTTTATGTGAACCTAATGAATACAATCCAATAAGTAATAAAAAAAATACAGAGATTGTCAAAACCCAAACAAATTTTTTTTCTCATCATATGATCGAAATGGAGTGTAAAAAACATAGTCAAATGATAATTAAAAAACACAATCACAAATACAGTGAGTTAAAACCCCAATCAAAAATTAATTATAAATTTTTTTAATTGATATTTAAAAAACACAGTGAGTTAAAAAAACCTAATCAGTTTAAAAATAAAATCACCGTATTGAAAAATAAATGAAAAAATTACTTACAGATTTTAAAGATGGTATAGGAATGAAGATTGTAACTGTGAATGTGTTAACCTTTTTCCCAGATTTTGTCCATTTCTCTCTCTCCCAATCTTTCTCTTTATATAAAAAAGGCTGGGTCAATAGGTATGAAGTGACGAAGGTTGCAAAAGTGAAGATTTCGAGAAGGCTCAAATTAAATGGTATATGATAAGTCAAAAAGGCTGGTAGTAGGGTTTAAGTTAGTAGGGTTTAGGTTTTCGAAAAGGCTCAAATTAAATAATGGATAGGATTTTTTTTAAAAAAAAAAAATCAAAAAATGTAGCACTTGTGTCCTTTAAACTATTGGAGAGTGTATTTAATTCCTTTATTTTCATTTTGGGAGTCGTTGGAGTTGTTGTATCTTGGTTTTGGAGGAGTAAAATTCGATTTAGATTTGTTAAGATTGTTCGTTCGCACTTAATTTCGTCGAAAAGATGTTTGGGAACTTAGAAATCTTGTTCTGGGGTCGACACCAGTCTTGGTGGTGTCGACACTTGCCTTTTGTTGTTGGCCCCAAGGGTCGACACCGGTCTGGAAAGGGTCGACCGTTATCTATTGCTGAATCTGGAATTAGCTGTTGAAATTTAGGGTCGACACCAAGGGTTCCAAGGGTCGACCCTTGCTTGCTGCACACATTTTTTGTCTCAGCTTTTCTTCTTGAGGGTCGACACCACTATTTTAAGGGTCGACCCCTGTGAGTAATTTTCAAATTTTTGGGCCGGTTTGGGCCTTACTTTTTGGGGGTTTTGACTTATTTTTTTCATTTGACTTTGGAGTTATTGTTCTATTAGTGCCTAGCCACTATAAATAGGTTCCAAAACATTTTCCTATTATTACTTTTCCTTCTCTTTTCCTCTCAAACCATTACTTCTCTCTTCTCTCTCTAAACTTAACTTTTTCACACTTAGATCTTCAGATCTACTCACTTAGAGCCATCTTTTCACCTTGTCCTTTGGGAAAAGTTGTAGATCTTGTCAAGGGCTTTCTATTGATCCGAGAAGTTCGTGATTTTGTTAACGTTGGGTTTACCGGGTTTCCTCTTCTACACTTGAGGTAGGGATTTCTTGCTCATTTTCAATACTTTGTCTATAGATAGATATGTGATAGATTCTTACTGTACAAAAACCATGTATATTGGAGTCCTTTTTGAAAAATTATATGGGAGATACCTAGGGTTGGTACTTAGGGGTTGGAAATCATTATATAAATTGTTGTTTGGGTTCTTTGAGGAGTAGTTTAGCATGTTGATGCTGAGAGGGAGAAAAAGATCTAATTTAATATTATGGACTTAATGGATTAAAGAGAGAGAAAGTTGTGTAATATTTTGTGCTTGTTTATATGTATTGTGTAATTGTGTTTATTGATAAAAGGGTGAATTAACCATGGTATTGGAATTATTCTTGATTAATTATGTTAAATTGAGTTGAGCTATGGCTTTGACATTCATGGATTTGGTTTTCTAAAATAAACGGAATGGATTTTATTTTGCAAAACAAGGAGAATGGATTTAGTTTTGTAAATTAAAGAGGATGGATTTTGGATATAGATTAGAGTATGTTAACTTGGAAAATAAGAGGAATGATTTTTGAAAAGGGAAAGAAACCATGACGATTTGTATTTCAGAAATAAATGTGAAGTCAATTTATGAATACTTTAGTTTACCATTGTTGTTGTTGTTGGACTTAAAGTCTTACGTGAGTTTGATTATGATCATACGTGTATTAAGTACATGCATTTAGAGATTTGTCCTTGGTCATCGGTGGAGGATGACATTGTGGTGTTGATTAATATCGTGTATGTAGTACACTTGTGTTGTTATGCATTCTAGTATGTTGAGATGGTTGAAAATGTTCACGCGCTGAGAATAAGAGGTACCATTACTTTTCAGCTAGCGCTTGGAGAATTGGCTGCGCTTAGAATGAGAGGTACCAGTACCTTCTAGCTAAGACTTGGAGAACTTGGCAGAGGTGTCTGGTAAATTGGCAGAGGTAGCATTACCTTCCAGCTTGTATCTGGTAAATTGGCATTTCATTATAGAAAGGTGCATCCTTGGCTTACAGTACTTAAGGCAGGTAGAGTGTTGTTTCGCTTCTCATTTTCTCTCGGTGTATCCTTATTTATTATGAGTAGGTGATGGTTATGGTTGGGTAAGGCCGCATTGTTCTATGATCATTGTACATGTATTGATTTCGTATTCGTGTTAGGACATATATGCATGTACATAGGCGTATTAGGTGAGTTGTTGAAAGTGTTCCTTGACCATGGACTTAAGGCCAAGGAAATGTGATGAAAGTATCAGAAGTGAACATATGTTTTGTATTGAGCGTAAATAATACGTAATCAGGTTTTGTGAAAGCATTTTTAAAACAACCAGTTGTGATGCGTTATTTATAAGTGGGAAATGATGAAGAAAAGTAAATTGTTTGTGTTGTTGCGTAAATTGAATGATTTTAAGAAAAGTACATATACAAGTATATTTTCAGTGTGAACCGTCACCTTATGTATATGACATGATATAAAGCATTCATGATCATAGCTATCTGTATATTGTTAAGGATCATGTTGGGATCTTTACTGGACCTTATGTTCATCCCACGTTGCTAATTCTTTTCAGGTTATGCTAAGAAGTGTTCAAGATCAAGAACCATCCTTAGTTGTTGGCCACGGGACCTTTTATTTGTAGGCAGAATGCCATTGAGGGTTAAACCCTTTCTTTTAATTTCAAAGATGTAAGCTTACGGACAATTTATTTAATTTTAACTCTTGTTGCATTCATATTGTATTCGGACGAGGGAATCTTTATTCATGTGTTCTTGTCAATGTAAAGAGTTTCTGTATATTATCTCTGAAATTAAATCTATAATAATGGTTTAGTAATAGAATTCTAGTAATAAAAAGCGGGGGTGTGACAGAAAATTAGGAAATTAAGATTGGGATATTGGAGCTCCCATAAAGCTTGTAGGTTAGAAACCCCTTTTCCCTTATATAATATATCCGGACTCCCTATATCCGGAGCAACCAAACGTGGGGATATAGGGAGACAAAAAAATATGTGGAACCCACTTATATTATATCCGATCCCACACCCATATTCGGCTTTTATATATGGTAAACAAACAAGGCCTAAATCTATTGATGTTAAATTTTTGGTATTTTTTGGGTTTTTATTTCTAAAATTCTAGTATTGCTATAATAATATATTATAAATTCTGGGGATAGAGTAGAGAGGTCCTGTGATGCAGCGAGAACATTATAATTTTTCTATTAGTAATATTACAAATAAAAAAATTTTACTTCAAATTTTATTTAGAAATATCAATATATGATCCAAATTCTTTGATATTTGAATCTCATATTATACTAATTCAATTTTTATCACACAAATACATCACTTAGAAAAATCTAGAATTGTTTTTCTATAAATATGTTAATTTAAAGGATTATAGGAAAATATTAAAAAATCGGGAAAATTACACTGGAAGTCTGTATATTTTACCCCTTGTGTCATTTTAGTCCCTACACTTTCAAATGCCTCAATTTTGACTCTTAATTTTAAATTTTGTGTCAATTTTGTCCAACTAATAATACTGGTAGTGGTTTTAATAAAAAAATTGTCACTGAATTGGTTGGAGTTAACTCACTAAATTGAGCAAGTTTATAATTTTATCCCTAAAAATATAATAAATGTCACTTATGTGCTTATTTTCTATTAAAAAATATTAACAATTATAATCAATTGGACTAAATTGAAACAAAATCATAAATTCAGAATCAAAATTGAGTCAATTGAAATTTCAAAATTGACATAAGAACTAAAATAGGACTATCAGCGTAATTTGCCCATCTCTTTTTTGTCCTTTTCAATTGATTGTTTTCACCAAATACAACTAAACACAAGTCAAAAACTTTTGCAACATCAACTACAAAATTTTAAATATTTTGTTACTATTTGTTTGCTTAACATTCCTCTGGAAGCAGTCATTCCTCTGGAAGGTGGCATCCTAGGGATCAGAACCCAGGGAGTAGAGAATGGGACTAATGATGTATTATTACCCCAAGATCTGGATCTGCTGGAAGAAAGAAGGGAGGGAGCTGCAATTCAGCTAGCGGCATACCAGCAGCAGCTTGCCAGGGCTTATAATAAGAAGGTCAACCCAAGGGAGTTTCAAATCGGTGACCTCGTCTTGAGAAAAGTCGTCGGCAATAAGAAGGATCCCAGAGAGGGCAAGCTTGGCCCAAATTGGGAGGGACCCTATAGAATCATGTCGGTATTGCGCAATGGGGCATATCGGCTTGAAGATAATGAGGCCAAAGAGTTGCCAAGGCCTTGGAATACTTACAATCTTAAATTTTTTTATCATTAGACTTTCATGTTCTTTGTTATTTGCCGAAGTAATAAATAAAGTTTTAGCATGATTCTTTATACACATATGATTGATAAGATAATTGATGATGTCTATGAGATACATACATAATGAGAACCCAAGTGGAACTTAAGTTCACATTAGGAGGCAGAGAGTTGGAAAATGGTTCCTGGAGAACATGTTTAACACTTGTTGAAATTTGTGAAAAATTTACAAGTTGAAGTTAAACCGAGATCATGTTTAACACTTGTTGAAATTTGTGAAAAATTTACAAGTTGAAGTTAAACCGAGATCATGCCAAACACTTGTTGAAATTTGTGAAAAAATTTACAAGTAAAGTCCATGGTTGTATTAAAATGAGCACTTATGTACTTGCCGATGTAAACCGTTGGTGGGTATAGTCGAGGTATTTCACCCTGAGAAGATTACACAGTTAAGGTGTACATTAAAGATATACAGAGATATTCTAAGTATGAGAGTCATACAAGACAATAAAAGGAGGACAAATATACAAACATTTAGGAGAGAAAGTTGTATTAACATTCAAAAGAAGGCACATCGGCCACATCAAGAGCTTACATTGTTCCCGAGAAAGAAAAAGTACAAGGTACAAAAAAAAAAGAAAAAGAACATCAAACTAAGATTCTTCAGCGCCACTAGCAGGTTGGGTACGGATCTTGGAAGACTGCTTAGAAGACATGTCGGCCACCTTTTTAGCAGCAAGCTCGGCATCTATTTCTTGGAGGGTCTGCTCAAGGCTCTTATCGGCTATAGGCGCTTTCGACGTTGCCTTCTTAGGAGTAGCGTCTTTGGGAACCTCTTCACCCTCCTCGTCTTAAGTCAAGTCCAGGACTTGGTCATTTTGAGTAGGGGACTTGGCCCTAGCAACTTCCTTTGACTTCCTCACCAAAGCTTCCTCCTCAGACTCAGAATCGTCGTCGGATTGGCTTGGAGTTGGAGGGAATGGCAGGGCGAAGACGTCGGTGTTCCTGAGGGGGGAGTCCTTAGGGACTTCAAGCTTTTTCAGTAAAGCCATCCAACCAAGGGTGAAACCCTTGTTGCATGCCTGCTTCACGTGACACTCGTAGTCCGCCGTAACATCAGCCACTCCCTCAACGTATGCCTTTTCGTCTGCGGCCTTGATTTCGGCCTCTTTTGTGGCCAAGGCATCTTGAAGTTCTTTCTGGGCCTGGGTTATTTTTTCCTCGGCCTCTCTTTTTTCAGCCTCGAGAACCTTCTTGATGGCCTCAGCGGCATCCGCTTTTCTTCGGCGTCATCCTTAGCTTTAACAGCAGCCTCGTCCTGGTCTGCCAAAGTCTTCATTTTTTATTGCAAGTTTTTATTGGTCTTCTACAGACTAGTAGCCTCCATAGTCTTGTCGACCAACGCCTTCCTTGTCTCAGAGATTGCATTGAGAAGGAGTGGGCATACTGGATTGCCTGAAGAAAAATGGACAGAGCAGAAGTTATTAGAAAATTTTCTAAGTATAAAAAAGAAAGAAAGGTACCAAGTGTGAAGACTTACTTGAGCAGAACATTGGAGCATTAGAGCAAAATTTTCATACTTGCTCATCTCGGCGTTTCGGTCAAGATCGCCAGGAAGAAGCAAAACAGTACTAAGAGCGACGCCGACATTAACGTCGTCGGCACTATCGCCAGCTCTAACTGGCCTGTCCTCCAGAGTGATTTGGGTGGCCCAGGGGAAGTCAGACTTCATGGAGCCCGAAGCTGTTGCAGAAGACGACCTCGGCCTCTTTGATCTTGTGGACTCGGATGGTTGGGCCTCGGCAGGCCTCTTCTCGGCGGCAGATAGGGCCTTATCACTCTCAGCCAATTTGGAGATTGGCAAGGTGTCCTCAGTATCAATCTGAGTCACCGTTGCCTTTGGCTGAGCCTTCTTTATCCTTTGTTATTTCGGCTTTGGCCGAGATGGTGCTGGTTCAGCGTCAACAATGGCCGGGATGTTGGCCAAGAGGTCCTTACCAATTACTTTCTGGCGGCCCATCTCAGCGGCAAAAACTGTTTGGCGTCGTCGACGGTGTTGAGATAGCGGGATCAACTGTGGAGCCGAGGTAGATGGATGTTCTGCCGGATCTAAGGTTGAACCCTGATCCGGCCGAGATGAAGAAGCTGTAGGTGGAGTTGTGGCGGAAGGAGGAGACTTGTTTTTCTGCTTCCTTGGGACGTCGGGAAGCAACGACTTATAAGTCAGGATAAAATTGAGCAGTAAAGGAGCTCTCCGTTGTTGGACAGGCAAATTCAATAGCTTCTTTAAGTCCTTGCTGGGAAAGAAGGACTGGCGGAAATCTTTTGGTGGTTGAGGAAGAGTTACAAGAAAAACAGATGTTAGAATATATAGAAATAAAGAAGTATTAAAAGCTTGAAAAAAATAGCACTTGGCTCTTACCATTACCCTCTACAAATATTGTTCGGCCAAGAAGGTAAAGGTGAAGGTCGTCATCTGGAGCAAACTCCCAGTTGCCCAAGACAATGACGTAATCATCCCCGGCTCCCTTGTTGGAGTCTGGGAAGTTGGCAACCAGTTTGTATTTAGTAGACCTTAGTTTGAGGTAATAGACATAGCCTTTTTTCTAATTTGAGGCCACACATGGTGTAGCAATATTGGATATCGGCTAAGGTCACCCTAGCATTTTCTCGGCGTGCTAAGGCTATGATACCGTTAATGACTCTGTATGAGTTAATGGTTAATTGCATCGGGTTAAGCTTGTAATAATAGAGGACTTCTCGAAAAAGGATGTCTAGCGAAAGCCTGAGTTCACACTCGATGAAGGCAACAACAGGGAAATGCATGAGGTTTACATTGGGCATGATGGAGTCGTTTTCCCCGACCAACCTCAGATGAACTTCGGCCGGAATGTCAAACTCCAGCCTGAAGTGCTCTAATTTGGTCGGGGTATCTACCATATGCTTCCACATACCCATGACGTCGGCTTAAATTTCAGAAGTTGGATTTTAGAAAGAAGATGTTTTGTAACGGTTTTTAAAGACCTCGGCTAAAACCTAAATGTGAGCTGGGGTAAGAATTTATGGGGATCGTTTCAGTTTTTCCTAAAATTTGTGGGTTCTATAAGCAAATCCCAAACCTAGATCTATAGAAACGAAGATTGAAGGCACAAATCTGGAAAGGAAACAGAAAACAGGAATATAATTCAAAGTCAAGAACAGTGATGGATCATCAAGAAACACAAGACAAAAGTTTGCGCAAGTGTGTCAGGCCAAGAACAGTGGCAAAAATCAACAAGTGTGTGAACAGTGTGAATTCAAGAAACAGATGGGGCAAAAACAGAATCATGAGACAAACATGTGGTAGAAAACAAGATATAAGTTGAAATATCAAAAATATGAGCAGGATTGCAAAGGCAGAGCAGTAGAGTTCAGTAAAGCAAAAAAGAAACTGAAACAAGAAGTTAAATCGAGAAGAAACAGTAACTCACCGAATAAAAGAAGCCGGTGTTGAGTTCGCCGAAGTCAGACGAGCGAAAACAGCATAAAAGACTAGCAAGAGCCTCGCCGAATGGGGTGCATGGCGGTGGTAGCAGAGCTTGAAAGCTTGGAACAATGGAGGATTTGAGAAAGTAAGAGAGAGAGAGAGAGTTTGAACAAAGACGATGATAAGTGAAAAGACGATGAGAGAGGAAACGAGTTTTGTCAAAAACTTGGAGAGGCAGCAAAATGTAATTAAATGTGCCTGGAACGACGTATCTGACAGACGGCGTACGCAGGCACGAGGCGATTTTATGGCGCGTATTAAACACGGTCCAATGGGGTAGAAACGCATGGTAGAAATAGTTGGAATGTTGTTTGTGACAGCTCATGCGCGTGATAGAACTCTTGGAGTTCTTGGCTAAATAAAACAATGACCTCAGCTGGTAGGAAGATCTCGGCTAAATAACTCGAATAAACTAGGTTATCGGATCGAAAGCCTTGATAAGACAGACTACAGGGCCTGGTCGTATGAAACCAGCGTATGATGACCTCAGTAAATGGATAATACAACAAGATAGCCGACATGCTATACGATATAACAATATAGGTTCCATCACCTCAGGATGCCGAGATAATAAAACCTAGGGACAGTTGTGGAGACATATTTTCTGAGTACCAACACGTGGCCAAGGTGGCGCCGACGTGTCAGCCGAGGTACCACGTGTCCTGGTCGTGACGCCGAGGTGATCTCGGCTAGGCCGAGGTTATCTCCGAAGATATCAGAATTCGAGATAAGTGGATAAGGGACAAAAGTCCTAGAATGAGGAAGGACCTCAGCCTGGATAAGGATAAAGCTCTTAGGGAGTTTATCTTTATCTATTGGAGAGTCCAAGATAAGCACTGAACTGAAATCCATTGAAGCTAGGCTTCTATTAGGACTAGGATTGAGTTGGCTATAAAAGAGAGGCACCCCCAATGGGTCTAAGGTACGCAATTTATATTCAGAACAGTGAGTTAAGCACTGGTGATGATCTTTGAGAGATATTTGATTTCTGACTTAATCATCGGAGTGCCCCCGGGTGGACGAACCACTGCCGGAATCTTTTTTTTCTATTGCAGGTCGTTCGGGCTTATCCTATTCTGCCAGTGCTCTCCAGCTGATTACTGAGTTGGCAGTGTGGTCAGAAATTCACTTACACAAATATCATCGGAGACTCACCAGAATATCGAGAATATTGTTGGGAAAAAATAAATGAATGGAGAAATTAGAGCGAAAAAATATTGCGAAATGTGCTAAATATTGATAAACTGAAATGGAAAAAAAAGCGTAACAACAAACAACAATAATGGAAAAAACATATGTTATTTTTCAATTTTTGTAGGGTTTAAGCAAATAATCTCCAATATTGATCAAACTGAAAACTAAGCTTTGAAACTGTAAAACCATTGTAGTTTCAAAATGTGATTCTATTAAGCATTTATCCTTATTAATCAAATTGAAAAACATGTTATGAAACTGTAAAATTTTACAGTTGTAAAATACGTTATGAAACTACAAAATTTTGCAGTTTAAAGTATGATTCATTTCAACACTAAAAAAACTAACACTGAAAAACTTCACAATTTTCACCATTTATTACTAAAACTCGAGAACTACTTGTTCAGAATTTTTTTTTTTAAAAAAAAAATCTCCATTAAAACAAGAAAAAAAAGTGTGTAAGAGAAAAAGTAAAAAAACGAAGAAATCGAAGGAAAGAGACAGATATAGAGAGAGGATTGTACTCCTACAACTATTTTTGGTTCAGATCTAGCCGGATTTGATGTGGATCTACTCATCTTCTCTGCTGGAAACTCATCTCATTCATCGTCGGTGAGGGCGAAACAATGAGTCAGTGGTCGATGGTTGCCTGTGAACCTCAATTGATGGTAATTGTCGGTGACTACATATCAAAAAGGGAAAGAGAAGAAGAAAGGCGTAGTCACCGATTGCCAGATATCAAAAAGAAAAGAGAAAGAGCAGAAAGAAAATGTAGAGAAAGTTAATAAAGAAAACACGAAGGACCTTTGGATCTACCTAAAAGGTTGTAAAATTAAATAGAATACACATCTTTCAAAGAGGATATGTGAATAATTTGCTCAAAAGTTAATTGAGCAATAAAAAATTGATTATAAAATTTAGAAAAAATTACTTATAAATCCCATTTTGATAAATATTACTCTAGTTAGTCCTCAGTGTTTTTTCTTAAACCATTTAGTCCTTTTTATTTTTGGTATAATATATGTTTTTGATATATTGTATATGAAATTTATATTTTTACCCATATTGATTTCATTTTACAGGTCTCTCAATCTCTCCAACAATGGTAGCCTCTCCGGTAGAGAGAGAGAGAGAGAGAGAGAATCCATTCTCATTCATTTCTCTCAATTTGTATTTGTATTTGTATTTTTGTTTGTATTGTATAGTGTATAAGATATGCAGTACCTATCTATCTCAACAGGACGGAGCAGGAATCAGTACAACGATGGCATCATCAGAAAATCGGAGCTCAGAAATCAGGAAAGACACTGTCAATAACCGATGGGTCATCTTCTCTCTCGCCAGAGCTCGTCGTCCTTCCGATTTCAAATCCAAATCTAACCCTAACCCTAACCAATTTGAATGCCCATTTTACATCGGCCACGAGTATGAATGCACCCCTGAGATCTTCCGCTTCCCTTCCAATTCCACCTCCAATTGGAAACTCAGAGTAATCCAAAACCTCTACCCAGCTCTCTCCAGAGACATCCAACCCTCCTTTCTTCCCCAAAACCCAACTCCTACTCCTACTCTTACTCTCAGTGGGTTTGGTTTTCACGACGTGGTCATTGAATCCCCACTTCACTCTCTTCACTTGTCCGATCTCAACCAGGTCCACATCGGTGATGTCTTGTTGGCTTACAAGAAAATGATGTTCGATGATGATTTTTTATGATGATGTTTGATGATGATGTTGATTTTTTATGATGTTTTGATGATGGTAAATTTTTTTAAAATGAATCTGATGTTCTAATGTTGTTGTTATTCACGATGATGTTCTGATGTTGCTATTGTTCATGATGATGTTTGATGATGATTTGATGATGTTGCCAATCTTTTATGATGTTTTGATGATGGTAAAATTTTTTTAAATGAATCTGATGTTTGAAACACCCACAAACATCAAAAATATCGGATGTTTGGAAAAGGAGAGAAATTTAAAAAAGTCTATAGTAAGCTTTTTGGGCAATTTGGTAAATTACACATAAACACTAACCCAAAATTACCCCCTCAATTATTGACCCAGATGCGTAAAAAAATGGGTACTAATGTCTTTACACATAAAATAGGATCTATTAGTCCAACAAAAAAATGTCGAGACTAAATGGGTTAACATTCTCAAATTAGGGATTTAATCAGTGTGTTTGGTTTGAGTTTTCTGGATTAAATTTTTTGAAAACTGGTTTTTTTTATTTTCGTGTTTTTTTTTGTTTTTAGTGAATATTTTTTAAATTTTAAACATTTTTTTTACTTTTTTACATGCACCTTACTTAGATGTATTTAAAACGTAAAAAATTTGTGAAAAAATATTTTAAAAAATTAATAAATACATGAAAATATAAAAAATGTACTGAATTCTTATATTTTTTTTGTATTTTTGGTGTTTAGTAAATTTTTTTTAAAAAAATTATAATTTTTTATTTTTTAGGTGTATTTATGTTAGGCGTGTCTAAAAAGTAAAAAAAAATGTTTAAAATATTAAAAAAATTCAATAAAAAAAAATAAATGTGAAAAATAAGAAAATAGAATTTTCTGAAAAGTATTTTTTAAAAAGTGAAAACAAGTAAGGTGATAGTGCTTTCCCCTAAAATTTAACTTTGAAAATTCAAGACATTTAAAAAAATCATTAAAGATTTTCCAAATCGTTAAATCGTATCTAAAAAACATAGTGGTGTCGATACATCATGGTTTCCCATCAAATTTAGACCATGACGGGAGTGGTTGATACATCTATTACACAGATTTCGGGTATATTTGAGAAATTATAATAATAGTCAAAAAGTTAAAAAATAAATAATTAAAAAATTATATAAAAAATTAAAGATTTTTTTTCTCTTTAATTCTTGTATATTTTTTTCATAAAAAATAAAAAAATATCTCAAACATATTAAATTTTTGAATAAGGATTGGAGCCCCCATTCCCCACCTCCTTTGACTCCTTTTTTTTTTTAATAGTCACTTTTTCTTTTTCTTTTTCTTTTTTTTCTTCTCTTCCAATCACCACCCGTCACGTGTGTGTGGGATGGTGGAGGTTGAAATTTGAAGAGGTCTAAATCACTGCTGTAATTTTTTTTACCTTATATTTTAATTAAAAAATTATAAAAATAATTTATTCCCAAATCAACTGCTAATGAAAATGTCTGTGATGATATGAAAAATGCTTGGGAGCACTAATTAGTGCTCCCACTAATTAGGTGGCAGTGGGTCTCGCCATTAATGATGTGATATTTTGGTCTTGGAGTTGTATTTTTTTTTTTTTTTTTTTTACTTTTTTAATGCATTAGTGCTATTAGTGGTGATGTTTTTAGTGGGATGAATCATTGTTGGTGATGATATGGAGTTGACAGGTCATTATAAACAAATCAACGCTGCGAATGTGCCAACAAAAATAAAGAGAAAGACAAATACATAAATTGTCTAAATTGTCCTTCTCCCTTAGTTATAACTAATAAACACAAATGGATATTTAGAATTGATATAATTTTAAAAGTTAAGGGTTTAAATTAAAATAATTAAAAAGATAGGATTTAATTATTAGTGAGGTCAAATCTTGGTTTTTTTTTAATTATGAATATTTCCAAAAAATTATGTTAACCATAACAATTGGCAAAAAAAAAGGAAAGTTTGTATTTTTCTTTAAAATAAAATTTAGATATTACAATAAAATTTTCCTTTTTTCATATACAATAAATTACGTGGCTTCAAAATTATAGGCATGACAAATGTTTTTTTTTTAAAGTTAATTTTTATTCTCTTTTAAGTTAAGCCAAAAAAAGAGGTTAAAAATAAACTTTGCAAAAGAAACCATCCTAGAAAATAATGTTATATGATTTTGTAAGATTTTTGCAACCATATTGAAATGTTATTTAATATATGATTATTGAAAAATATATATATATTTTTTTTTTTGTAACCATATAAAAATGTTTATTTAAATATGATATTATTACTTTGGCCTACCTATTCGTTGAAAAAAGAATAATTTTTAAAACATTATATAGAAATGAACTATAATCATGATCACTTTATATATTTTTTGTATATAATTTGATTAAAAAAAATATATGAAATAGAAACAATGACAAATTAGCTGATTAATGGTTGAATTCTAATAATATTACGATAACAACATTTATTTATTGTCTCATATGTCATTACTGTATTAGTATTTAATAATACATATAAGTAGTAAATCTTTTAAACCAATATAATTGTGACATTTGAAGTAAAATTATTTATTTATTTATTATCACTGGTTAGAACTTACATTAGCTTATTCTCTAATCTAAGGAAAAAAGGAAAAGGGATCACTCACAAAGCTCTCACATGAGGTTTAAATTCACAATCTTTACTCTAGGTAACAATGCTACATCCATATAATTTTTTTCCCCCACAATTTACCAAATGAGGTAACAAGACATAATGCATGTAAGGAGACTTTTGAGAAAATATTCGAGTGTGGGTCAAGTTTTTAAATTTTATTTGTCATGTCATTTAGGAGAATTTGAGTGAAGAAATTATATGGATGAATCATTTTCTAAATAATAAAATTCATTAAACCAATACAATTGTAATGATAATTAAAATATATGATCAACAAATATATTAATCATAACATTATTGAATTAAAACCGAACAATAATGATCAGCACAGTGAAAATTATTTATACCAAAAAATATATATATAATATAAATATGAATAATGGATTTTCTTACGTGTGTCCCTACACGTGTGATTTCTCAAGGTTGAGAACAACACATTACACAATTGATGAGGGTAAAATTGACAATCTACATTTGTCCCAGATGAGTGTCCCACTTCTCTGTACCATTATTCATTTGCAACCACGTGTCCATTAATTACCACAACTTTTAACTCTGTTAAACCCTCTCCAACTCTCTGTTTGTCTATCCTCTCAACGAGTTAACTCATCTTCTCTTCCCGTGATTTCATCAAAAAAAAAAAAAAAAAAAAAAAAAAAAACATATATCTATATATATAACAACCACTTAATAGTTACTTAAGGTTCCTTTTTTCTTTTTAATTTTATTTTTTTATTTTGAATAATTTATTAATAGTGCTCTATATATTGAGTAAAGGTTTTTTCATAATTAAATATTCTTGGTTAATTATGCAACAGGTTTTTTCGTAATTACGCAAACATTCTTGATCAATTATAAAACAAATTTTTTTGTAATTACGCAAACATTTTTGATTAATTATAAAACATAAATATTTTATTTTTTAACAAATACACCCAAAAGATTCGTTTAAAATAGGATAAATTACAAATACACCCCATGATATTTGTTTAAAGTACAGATTATCCCTTGTGGTTTCGAAAATTACAAATACTCCCTTATCAAAAAATTTTATTTAATACAATTAATTAAAAAAATGAAATTTATAATTGCGCTCTAATACAATAATAAAATTACGTAAATTATTAATTAAAACATATTTCTAATATCATTAAAAAATGTTAATTGACTTTATAATTTATTAATAAAAAGAGCAAGTTGTTATGAAATTAGAAATCTCAAGGGGTGAAATGTAATTTCCAAAACCACAGGGGTGATTCGTATTTTAATCAAATCTCAAGGAGTGTATTTTTAATTTACCCTTTAAAATATGAATTAGTCCTATAATATTAGAAATTATAATTATCATTTGTTATAAATTTTAATTTAACACAATACTCATTAGAAAAAAAAAAATCACTCCCCTATGTAATAATAAATTATCAAAATTATTTATTAAAAAATATTTCTCATGTTAATAAAAATCGTTAATTGACTTAATAATTTATTTATTAACAAAATAGTTAACTGAAAAATATTTTTCATATCATTAAAAATTGTTAATTTACATATTAATAAAATTGGTAAATTATTATGTGAGTACGATTAATGTATTAATAAAATTAATCATTTGTATATATATGTGTTTTCTTTTGCTTCTTTATTAGTTTAGTAAATTATCTTAGTAATTTTTTTTAGACGAGATAATTATCTTAATATTTATTTTATATTCATTTGTTAAGAAAAGTTACACATCGTAATTTTTTTTTTTTTATAAATTTGAAAGGAATAAATCATTAAGTGTATAACAAATCAAAAAAAAATATCATATCACATAATTCTATCATATAACTAATGATTTATTCTATTTAATTTCATAGAACAATGTTTTAATTTTAAAAAAATTATCAAAATATAAAATTTAAATATACTGTAACTAGTCTATATATATAAGAACCGCTTAACTACTTGAAGTTCGTCTTTTCTTTTCAATTTTGTCCTTTCATTGTGAATAATTTACTAATAGTAGCCTATATATCGAGTGAAGATTTTTCTGTAATTACGCAAACATTCTTGATTAATTATGCAACAGGTTTTTTCGTAATTACGCGAACATTCTTAGTCAATCACGAAACAAGTTTTTTCGTAATTAGGCAAACATTTTTGGTCAATTATGAAACCTAAATCTTTTATTTTTTAACAAATTATAAATTCACCTATAAGATATGTTTAAAATATAAATCGGTCCTATAATATTATAAATTATAAAAAAAAAAACATGTTTTATGATGACCAAAAATATTTGTGTAATTACGAAAAATTCTATTGTATAATTGACTAAGAATATTTACATAATTATAGAAAAAATTTCACTCAATATATAGGTCATCATTAATAAATTACTTAAAATGGATAGATGAAATCGGAAAAAAAAAACGAAGATAAATCTAAAGCAATTAAATAATTCTTATATATATAGCTATAGATATATAACACGGAAAGGGAGAGGAAAGAGGATGGGGAAGAGATTGGTTGGCTGGTGGTTAGTTAGGAATGAGTTAAAAGTGGGAAAGAAAGGGTTGATAGAAAGAAAACTGATTTTCATTGTTATATTTTAATAAAAAAAATTCTCATTTTCACCCTCTATTCAGGCTCACTCGTGATTTATTTCGATAATTTGAATCGTTTATCTTATAAAATATATTAAGTGGTGTTTTAGAAAGTTGGTAAAAAATTGACTTTTTGACTTTTTTATTTTTTTAGTGGCTTTTTTTCGGTAAAAAGTTAGGTTGTTTTGAGTAAAAAAAACTGACGTTTTGACTAAAAAAATTAAAAAGTCAAAAAATTGACTTTTTTGTCAACTTCCCAAAAGACCTCTAAATAAAAAATTAAGTTGATCGAATATCAATAATTCTTTTATCTAAATACATTTATATTTAATTTTATACACAAAATCACACTAATTATTTATTTTAAAATATAAATATAATTAAATAAAAAAAAATTATCCGACCAAATTAATTTTTTTAACAGCAGTGATTTAGATCCCCAAACTTCAATCCCCACCACCTCACATACACGTGGCAGGTGATGATTGGAGGAGGAAAAAAAAAAAGAAAAAGAAAAAGAAAAAGAAAAAGTAACCAATCAAAAAAGAAAGGGGGTCAAAAAGGAGTGGGAAAAAGGGGTCCCAATCTTTATTTTTTTTTAAATATATCGCATCAGTCACCCCATGCTCCTACTTTGATTAATCAAAATCAAGTGGGTTTGTTTTTCTGGGCTTGCGCCCCATCAAAAAAAAAACAAAAAAGTGTGTCCTACTATTCTTGTCACGTATGATTGACCGACTTGGGGTAGGAAAAATTTAGAAAAATATCAAATCACTGAGGTTTGAAAAAATAATTATAAATTAATAATTTTTTTATAAATATTAATAATTAAAATAAAAGTATTTTAGAGTTATAAAACATGAGCTCTAGAGGAACTCTGGGAATAAATCTCATTCCATTGATGTGATGTTTTGATTTTATTTTTATTTTTATTTTTTTTTTGTTTTGAATTTACACATCACTAGAGATGAGTTAAGAATCTCAACTCTAAAGCTCTCTATCATCACTCATAATTAAAACGGCAATGATACATACCACTAAAAGTGGTACTCTAAAACACCACTAAAAGTGAGTTGGCACACTTAAAAAAAAAAAAAAAAAAAAGAGCACAGCAACACTGTGGCAGTGGGTGGGGTCCACTGCCACATCATTAGTGCTACCATTAATTAGCGGTCTCAACCATTTTCCTAATTAAAATTATAAAAATTTTCGTAAATATATATTTTTTTTTCCTTGATTACACTGGGTTGTAATTATCCCAAAAAATTTAAGGGCAATTACATTCTGATGGGTCGTTGAACACACCAAAATTAATTACTAAACTATACCAAATTCTATTAGAATAATGGCAAGTCCAGGTATCGATCCACAGGGACTATTGTGAAATTAAACTAATTTAATTGTTAAATTCCTAAATTAATTTTGATAAAAAGATTGAATGATCATAACCTAATTTAATTAACAAATAAATTAAACTAAGGAATTAAATTATCAATAATAAATGAAATTGGATTTACTAAATTGGGGAAAAATCCTAGGGTTGAGAATTCACCACTAACCACATAATTAGGGTTTCCAATTGAAATTAATTATGCTATGGTTTGAACGAATTAATGCTTCACAACTACAAGCTCAAAGCATTTAACAAGAAGATCATCACATTCAATGTACGAGCACGAACCATCTCAAGTAATACGAATCGTTCACTCTAAACTAGGGTAGTGATACGACTCGTTCCTCGTAGCATGGTTCGTCCCATACCTTGAATGTGAAGGAATAGAAAACTCATGTATGGATAATATTCAACAATCACAGAAAGTTAAATATTTAAAAAGATAATGAAGATCATATATAAAGAATTTCTAAAACACCATACAATGGTTCAAACCTTACATAATATAAAATCAAAAAGGAAAACTACATAATTACATGGCTAGGGTTTCATCAAAACCCTAGAAAAGAAGACTAGCCACTCATGGAGGAGTGGAAGGAAGTAGAAAGAGAAGGAATCACCATGGGAGACATCCTTGAAGCTTTTTGTTTCCTTCCTCTTTTGCAAACCCTAGCCTCCCTCTTTAGGTCCAAAAACTTTCAGAACCCTAATCCAGCCTTTTTTTCTTCTTTTTATGCTTCCAATCTCGTCCAAACAGGTTTAAAACGTCGGTTTGACTTTCCCAGAAAAAGTCAACGCACGTGCGGAAAAGTCAACGCACGTGCGGAAAAAGTCAACTCTGCCAAATTCTGTCTTTTTGCTCATTTTATACTCCGACGATGTATAACCTGATTGACACTCAACACACATAAAATATACGGTTTGACCAGCAAGTGAAGTTAAGAGAATCTAATTAACGGCCTCAATGATGTACATTTCGGCCTTAATCACATCCCCCAACTTACTACTTGCTAGTCCTCAAGCAAGTAAAATAAAATAAAATTAAACAAAATCTATCTATTTCCTCTTTCGTGGGAAAACGGTTGCATTTAGCATATGCAACAAGCCTTTAAACCACAAGGTTACCCCAAGTGGACGAGTAAAGTCTCGTGAGGGTTTCCAGAAATGATACCCGCAAACATTAACATATTCATATATACACAACAACAAATGACCACACTACTCCACCTAACAATCAACTTATGTGCCACTACAGTGTGATATTTAGACATCATGAGTCATTAAAGACACAGTGGACAAGTATGAAGGAACCTATTGAGTCAAAACCACAATTCAGTTAATACAAAAGTAAAGTTCACTATACTTGTGCATACTAGTAGACAAGTCATGAGTACCCTCGGTGTAAAGTGCAATCTCCATATTAGTTAACTATCCACTATAATAGCCCAGTGTAACTCATAATAACACCCATCATATACAGAAAAACTAACCTGTTGCAGCCAAGATTTTCAAAAGTTTTTTTTTTTTAAATGACTATGCAATGTCTTGATCCCTTAAGCTTTCTAATCAACCCATGTAACAAGTTTTGGGCCAATGACTCCCAAACCAGACGGTTTTAGGGCACTAGGTGTAGAGACACCCCTACGGGCTTAATAACTCGAGTTAAAAAGGCTACGGACCCAAACTAGTCATTCTTCTTATTTTTTCCTTAACTGTGCAATGTCCAAGTCCCTTAAGCTTTCCAATTAACCCATGTAGCAAGTTTTGGGCCAATGACTCCCAAACCAGACGGTTTTAGGGCACTAGGTGTAGAGACACCCCTACGGGCTTAATAACTCGAGTTAAAAAGGCTACGGACCCAAACTAGTCAAGTGTTTTTTTTTTTTTTTTTTTTTTTTTTTTTTTAAGAATCTTGGCTCCTCATTTATTCTTTTCTGTAACTCTAGCTATTATCAATGATGTACACCAGGGATTATAATAAAAAGATCACTGCTATGATAGTGTGCTCATGTGAATTAAGGCATACTCATGACAAGTGTACTAAAATCACAAACACAGACAACTCTCCTCGTGCAAACATGGCATGCAAGTATCTACCCAATAAATCCTTTTCATACAAGTCTACTATGATCTCCAAATAACATATGCAAATATCATCACCCTACTAGCAAAAAGTCACATCAGGTGAAGTAATGCAGTCAAGTGAAACAGGTATAAGCATGAATTATGAGCCAAATAGGAATGCACAAAATAAAATATAACCCTCATCCCCCAACTTGAATATGACATTGTCCTCAATGGAAAAGTAAAGAGAAATGAGAGAAAATTACCAGAATTGTAGGTGCACATCCAGGTAGGCAGAGAGTAACATATATACACTCACACTTTTCGTTGTTTTTTTTTTTTTTTTTTTTTTTTTGGGTTAATAAAAACGAAAATAATTATAAAAAAAAAAAAAAAGAATAAAAATGACCTTAAAATAAATTGTAAACTAAACTAAGCGAAATGACTTATTCATTAAATGATAAACTAAACTAAACTAAACTACTTAAAAGAAGAGAAGAAAAGAAAAGAAAATAAAATAAAATAAAAACGAAACTGCTTATTTATTAAATGAACAATTACAATATAGAAGAAAAATAAAAATAACATTACTAACTACACAAGTATAATAATAAAAATAAAAAAAAAAATAAAACCAAAATCGACTAACTAATTAAACTAACCAGAATTACTACGAAGTAATTTAAACTAAACAAATAGAACAAATTAAAAAAAAAAAAAAAACTAAATTAGGATTAGTGTTAGTACCACTATTTCTAAAGGTGTTTTTTTTTTTTTTTAAAAAAAATTATTATTATTATTATTATGTTTTTTTTTTTTTAAATTACTATATAAAAATAAAAATAATAATAATAAGAAAAATAAAAAGAAAACAAAACTGCAATTTTTTTTCGTTTTTTTTTTTTTTTTTTTTTTTTTGAAAGAAAAAAAAATAAAATAAAATAAAATAAAATAAAAAATTTTTTTTAAAATTCCCGCACTTGCCCCGCACCTGCTTTTAAAGCAGAGTGCAGCTCCTTCAAATGCCAAACTTCCCGCACGTGCGGGGCCCATGCCGCACGTGCGGCGATTCCAGCCCCTCGCTGATTGATTTTGATTTTTTTTTTTTTTTTTTTTTTTTTTTTTGGTGTGAAAAAAAAAAGGCGTCCAGCCCGCACCTGCGGCTTGGTCATGGCGCTCTTAGCCCGCACCTGCTTTTAAAGCAGGGGGCAAGTTGTTCAAAGTCAAATTTTTGTTTTTTTTTTTTTTTTTTTTTTTTTAATCATATATTTGTATTTGTTTACAAATGAACATGTATAACAATAATTTTTTTTTTTTTTTTTTTTTTTTTTGACAAGTACAACACAGATTTTTTTTTTTTTTTTTTAATTGAATAAGCATAACACTTTTTTTTTTTTTTTTTTTAAATCAAAACTGAGTATTTCTACCTTCAATTGACATCCGAAATAAATATAAAACAAAAGAAAATAACGGAATGTCCACTAAAGGTATAATCTTCACGCGAAAACCACGGGTACTACTTTTCTCCCTAACTGTATTTGTAACTTTCCCTATTCTCCAACAGGGTGACAGACTAGGTTAATTTGGTATCCAGAATCGAGGCGCATAACGCTACCTCAATCTATGGGGCTGCCATACAGAGTTCAAGCCGAGGTAGTTTTGAAGCAATCTCCACACCCCTGGGCATTTAAACCAGACTTTAGTCTCGGAAATCCCAAACCTTTGTGTTCTAGGCTTTGCCATTCGAACTCTAGTTTCCACCGTCTCAGTTGGTCTCCTAGGAACTCACTACAAACACGGTTAGGTGGCTATACCAGACCGTCAGATGCCGTTCGGGCACGGCAAACACCAAAGGAATTACACCTTTAGAGGGTTTAAAGTCTCCTAGACGCAAATAAAGCATGACGAGAACAACGAAAAACAAAATAATCATAGAAGGAAAAGAAAAGAGAATAAGGAATCAATCTATCAATCATAATAAAATGGGTCCATCAAACCCCTGGGTAAAGGAAAATGATCCTTCCTAGTCGAGGAATTTAGTCTCCTATAATCAATGCAGCCTCGCCACCCAGTAGTGGTTCGTGTGGGGACTAACTCTCCTCCCTCATTCTCAACAACGGTGATGCCCGATTTCTTGGGCACCACTTGTGTGGGACTCACCCACTTGCTATCTAAGATGGGGTATATGATACCCGCATCCAACAATTTCAAAACCTCCTTAACTGACCCATCAATATCAAAATTTTCAAACCCAAAATGACCTAGACAAGCCTCTAAAGGGTCCTCTACAAGAATGGAGGGCAAAGCCTCCTCCACAATCTCATCCACAACATCCACTAATAAGCACTCCTCTCTCTCATGAGGTTGTTGGGATACTTGGAAAACATTAAGTTTCACTTGCATGTTGCCAAATGAAACTTCCATAACCCCGGTCCGACAATTTATGCATGCATTGGCCGTAGCCAAGAAAGGTCGACCTAAGATCACCGGGATTTGTTTCTTAGAACTGGTGACCGGTTCCATATCTAACACCAAAAAGTCAACAGGGAAGTAGAACCTATCAACCTTAACTAGCACATCCTCAATCATGCCACGTGGCACTCTGAGGGACCGGTCAGCCAATTGAAGAGTGACAGTAGTGGGCTTCAACTCGCCAAGCCCAAATTCCTCGTACACAGAGTACGGCAATAAATTGACACTAGCCCCTAAATCTAATAAGGCCCTATCAATGAAATGGTCCCCTATAATGCATGCAATGGTTGGGGCACCCGGGTCCTTAAGCTTAGGAGGTGTGTCATTTAACAAGATGGAGCTTACTTGCTCCGTGAGTAGGACCTTTTGGGACACATGTGTCCTAGATTTACGCTTTTGCGTACAAAGGTCCTTCAGAAATTTGGCATATGATGGTACTTGCTTAATCGCCTCCAACAGGGGAAGGTTGATTTTTACTTGTTTAAAGACATCCATCATTGCCTCCATAGATGCCGCCTTCTTATTAAAAGGGGACGGTGCATCGAGGCATTGGGGAAAGGGTGCCTTAGGCACATATGGAGTGCTAGGGACTAACTTATCCCTCTTAAGTGTTTCCCCCTCACCCTTGCTCTCATTAGGTGTACCCCCATGGTCACCCTTCTTAACTCTAGTTGCATCTGGCGCAACCGACTGAGGCTCTAACTCCCTACCACTTCTTAAAGCAACCACCGCCTGCACTTGCTCATGTTGCTTACCATTCCCACCCGAACTCTCTGCCCTATATTGTCCCTTAGGGTTGGCCACAGTTTGACTTGGTAATTTTCCCTCCTCTCTTCGATTCATGTAGTTAGCTATTTGACCCAATTGGGTCTCTATCTTGGCAATAGAGTGAGTGTGGGAGTGAACTATTGGTGCTAACCCCTTAAGTTCTGAAAGAACTTCCAATACCTAAGTCTCAAAGGCAGAGTTGCCCTGAGGAACAGGCAGGGGTTGTGGTTGCTGGTACAGTTGTGGGGGTCGATAAGGTTGCGGTGGTTGGTAGGATGATTGGTTGGCAAAATTATTAAAATTCTGCCTTGGTGGTGGAGGATTATAAGAAGTGCCTTGTGAAGGGGGTCTCCATGAGAGGTTAGGGTGATTTCTCCATCCCGGATTATATGTGTTGGAGTATGGGTTATTACCCGGGTTGGAGAATCCTTGAGCCGCATTCACATGCTCTTGGACTAACTCCGGAAATTGTGATGCCGAAGGGCACTCACTCAAGTCATGAGCAGGGCTCGCACAAATAACACATGCCTCGTGAAATTGAGGCTGATCATGTTGGGTAGGAGCATGTCCCGTAGCTAATAATTGGTCCATCTTGCGGGACAATGCCTCTACTTGTTGGGCTAACTCTAGGTTTTGCCCGACCTCATAAATGCCCCCTCTTTTCGGGGCTCCAACCATGGGTTGCCGGACTTGCCGGGCTGCGGAGGCATGGTGAAGGGAATTATCACTTAGGTTCTCAAACAATTGCCATGCCTCGGCATCATTTTTAGACATAAATGTCCCACCACAGGACGAATCCACCATTTGGCGGTGTGGCTCAGTTAAGCCATAATAAAATGTTTGAACAAGTTGCCAATTAGGCACTTGGTGGTGGGGACACTGTTGGAGAAGGTCTCGAAGTCTTTCCCAAGTCTCATGGAATTGCTCGCCATCCATTTGAGCAAAGTTTGTGATGGCTCGCCTAAGTTGGTTGGTTTTACCTATGGGAAAATACTTCTCCAAGAACCGTTGCTGTAATTGGTCCCAAGTTGTGATTGAATTAGCAGGTAAAGAATTTAGCCAGTGTTTGGCTTTATCCTTTAACGAGAATGGAAACAATCGCAACATTAAGGCCTCATTTGTAAAATTCTGGATCCTTACTGTCGAGCAAATTTCCAGAAATTCATTCAAATGCTTATAAGGGTCATCATGAGTTAGTCCATGGAATGATGGGAGCATTTGTATGGTGCTGGACTTAATCTCATAATGAGCAGCAGTGGTGTTGGGCAATTGGATGCATGATGGTGATGTATATGCAGTGGGTGTAAAATAATCCTTAAGTGTTCGGTTGGGCACATTCGGGACATTAGGATCTGCCATCTCTAATGGCTCAATGTATGAATATTCAAGCCTAGGAATACGGGCAGAGGTCCTAAGTCTCCTAAGGGTCCTTTTTAGTTCAAGGTCCAAACTCCACAATTCAGGACGACAAGAACGACGCCCGTGCATACACTACCCAAACACACACAACAAGTTCCGACTCTGTGCACTAAGTATGAAAGCAAAATACCAAAGAAAGAAATACTCACAGCGGTTTAACGAAAACGCTTTACTCGTCTTACGGATGGTTGACGTGTAGACGTTGTCCCCAACCTCTGTTTGAGCTTTGACTTCTGTTTTAGCACTTTGGTGCTTTGCTTGTGAGTATTTGCTTCTGTTTACTCACTTTAGTGCTGCGGTTTTTATTTAAGCTCGGCTGCGCTCCGCTTACACTTCAATGATAGCTCCAATTTCAAACACTCTGCACACTTAGCAACACCAAAAGCATAAAATCCTAAACTAAAAATTAAAATAAGAATGTAACTTTAAATTAACTAATTTCGCCAGAAGTCCCCGGCAACGGCGCCAAAATTTGATGGGTCGTTGAACACACCAAAATTAATTACTAAACTATACCAAATTCTATTAGAATAATGGCAAGTCCAGGTATCGATC
The DNA here is from genome assembly GCF_055761805.1 of Camellia sinensis. Lineage (NCBI taxonomy): Eukaryota > Viridiplantae > Streptophyta > Magnoliopsida > Ericales > Theaceae > Camellia > Camellia sinensis. The sequence goes on along the minus strand of NC_138968.1, from coordinate 174,943,406 downwards.
CACAGGGACTATTGTGAAATTAAACTAATTTAATTGTTAAATTCCTAAATTAATTTTGATAAAAAGATTGAATGATCATAACCTAATTTAATTAACAAATAAATTAAACTAAGGAATTAAATTATCAATAATAAATGAAATTGGATTTACTAAATTGGGGAAAAATCCTAGGGTTGAGAATTCACCACTAACCACATAATTAGGGTTTCCAATTGAAATTAATTATGCTATGGTTTGAACGAATTAATGCTTCACAACTACAAGCTCAAAGCATTTAACAAGAAGATCATCACATTCAATGTACGAGCACGAACCATCTCAAGTAATACGAATCGTTCACTCTAAACTAGGGTAGTGATACGACTCGTTCCTCGTAGCATGGTTCGTCCCATACCTTGAATGTGAAGGAATAGAAAACTCATGTATGGATAATATTCAACAATCACAGAAAGTTAAATATTTAAAAAGATAATGAAGATCATATATAAAGAATTTCTAAAACACCATACAATGGTTCAAACCTTACATAATATAAAATCAAAAAGGAAAACTACATAATTACATGGCTAGGGTTTCATCAAAACCCTAGAAAAGAAGACTAGCCACTCATGGAGGAGTGGAAGGAAGTAGAAAGAGAAGGAATCACCATGGGAGACATCCTTGAAGCTTTTTGTTTCCTTCCTCTTTTGCAAACCCTAGCCTCCCTCTTTAGGTCCAAAAACTTTCAGAACCCTAATCCAGCCTTTTTTTCTTCTTTTTATGCTTCCAATCTCGTCTAAACAGGTTTAAAACGTCGGTTTGACTTTCCCAGAAAAAGTCAACGCACGTGCGGAAAAGTCAACGCACGTGCGGAAAAAGTCAACTCTGCCAAATTCTGTCTTTTTGCTCATTTTATACTCCGACGATGTATAACCTGATTGACACTCAACACACATAAAATATACGGTTTGACCAGCAAGTGAAGTTAAGAGAATCTAATTAACGGCCTCAATGATGTACATTTCGGCCTTAATCACATTCCAAGAATTTTTTTAATAATTATATATTTATAAAAAAATAAAGAATTTAATTTTTAATATTTATAATGTTTATTACTGATTTTTAATTATTTTTTAAAAAATATTATTGATTTGATGTTGTTTCAAAAAAATATATGATTTTTTTTATAGATATTTTCCTTACTCACCAATGTGACATGTAACATTTGAATTTTAAAATTTGACAAGTACTTGCTAGAATAAGAAAAATGCTTCGGACCCCACTGGGGGTCGACCCCCAGTGAGGTGGCAGTCTGTGATTGGGCCAAAAAAAAACTGTTTTCTTTTTTTTTTTTTTTTTTTGGGTTTCGGCCAGTGAGGGCGCGACACCTCACTGGGGGTGCGACCCCCACTGGGGGTCTGTAGCGGAATTGCTAAGGCCAAGTTTGGCATCTACTAAATAATACAAAAAGTCAAAAAGTCACTATTCTATTTAAGTCACATCATTTTATTTAAATCACATCACCTCTCTAACACATCACATCAAACCCAACCCAAACCCAACCCATATAAACCAATAAGTCAAAAAGTGCACTTTTTTAGAATATCACAAACCAACCCTAAAATAATAATACGATAAGAATAACTCTTTGGTTGAAAAAACTTACCAAATTTATTTATTTTAATAACACTAATCGATAAAAAAAAATGCTTAAGAGATCACAATTATCAAATGCCGTAAGTTTTGATGGGAGTTTGTGACTATGGTGGATAGTTAAAGGGTAAATTATATTAATCTTTATTATTTAAAATAAAAATACCTTTACTTTCTTCAATTATAATCTTATATTTCTATTTTTATTTTTATTTCAATGTAATCCCTTTGAAAAATTAAACGCACTAAAATAGAATTCATATGAAGCTAGATGAATTAAGATTTAATTTGAGTAAAATTATAAGATTACCCGTTTAATTTAATTTGAGGACATAGAACACATTGCCTGCATGGTTGAAATTATTACAAATAAAAGTGTTTTTTTCTGAAGCTTTAACATCAATTTTTTCCTTAAGTCTCTGTAGAAAAAAAAAAAAAAAAAAAAAAGGTTTGTAATTAGACAATTCAACACAACATTGGAAATTGGGAAGCAGAGTTGCAAAAAGGAGCTTTTCTTCAACCTGGACACGAATTAGACAGTACTACTGTTGATAATCTCGTTAATTCAAATTATTTAATGTATAATATTATTTAGTATATTATTTGTGTAAAAATTTTTGTTAATTGGAATTAATAATTATTTGATCAATTCTGTATTTGTGGTTATAATTTATTTTTAAAATTATAATTACTACTAAAACAAATACAATATAATCAAATGATCATTAATATCTCATCGACATAATTTTTATAAAAATAATATACTCAATCACTTTGACACATTAAAATATTTAAATTATCAAAATAAATCTGGAGTCAGACCTATCGTACCCAGCAACACCCTCGTATAGCCTTAAAAAAAAAGTAGTAGAAAGTAGCCGCGGGCACAAAATTTTCCCAATCAGTCACCGGAAAGCAGTATTTATAAAACATGACAGTGAGGATAAAAGAGGAGAGGCGGCTCTAATGTTTGGACTAATCTTCATTAGAAAAATCCATAAAAAAATGAGAAATTATTCATTGTCTCAGGTATTCTAATTTAATTATTATTGATAAAAATAGTGAGTCATACTACTTATTTATCTCTTTTAAGAGACAACTAGACACTTATCTCGTATGAATACAGTGAAACAATGCTCCTGAGACAATAAATAATTGCCCATAAAAAAAAAAATATTCTTTCTCATCAAAAGGTATCAATTCAATTGTCGGTTTAGAATTTTCTTCGTTATTTTTTTAAAGAAAAAATTGTTGTATAAATATGTCATATAATGCAAATAAAATTTTATGAATTGAAACATCGCAAACTTCAATAATTTATAGGTGTTACATGAGTAAATAAGATGAATTTGTATTAAAAAAAAATATTGGACAAAAGATTAAGATTTTTTTTTTTTTTTTTTTTTGAGAGAGAGAGAGAGAATCAATAGCTAGACAACTTACCATAGATCTTGATCCATCCATTACAAATCCAATTCTAAACACTACCAAGAAAATTGATCCACTAATAATACTATATTTATCATATTATGTTTAACATTTTAATTATCGATACAATATTGATGTATTGAGTTTTATTATAAATAAATATTTCTAATACAATATTGACAATTAAATTAATATAACAAAAAATATATATTTTACAGGAAAGTGTCCTGAAAATTATATTTCTCGCCCCCACATAATAACAAATTATAAAATCTAAATCTTATATTAGAGAGTATGAAAATAAAAGGAAAAAGAGAAGTTGTTCGACTTATGTCTTAATCAATAGTCAATATCTCCCATCGAAAGAAGTTATTCGACCTAATTGATCAAAAGTGATGTTTAAGAGTATTTTCATCTAAACCTTCAAATTTTAGAATAGAGACAATTGTTGAAAAGTCTAACTCTAAGAGGGTATAAGGGATGAGATTCAGTGAATATTTTTTTATTGGTGAGAGCTTCAATCTTTGTAAAATAGTTTGGTGAGAAATCATTTTTATTATTTAGGACATTTTACTTTCAATTTTATCTCTTAATTTTTTAGTTGACTTTTTTTTATTTTGTTGACTTTTTTTTTACTATATGTTCAAATTTTTATCTGTGTGTTCAATTTTTTTCCTATTTGTTCAATTTGATGATTTTTTTAGTTCAAAATTTGTTTCTATCTGTTCAAATTTTTACTCTAAATTTTATATGTTGAAATTCTATTTGTTCAATTTATTTTATATCTGTTGACATATCAAGCCAAACCAAATCCTATCTGGTCAAAAAAATTTATATGTTCAAATATTTCTTCTCTCTATCTATGTCTCTCTCACTCACTCATCTGTTCAAAATCATCATCAACAACAACAAATCCTATATGTTCATCAACAACAACATCATCAACAAATCCTATCTGTTCATCATCATCATCATCATCATCATCATCACCAACAACAACAGCACACCACACCAAATCTAACACATATATTCAACAGATCTAACGATATGAGCTCAAATGTTAAAAAAAAATAAAATAAAAATCTAACACATTCAACAGATTATCATCTTCATCTTCATCAACAACAGAGTGTAGACTATCTGTTTGTCTTTGTATAGCACTTGCACTTTTGGTCTCTGAATGAAAGTATTCCAGAAATGGTTGCAGATCTTAGAAGCTTCACTTGAAAATAAAATATTCCATAAATCAAATACTCTGTAAATCAATACAAAAACTGCTATATCTGTCCAATTTTTATCTGTCCAAAATCCTTGCAAAAACTACTAAATTTGATCTTTAATGGTCAAACCCAACCAAATTCAATATTATCAGCTAAAATTTCATATTAAAAAAAGAAAAAAAAAAAAATCTGCCTCCATTTCTTATACTTCGAAGACAAAGACGAAGAGATCTGGATCAACAACAACTATATATATACACTTATATATATATATACACGGAGAAGCTTGTTCGATGGATTTGACGGCGAAAATGTCACCGGAGTCCGACGAGTAGCATCGATTCGGGCTTCTATATCTCACAGACCGGCATATTCCCTCCTCTTCGTGCGTCACCGGCAACCTCGACCTGGATCTCATTCTACGCGCAGACATCATTCTCCGACCTTGAACTGGTGCTGATGAAGATTTAAGCCGACCAACATTGGCAGTAACTCCGATGGCAGTGAAACGACTTCGGCGAGGATGGTAGGTGCGGTGGTGGTGGGAAGGAAGAAAGGGAAGGAGAAGGAGAAGAAGGAACGGTGGCCGCCGGGAAAGGTGAAAATGAGGCCGCGGAAGAGAGAGAGTGGTTCTGGTGGCGGTGGTTATGGTCGCGATGGTGAGATGGCGGCGTTAGGGCAGGTTTGGCGGTGTAAAGAGAGAGAGAGAGAGAGAGAGAGAGAGAGAGAGAGCTATATACATCAATAGGTTTGCAAGCTGTGGAACATATCACACCATTTAAACAGATAAAACAAAATCAATACGGTTTGCAAGCTATGGAACATATCACACCATTTAAACAGATAAAACAAAATCAATAGGGTTTGCAAGCTATGGAACATATCACACCATTTAAATAGATAAAACAGAATGAGTAGCTTGGTCTTTTTTCAAAAACGTGTCATTATGGACATTATATTTTTGCGTGTGAATCTTTGGCAAAAAAAAATTCAGATTTAGATTTATGGCTTGACTCCCCTTTAAAATACTAAAAATTTATTTAAAAGTTTGGGTGACAAATTGACATAGGCCAATTTGGACCTAGGGAGTGTGTTGTGCCTTATGGCACAGCACACATGGCTGTGACGGCCAATGAGGACTTGTCTTCGGCTTATTTTGATGATCTAAACTGTTTATGTTATAAAATTTGTCAAAAATATTATCCACACAAAAAATCAAGTTAATCGAAAATGTGTAATCCCATGTCAAGCCTAAACAATTTTAAAATAAATTATCAAAAATATTCTAACCGTTTATTTTTTTTGAAAACAAAAGTTTTTTTCATGAATGATTTACTCGACGAATCTTACAATATGAATGATTCAGATCAACAACATGGGCTCGGGGCAAGGCCCATGAGCCCTCACAGCGTCCCCCATATTCCTGCCAATTTGACATGAAAACTCTCCCTTCTATATGTCAAATATATTATTATATTATTTTTAAAGTTTAAATTCTTTTGAGGTCATCACCTTGGATGCTTTAATTGAGAACAAAAAATTAAAAAAAAAAAAAAAAAAACACCTTCAAGGAGTCTTCATGTCAAAATTGGCATAAAAAAGCGATGTCAAAAGTCATCAACTTTTGGCATACAAGGTGGAGTTGGCAGTTAATATCAAATTATGATTCTTGAGTGTTACATCAGATTTGAAATATGGTGGATGTGATTTAAGATCATTAATATGGTTGATACATATCAACAAAGTCAAACAAAATTATTTAGAATGTGAGAGGGTAATTTTTGGGAAAAATTGGGCCGAGCTTCGAGTTGGGTTTTGAGGCCCAAAACGCAGAGGACTAGGTAAAAAGGCCGTACTGAATACTCCGGCCTAGAGGGCAAGGTTACTCCGGCCTTGGGGAGACAAAGTTACTTCGGCCCGAGAAGGTGAGTTTATTCCGACTCAAGAAGAGATAGTTGCTTCGGCCCAAGGAGGAGTAAAGCTACTCCGGTCCAGAGACAACTCGGAGTTACGCCAGTCTCAGAGTTAGTCCGGTCGCAATATGTTTTGGGAAGACCGGCTTCGAAGTTAGTCCGGTCGTGACATACTCTGACTAGGTCAGTCAGAACTTGCTACTTGGAAGTTTGATCTAAGCACACCAAGGTTGAACAAGGGCAGCCGAAGTAATGAGTTAGAGGAGAAGACCGAGCTAAGGATAGTTCGGCCTTCTATGTGGCTCAGCATAGCCAGTGTTATTTCGGTCATGTTGTAGTTCGGCCATGAAGAAAACCATCCCACTTGGTTTAAGCAGTGGGGGAGGGTGTAAAAGGATAAGCATTATCCTTAGGAGAATGAATCCTAGGAGGACTCTGCATGGAGAAGTACAAGTCCTACTAGGATTGTGCCACGGGAAACTTATAAAAGCTCACAAACATCACCTTGGAGGAGGTAATTGAACACAATCTTTCTGAGAACCTAGAGCTTTGTCTATTTGTCAAGTTTTCTGACTTAGGCATCGGAGAGGTTTCCGGCACACACCCGCCGGCTAGCTCACGTTTGTGTTTTCAGGTGACAAAGCGACGTCGTACGGAGGAGCGTGGACTTGGTCAACAGGATTATACGAGGAGAATTATTTCCTCCCCGTACAATTGGCGCCGTCTGTGGGAAGAACAGACAAGAACAAAAAAACCTCTTGACCAAGCTTCTCCTTTTTTCTCAAATCAATGGCACACATTGAAGAACCACCACAGTCCGCCGTCGACGGGTTAACACCAGACGGGGGCGCAAGGCGAGAAGGATTACCCCCTGTCCCTCCAATGGGAGATCTAGAGCCCCAGCAACATAACTCCAGGAGGAGTGGCAGGGGAAGGCGGAATAACAGCCCTCGCCATTCTCAAAGTCCTGACAGACAAAGGAGGAGGATTGATCCTCAGGCCTTGGAAGATCGCGTGAAGGAGCAAGATGAACTAATTCGAAGGATGGCGGCGGACATGGAGGCTTTGAAACGCCAGATGAAGACTAAAGACGTGGCGACAGGAGAGGGGCACAAGCACAAAACGCCCCCTCGCCACTCAGAGAATCGTAGTAGGAACACTACACCCTCCCAGGGAGAGAGCAGAAGCCTCAGGACAGGCGACACTCACTCCTTATCTTCCAGAACTCGTCACTCCAGGCCTGAGAGGACGAGGTCCGAAAGATCATACACTGAAGGGAGCACGTATTGGCCTTCGCACTCGCACCAAACCAGATCTAGACAGACGGACTTACCCCGATCATCCGACTTACGAACCGTGCTCGAAGAAAAAGCACGATGCAAGGAGGATGCCAGGGCAAGGGATCCACACCGAATTTCGGCCTTACAACGGTTGGCTCCTCGAACGCATGGAAGCGTCGAGGTTGGAATGCCAATACCGCGACCGGCCTACGAACCAGCGGACAAAGCATTGGCAAGACTACAGACTTCGCCGTTTGTCCCAGCGATCGAAAACGCACCCCTACCATCAGGCTTCCTTCAGCCGAAATTCAATACATATGAAGGGAAGACGGACCCGTATTCACACCTAAGCCACTTTCACCAAGTCATGGCTGTGTACAGGCGAAACGAGGCCTTAATGTGCATACTCTTCCCGTCAAGTCTTGGCGACCTAGGCTTGACTTGGTTCGAAAAGCTCCCAGAGGGCAGCATAGCCTCCTGGGCCCAATTGGCAGAAGCGTTCGTAACAAGGTTTCGAACGAACACAAAAACACCGGTGGAGATAGACCAGTTACTCTCCATCGACATGGGTGAAAAAGAGACCCTCAGATCTTACAACAGTCGCTACTGGGAAACTTTCAACCAGATTGGAGACTGCCCTACCAATCTGGCCATTGCACAGTATAAAAGAGGCCTACCAGTAGGGAATAGACTAAGGGATTCAATTACAATGACGCCACCCCTCACCATGGAGGCCCTGATGGAGAGAGTGCATCAGCACATCAGGGTAGAAGAAGATGGCGCACGTTCCAAAGCCAAATCAAGTGCAGCCGCGGTACCAGAAAAGAAAACCTCAGCAAAGGTTAATACGGTGGACCGAAGTAACAAAAATGGACGTGGCAGACGAGATAACGGAGAAGACCCAGACAAAAGATGGCTGAGAATCCGCACTGCCATAACCACGGTGTTCAAAAAACCAATATATCGGATTCTGAGCGAAATCAAGGATGAGCCTTTTGTCAAGTGGCCAGCCAAGCTTGGGGAAGCTCAGAAGAATTACGACGACAGATCACGGTGCACCTTCCACAAAGAAAAGGGGCACCGAACTGAGAATTGCACGCCACTAAGACAGCACTTGGAAGAATTGGTGGCAGCAGGCCACTTGGACAAATACATTGAAGGAGGAGCGCAACCGGCCCCCCAAGATCATAATGACCATCCCAACAGAATGCCAATTGACGCCCCTCCACAAGGTATCATCAATGTAATACATGGAGTTGTAGAACCCGAGCATGTATGCGAGCTGAGAGGTTTGATCAAAAAGGCTGAGCACTTCAAAGAAGTACGAAGCGCCCAACCAGCCAACAAGAAAGGAAAGACAGAGGCCACAAATGTCATGTCCTTTTCGGATAAGGACTTGGATCGAATTTACTGCCCCCATAATGATGCCCTGGTTGTCACTCTCCGAGTCAAGGATTTTGACGTCAAGCGGATTCTGATTGACCAAGGTAGTTCATGTGAGATCATGTATTACGACACATTCAAGCAACTAAAACTGCAAGACAAAGACTTAGCGCCTGCAGTTTCTCCCCTGATTGGATTCAACTCCATGCCAGAATGGCCTGTCGGCAAAATAATCCTTCCAGTCAGAGCAGGGAGTGTAACAAAACAAGTGGAGTTCTGGGTATTGAAGGTCCCCTCCACTTACAACATCATCCTGGGCAGAACATGGCTGCACGCCATGCGATCGGTAGCGTCATCATACCATCAGGTAATGAGGTTCCCTAACGACACTGGCATAATTGAAGAAGTTTATGGCGACCAGATCATGTCAAAACAATGCTTCGCCACAGCGAATGGAAGCCGAGCTGCCAAAGGATACGTTCATTCGGTGGAAGAACCAGAAAGTAATGAACTATTCGCGGACGTCGGCAAAGAGGCTAATCAGAAAGCGGTGGAGGACTTGGTGGAGGTAAAGATAGATGAGAAGAACCCGGATAAGTTCTTCTTGCTTGGCTCATCGTTATCCAGCGCTGAGAGGTTAGAGGTCTTGGAATTCTTGACCTCTAATATCGAAGTGTTTGCCTGGACGCCATACGATATGCCAGGTATTGATCCAAACTTTATCAGTCACCAACTCAATGTCCACCCATCCGCCAGACCAGTCATTCAACGCACACGCAGATCGGCACTCCACCACGCCGAAATAGTGGCCGAAGAGGTAGGCAACCTGCTGGAGGCAGGAGCAATAAGAGAGGTACACTACCCAAGATGGATCTCCAACACAGTGGTAGTGCCAAAAAAGAATGGTAAATGGCGTGTCTGCGTCGACTACAAAACGGTCAACAAGGCATGCCCGAAAGATAGCTTTCCTCTCCCAAGGATAGATCAACTGGTGGACTTAACGGCGGGGCATAACCGACTTAGCTTTTTGGATGCATACAGAGGCTACCACCAGATCGCCATGCATGAACCAGACCAGGAGGTCACATCCTTCACAACGCCAAGGGGGTTATATTGCTACAAGGTCATGCCCTTTGGCCTAAAGAACGCAGGGGCGACATTCCAAAGGATGGTCACCAAAATGTTTGAACCATTGTTAGGCAGAACAATGGAGGCTTACATCGACGACATGGTGGTCAAAAGCAAGGATGAGAATGACCACCTGAAAGATCTGGGCGAGATGTTCCAGATCCTGAAAAAACACAAGCTGCGCCTCAACGCATCCAAATGCGCATTCGGGGTTGGATCGGGCAAATTCTTGGGCTTCCTAGTGACCAACCGAGGTATAGAAGCAGACCCCTCCCAGATCAAAGCAATCCAGGAGTTGGAGAGACCAAACTCAGTCAAAGAAGTGCAGCATCTTACTGGTATGGCGGCTGCACTCAACCGGTTCATAAGCAGGTCGTCAGACAGATTACGACCATTCTTCCAAACTTTAAAAACTAAGTTTGAGTGGGACGAAGAATGCGACCGAGCTCTGGAAAGCTTGAAGGAGTACATGTCTTCCCCACCACTACTTGTTACACCAGTACCTGGTGAAGAACTCTTTTTATACCTGGCAGTCTCTCAGCACGCAGTTAGCGCAGTGTTGGTTCGTGCAGAAGGAATACAACACTTGCCCATCTTTTATGTCAGCAAGACATTGTTAGGAGCCGGAACAAGGTACTTGCCCTTAGAGAAACTAGCATTAGCATTAATGATGGCATCCAGAAAGTTGGCACATTACTTTCACGCCCACACCATAGTCGTCCTCACAGCCTTTCCACTAAAAGCTCTGTTTGAAAGGGCGAACTTTAGTGGGCGAATTTTGAAGTGGGCAGTAGAATTGGGACAATTCGACGTCAAATTCCAACCTAAAACCGCAATAAAAGCCCAATCCTTGGCAGACTTCGTCGCAGAATTCACCCCTGGAAGTCATCATATCTGCCCAGTCGACCTGACTAACACAACCGAACTAGGGACGGAAGTTGACGCCGGAATAGCGCAACCCCTAGTGGAAGGTAGTCCATCAACCGAACTAGGGACGGAAGTTGACGCCGGAAAAGCGCAACCCCTAGTAGAAGGTAGTCAATCAAGCACCAAGGCAGACCATGCTAAGGATAGCAAGGAAGAGACAAACAAAGGCTCACCAACAGTTCAAACAGAGGACGCAGGACAGATAGCCGACATGGACCTTGAAGACAACACCATTCTTGACCTCACGACATCATCTGATCCTTCCACTTGCTGGAAATTATTCGTTGGAGAGATGTGGAAGCTCTTTGTGGATGGAGCATCCAACCGACATGGCGCAGGGCTTGGCATAGTCCTCATCTCTCCAGACGGTCTGGTTATAGAGCAAGCAATCAACCTTGGCTTCCCAGCATCCAACAATGAAGCGGAGTATGAGGCGCTTATCGCAGGACTCAAGTCAGCACACTTCATGAAAGCAGCCGAACTAATGGTATACAGTGACTCTCTGCTGGTGGTAAACCAAATTTCTGGCGAATACGAAGCAAAGGACGACAGAATGGCCAAGTACCAAGAGTTAGTCAGAACAGAGATCAAGAAATTTGATGTGGTAAGGATAGAACAAATTGGCAGGGAGGAAAACAGCCGAGCGGACGAGCTAGCAGGCCTGGCCTCAATGGCAGATACATCAATCCCTCATCCATTACTTATCGACTTCTTACCAAGACCAAGCATAGAAGACCCCGAAGCAGAAGAAGTATATTGCACTGAATTAGGCCCTTCATGGATGGATCCCATCATCCTGTTCCTAAAAGACGGCATCCTACCAGAAGAGAAAAAAGAAGCCAACAAAATAAGGGCAAAATCGCAGCGATTTTGGCTATCTCCATCTTTGGCATTATACAAGAAATCATTCTCTGGGCCTTACCTCAAATGCATTCATCCCAGCAAAGTAGAAGCTTTCTTGTTCGAAATACATGAAGGGGTGTGTGGAAGTCATCAAGGGGGAAGGTCGCTCGCTTACAGGGCTATTTCACAAGGATATTGGTGGCCGTATATGCAAGCAGACTCAGAGAAATATGTGAAGAAGTGTGAAAAATGCCAGAAATTCGCACACCAAATACATCAACCAGCAAGAGAACTCCTACCCTTAACTAGCCCATGGCCTTTCGCATTGTGGGGCTTGGACATAGTAGGACCACTTCCAACAGCACCCGGGGGCAGAAAATTCTTTCTCGCTGCAACAGACTACTTCACAAAGTGGGTCGAAGCAGAAGCATTGGCATCAATCAAAGAAAAAGACGTGAAGAAGTTTGTTTGGCAGAATATTATCACTCGGTTTGGCATTCCAAAAGCCCTGATCTCAGACAATGGCACTCAGTTCGACGGCAGAATTTTTAGAAGCTTTTGTGAAGAGTACAAGATAGAGTTCTACAATTCTACACCGGCATATCCTCAAGCAAATGGGCAAGCAGAAGCATCAAATAAAGTCGTCTTGGATGGACTAAAGAAAAGGCTAGAGAAAGCGAAAGGCAAGTGGGCAGATGAACTTCCTCATGTTCTATGGGCTTACCGCACCACACCTCGGCGCTCAACAGGAGAAACACCATTCTCCTTAGCCTACGGAATGGAGGCAGTGATCCCACTAGAAGTGGGCCTCCCCACAATTCGAAGCGAAAATTTTGATCCAGACCTAAATGGAGAAGCCATCGCCCTAGAACTCAACCTGGCAGAAGAAAGAAGAGAAAGAGCGCTAGTCCACATCGCCTCATACCAACGAGAGTTAATCAGAAAATACAGCAAAAAGGTTCATCCAAGACAGTTCAAGATTGGGGATTGGGTACTACGCAAAGTAATGGGGAACACCTTAATCCCAGGAGACGGCAAGTTAGGCCCAAATTGGGAAGGTCCTTACAAGGTGGTTGGGTTCGCAGGCAAAGGGGCATACCACCTAGAAGACAAGGATGGCAAGGCAATCCCTAGGCCATGGAATACGGCCAATCTCAAGTTATTTTACTTTTAGCTTTTCTCTTTTTTAACATATGTAATTTTTTCTTTCCTTCAATAAAACAAACAATTCTTTTTTAGCTCTAGTTATTCTTTGTAAAAGTTAGCTTTCAAGACTTAAGTATATTGCAAACATGTTATTATAAGTTAGCCGGAAAAACTAACTTAGAGGTTGGCTGGAATAAACCAACTCTTGTTACTCTTCAGCCGAAGTAAGTGCAGGGCTGAAGAGTGGTTGGCTGGAATAAACCAACACTTTGTACTCCTTAGCCAAAGTAAGTGCATGACTAAGGAGTGGTTGGCTGGAATAAACCAACTCTTGTTCCTCTTCAGCCGAAGTAAGTGTAAGGCTAAAGAGTGGTTGGCTGGAATAAACCAAACACTTTGTACTCCTTAGCCGAAGTAAGTGCATGACTAAGGAGTGGTTGGCTGGAATAAACCAACTCTTGTTCCTCTTCAGCCGAAGTAAGTGTAAGGCTAAAGAGTGGTTGGCTGGAATAAACCAAACACTTTGTACTCCTTAGCCGAAGTAAGTGCATAATTAAGGAGTGGTTGGCTGGAATAAACCAACTCTTGTTCCTCTTCAGCCGAAGTAAGTGTAAGGCTGAAGAGTGGTTGGCTGGAATAAACCAACTCTTGTTACTCTTCAGCCGAAGTAAGTGCAGGGCTGAAGAGTGGTTGGCTGGAATAAACCAACACTTTGTACTCCTTAGCCGAAGTAAGTGCATGACTAAGGAGTGGTTGGCTGGAATAAACCAACTCTTGTTACTCTTCAGCCGAAGTAAGTGCAGGGCTGAAGAGTGGTTGGCTGGAATAAACCAACACTTTGTACTCCTTAGCCGAAGTAAGTGCATGACTAAGGAGTGGTTGGCTGGAATAAACCAACTCTTGTTCCTCTTCAGCCGAAGTAAGTGTAAGGCTGAAGAGTGGTTGGCTGGAATAAACCAACACTTTGTACTCCTTAGCCGAAGTAAGTGCATAATTAAGGAGTGGTTGGTTGGAATAAACCAACTCTTTGTACTCCTTAGCCGAAGTAAGTGCATGACTAAGGAGTGGTTGGCTGGAATAAACAAACTCTTGTTACTCTTCAGCCGAAGTAAGTGTAAGGCTGAAGAGTGGTTGGCTGGATTAAACAAACACTTAGTACTCCTCAGCCGAAATAATTATGTCGGCTAAGGAGTGGTTGGCTGGTAAGTATAGTTTAACCAACCAAAAGCCGAAATGACACTTGGAGTAATAGAAGACAGTACAAATGCAAGCATACACAAAATAACCGGAATAAGAGAAGTAAAATTGTCATAGTAAAATTTTCATTGCAAGAGAGGTCATTACAAGGGGGCTTAGTTCGGTTACAAAAAAGAATACAAAGTCAAGCGAAAAGATCTTCAATCTCGGCATCAAAGGCAGCATCAGTGACAGCTGGAAGACCGGTCTCTGGTGGCAGGACTCCTTCAGTCACAATAGTGGCACCGACCGGAGCCACAGTTTCATTTGGCTGTTCAATAGTCAGATCTTCAACTCTGGACTCCGGCCGATCTATCTGATCCACGTTTTCAACTGGAGTATCCTCAGAAGTAGAATCTTCGTCAGTATCTGAACCTTCAAGGAATTGCTGCTGCATGGCATCCGCATACCCCGCAAGGGACTTCGGTATAAAGTACTCTGGAGGGTTGAAGACCTCGGTCTGTTGATCATGACCGAGCTTCTCCACAGCCGCCCTCCAGCCGCACTTGAAGAAAAGCTCTTTGGCAGCATCGCATTGCTTGACGTAGGCCGCCTCTGCCTCCTTGAAACCTCGCTTGTACCCCCCCTTGTCGACCGCCTCCAGGTTCTCTTTCAGTTCGCTTATTTCGGCGTCCTTTCTCTTCTCAAGCTTCAACAACTCCCGCAAATACTTGTCCTTCATAACGATGGCAGCTTTCTGCTTCTCCGCTTCCGCCGAATTAACTAGATCGGCAAGACGGCCGTTTTCCGCCTCTAGCTCGGCCATTCTCTTTTCGGCTTGTAGCAGTTCGGCCGACTTTGCTTCGGCTTCCGCCATCGCCTGTCTTGTGGTTTTGCGGAGTTCTTGGACTTTCCTATAAGTGACATTGTTCTTTTGCAAGGCCTGGAAAAACAAAAATCTCATCTCAGCCGAAGTAAAAGTTAGAAAAAATTTAGACAGGAAAAGACAGACAGAGCTACTTACCAAGATCATGGACTTGGAAGCAGACCGAATTGATTTCATTTCGGTGTTCAGTTGCTTCAAGTGGTGCTCCATGTCCTTAGGGAGGCACACACTTTTGGCCAGATTAAAGGCCAGTTGGTGGTCTTTTTCAGCCACGACTGAGTCAATGGCTTTGATGATTCGGTCATTGAAGATCAAAGGCGGAGCCCACTTCGGAGATCGAGCTCGGTCAGTTTGCTCTGGTTGGGTCGCAGGATGAGGACTTTGAGGGACGGATTCGACTTCATCAACAAGTTGTTGTTCGGCTGGCATAGATCGGGCGCGTTTTGAAGGGCGAGATGAAGAAGGCCGTTGTGAAGGAAGGGCCACGACGGCAGGCTGCACCTCAGTAGTTGGTGTTACTTCGGCTCTAGTTGTTGAAGTTAGAAGGGCCCTGACTCTGCTCTTCTTTGCCATTTCTTCCTCAGCGGTTAATGGAACAAGTCTTATCTCGGGCAAAGTTGGGTCCGGCTCCGGTGCTTCCTCAAGAAGAAAATCGGTTACCTTTGCTTTCCGTCGACCGCTGTAACGGTAGGTCGGTTCGAAATTTAGAAGCTTGGCCCAATCTCTTTCTTTAATCCGAAATGCAGCCCGCAAGACTCCGAGGTTGGGATAGCTATACAAGGAATGGAGATGGGCGAAATCTGCTAAAAAGAGAAGTGTTAGTTCGGCTAATAGACTAAAACAACCGAGATAACACACAAAGCAGAAGACCGAAGTAAAATTACCAAGCTCTCCCATTTTCCAATTTATAGGTCGGCCAGGAATTTGAGCTTGAAAATCCTCAAAGTTCCCAGAGACCCAAAAGAAATCATCATCGTTAAGATCTTTGTCCGGAGTGTGCTTAATTATCTTCTCTCGGCGGCGGTGAATTCTAAGGTAATATACCCACCCAGCATTCTTTGAGCCGATGGAATACTGATGGAATATTTCGGCTAGGCCAAGATTTAGTCCGGTTTGATGGTTTAATGCGGCTATTCCCATTATGATACGATATGTATTGGTAGACAGTTGGGTGGGGCACAACCTAGTCTGTCTAAGAAACTCGCAGATTAGCGGTTGGACAGGAAACCGTGGTCCGGTTTCTATTATGGATTGAAGGGTAAAAGGGACGAAGCCTTCATTGTCCCAGGGAGTAGCATCTTTCTTGGCCAACACCAGTTGGACATCATCAGGAATCTGGTAGTCTTGCCTAAATTCGGCCATGCCACCAGGGGTTTCGACTAAATATCTATACTTACCCATCTGGTGAATAAATTACTTATAAATTATTTCGGTGCAAAAATTTGGCTCAGTAGCTCGGTTGAGCACACACAGGAGTGCCTGGGCAACCTAAGTCTGCAAGGTAGAAAACAAAGGGGTTAAGCACAGATCGTTGGACCGCGCTACAAATTATAAGCAAGATATGCAAATCCTACTTCGGCTTAGTGGGCTGTTCTACCTCGGTTTATCAAAAGGTTTGTTAGCTCGATCTTGAGCAGACTAGCCCGGTTTATCATCTAGGGGCAGCTTTCTGAGTTCGGCCTAAAGAACTAAAGAAAGCTGGTCTAGCCCCAAGGCCTAAATCAGTTGTGGAATGAATAAAGTTACTTCGGTCAAGCTTCTACGGGCGGCTTTCTGAGTTCGGCTTAGGAACCAAGAAGACCGGCTTGGCCCCAAAAGCTTAGTTCGGTTGATAACCGAAGTTCCTAATTTCCTATATTCAAAATTTGGTGGTCTTATCTCGGCTAAAGTGAGTCAGGCCCTGGTAACCCATCGAAGCATTAAGTTCTAGTTCGGTTCTTGCCTACAGAAATCTACCTGTGGGGGCAAACAGGATCCTAGTTCGGTTACTATGTGATTTTGGATCTAGGGCTGGTTTTCTACACAATAGTTCATACATACATGGAGTTCTACTGGTTTCTTCGTAAAAGTACAAAAGCAAAGCATACAAATGAAAGAAGATGTTTGCAAAAAGCATTCAAAACAGAAACAAATGGTAAAACAAACAAAACAAAAAATCGCAAGATGGTTAGATTTTCTTACCAGAGAAGAGAGAAAGAAGGCTGGAGTCAGAAACGATGGCAGCAAGAAAAGAACACAAGCTCAACACAAGCTCAAGTATGGAAGAAGTAGAGATACAGAAAGAAGATGAAAACAGTAGAGTAAATGATTCCAGAATCGGAAGGGCTGTTTTGTGAAAAAGGGAGAGAGAAAAAGGCGGCAAAAAGAAGCGGGAACAGTACAAAAATTCTGAAGGACGGCGTGACAGTTGGCCACAGCTTATCAGAGCTTGCCACGTGTCACTGGAATTGGAAGCGTTACAGTCGCTGTGATTGAAGAGACGTTTTGACCGGACGTAGTGATACCCGAGGTGAACTTAGCTCGGCTGGGAAGGCTAAAGGGTTTTTAGCTCGGCTGAAAAGGCGTAACAAACTCTAGCTCGGCCAAAAGGCTGGTAATCCCAATCATGTTGCACAGATAGGATTAAGGGGCAATTGAGAGGGTAATTTTTGGGAAAAATTGGGCCGAGCTTCGAGTTGGGTTTTGAGGCCCAAAACGCAGAGGACTAGATAAAAAGGCTGTACTGAATACTCCGGCCTAGAGGGCAAGGTTACTCCGGCCTTGGGGAGACAAAGTTACTTCGGCCCGAGAAGGTGAGTTTATTCCGACTCAAGAAGAGATAGTTGCTTCGGCCCAAGGAGGAGTAAAGCTACTCCGGTCCAGAGACAACTCGAAGTTACGTCGGTCTCAGAGTTAGTCCGGTCGCAATATGTTCTGGGAAGACCGGCTTCGAAGTTAGTCCGGTCGTGACATACTCTGACTAGGTCAGTCAGAACTTGCTACTTGGAAGTTTGATCTAAGCACACCAAGGTTGAACAAGGGCAGCCGAAGTAATGAGTTAGAGGAGAAGACCGAGCTAAGGATAGTTCGGCCTTCTATGTGGCTCAGCATAGCCAGTGTTATTTCGGTCATGTTGTAGTTCGGCCATGAAGAAAACCATCCCATTTGGTTTAAGCAGTGGGGGAGGGTGTAAAAGGATAAGCATTATCCTTAGGAGAATGAATCCTAGGAGGACTCTGCATGGAGAAGTACAAGTCCTACTAGGATTGTGCCACGGGAAACTTATAAAAGCTCACAAACATCACCTTGGAGGAGGTAATTGAACACAATCTTTCTGAGAACCTAGAGCTTTGTCTATTTGTCAAGTTTTCTGACTTAGGCATCGGAGAGGTTTCCGGCACACACCCGCCGGCTAGCTCACGTTTGTGTTTTCAGGTGACAAAGCGACGTCGTACGGAGGAGCGTGGACTTAGTCAACAGGATTATACGAGGAGAATTATTTCCTCCCCGTACAGAATGTGTTTGTTGATTGTTTGATTTGATAACGTATAGTGACTTTTTAATTAATTATTCATCTCCAAAGAAGAGAAAATTACAAATTAGTGGTATTTCTACAAAATATTTATAAATTCATGGAAAATTTATAACTTTAATTACTAAAATTGATAAACTTTTCAACTGATTTGTATATTTTTTTTTAGAAACTTGCACTGTGCAATTTTACCAACCAAAAACAAAAAACTTATCTTTTAAAAAATGATAATTACTCACATTAGTTATGAAAAAGTCAGTAAGAAATATCAATAAGTCTATGTCACATTTTTTTAAAGTTATCTCAATCATTTCTTCACTCTCTGCTGGTGTCTTTGGAATAATCGCAACAACTTTATTTTTTCTAACCAATGGCGGGATGTGACAAAAATTGTAGCTTGTGGTATCCAGTGTCTCAAGGGTGACTCTCTTTGGGTAATTCGCGCTATCCAGGGAAGCATTGAGGATTTATCTGGCTTTGGCCATCATGTGCATACTATTCGAGATGCTTTTTGACACTTTCGATCCTCTTCTATCTCTCATGTCTTTAGGGAGGGAAATAATGTGACTCATTGTTTATGTAGATTAACTTTTGACTATAATTCTCCTTGTATCTGGACGGAGGATGCTCCTCATTCCTTGGTATAGTTGATTGCCTCATAGGGCTCTCTTGTAATTTTCTCCCCCATCTAAAAGAGAGAAAAATAAAAATAAAAATCAAGTTCTTAGTTTATAATTTATTAGATTGTCTTTTTAAAGTATTTTATTAGTAAATATTATTTATATTTTTTAAAATAAAATAAAAAACAATAAATGACATTTACATTTCAATCGATAATATTAAAATGCTATTAAGTAATAGTATGCGAAATACTTGGGACTCATTCTATATATATTGTAATGGGTCCAGCTTGTCTCATGTTTGAGAACAAGACTAGACTGTCCAGTCTGGCCCATGGGCCCATTTTTGGGCCCCGTTTCGATAATTCAAACCGTTCAATATCCCTGTAAAAAATCATGTTAATCGGATATCGATAGATATTTGATCGGATCATATTTGTATTAAAAAAAAATAGACGATAAAAAAATAAACGGTTGACAGAAATTTGATCCAATCAAATAGCTATCAATATCCAATCGATGTGATGTTTTACAGAGATATAGTACTCGACGAGTTCTACACATTCAACGGTTCAGATTATCGAAACGGGACCCCAAAATGAGCCCATGGACCAGACTGAACGGTCCAATCTTGATTTCCAACATGACACAAGCTGGACCCTATTGTAATTAAGAATACTTAAGGTCAATAAAATAATTTTCAAAAACATGGCAGGGCCATTTTGCAATTTACATACAATCTAGAAACACTAATAAATTAAAGGGGGTAATAGAATAATTTTGGAAAACATAGGGGGCACGGCCCACTTAGTTCTCCCCTAGTTCTGTCCATGGACCATGGTATTAGTACAAAACATGAAAGACGAGCATATCATATTATATCTAAAATTCGATACGCAAATTTGGTCATTGCAATATTACTGTTGAGTAAAAGCCAGGACGTGAGACCTAAAAATTTGGCTACCCACTCTTCAGTTTGAGCATAAACAATGTGGCAAATGCAGACACAAATTGGAATCCCTGTCCAGGCCTAAAACTGCATGGATCAATTATTTTTTATCTGATTAAGGCCTCATTTGGGAACAGGCTAATTTTTGGCTATTTGGCTAAAAAAGTAAGTAAAAAAAACTTGTATGTTTGGGATGACTTTTTGGCTAATTACGAAAAGATGTGCAAAAAGTAGAGAGAAAAGAGAATATTTGACTTTTTGGTATGAGTTATTGGTTTTTTGGCTAATTTAATAACTTTTTGACTAATTGACTAAAAAAGTTAGTCCCCAAACGGGGCCTAAGTACCTTCAAAACCAACCAACCCATAATTGTAGTCCATTTTCAGAAAGTGCATGAACGCAAGAAGGAACCCTTTTGCAGAAATGAAATTTCAAAACATTTTCCTCATACCTTATTGCTTCATCTCTATCTAAAACCAATAAATATCATTTACAAAAAAATAGCATAAAGTTTATTATAAAAAAAAAGAAAGAAGAGAGGGTGTAATCAGTGTAAATTTACATCATTATGATCAGGAAGAAACTAGCTTGATGGAGAATGGTTCCGAACCTCATTCTTACTTGAGGAAGAAACCGAGGAATCAATCCATGGCCCCTCCATTGATATGCTCCTTTGACTGTTCTGAGAGAATGTAGAGATGTGAGTCTGGCTGTCCTGCGGTAGCCTCTCAAAGGCTTTAAACCTCATATCCTCCTTCGGAGAATTGCGCTTGATCAGTGGGGCTTGTATTGGACTCTTGCCTTCGAGCATACTCACAACAGAAGACATGGATGGCCTGAGGGTCGGTGATGGATTGGTGCACAAGAGAGCGATGTTTAACATATCCATTGCCTCTTCTTGAGGGTAGTTTGAACCAAGAATCGGATCCACGAGTTCTAAAAGGCTTCCCTGCTCTTGTAATACATAAGCCTTCAATCACATGCAGAAACAGAAGACTAACTTTAGCTATCTCATGTAAAACTACGAGAGTTAAAGCATTAGCATATGATATATAACTTTTAATTACCATTTTATTACGCTAATTCGAGATATATAGGTTGCAACTTCAGTGTTTCCATTGAATTTAGTTTTGAAGTTGGATTTATTTCCATGAAAGTGACAGTAACATTTCATTTCCAATTTTTTTGTAGACTCAAAGTTATACATTACTAAGAGGAACAAAATGCAACCTCTGTATGTGTAAATGCAAAGATTGCCAAGCAAAGACAATTGAGAAAAGCATAATTTACCCAATCAAGAAGGTAAACAAACTCATCCTTTGGCCTGTAATTTGTGTTGCTTTTCCCACTGACAATCTCTAGCGCAACAATCCCAAAACTGTAAACATCTGCTTTATCTGTTAAGTAACCTCTCATTGCATATTCAGGAGCCATATATCCTCTGAAAAAATGAAAGAAAATTAAAAAAATAAAAAAAACAAAAAACAAAAAATAAGAAAGTACAGAAACAAACACCATTAAGGTCATCAAACTCAACTCAACTGAACAAAGCCCTAAGGCTAACTAGTACAGGTAGAAAGTTCCAAGACAAATACTTAATGTATCTACACGCATCCTTAAAATAATATCATCACTCAAAAAATCAGTCCATATGACATTTATTTCCTTTATTTTTATAGCAATCGATTGATCAACCCTACGATCTCTTGAACTTCCATCATTTTGGATAGTCCATTTTTTGATATCGCACAAGTGGAAAGGAGTTCTGTTCACCACAAGTTTCATGTCTGATTACGTAAAGGAGGTTCCCAAATTGTAGTTTGAAAGCAAAAACTGTTTAAAACTTCTTATCTACCACCCAGTAGCAACTAAGAAGCCAGTGCAGAATTACACCTCTACTGGTGGTGTGTCGGATATAAAACAATTTTCAAGTAAGAAAACCACTCATCATTCCGAAGAGAAATAATTTACATATATATATATTTTGCAGCCCATAATTTCAGACTACCAATACAACATCAGTTAAGCAATACTCCAAATTCTGGGGTTTACACTATCTGTTGCTACTTGCATCACTGGGAAAAGGCTAGTGATGGTTAACTAAGTTATATATTACTTGATTTCAACTAACATTCATATGACTATTAATCTAAAATATACTCAGATGAAATGAAGGTATGCAGACCGGTAATGTTTAAAGTGGTGTATGGAAGTGGGAAAAGCGTGCAAACAAACTCACATTGTTCCAGCAATTCGCGTGCTAATATGGGTGTTTTCCTCTTCATTAAGCTTGGCCAAACCAAAGTCAGATATCTTAGCATTCAGATCCTTATCAAGCAACACATTCGTGGCCTTAATGTCTCTATGAACAATTTTCAACCTTGATTCCTCGTGAAGATAAGCTAAGCCCCTTGCTATCCCTAAGAATATCCCTTTTCTTGTTGGCCAGTCCAATTTTAGTTGATGTTCCTCATGACCTAAAAATGGAGGAGACAGTTACTTCAGTATTGTAATGCATAAATACATAGAATGCCGAAAGATGATAGTGCAGCAATTACCAAAAAGTGCACGGGCAAGACTATTGTTTTCCAAGTATTCATATATTAGCAGCAACTGGTTTCCTTCAATACAACAGCCATAGAGTCTGACAAGATTTGGGTGCTGTAAGGCAGATATCATGCCTATCTCATTGACAAATTCACGATTTCCTTGCTTTGATTTGGCTGAGAGCTGTTTAACAGCGATTACAGAACCATCCGATAGTACTCCCTGAGATCAAGCAGCAACAGTGTCAGAATCATTATTAAAATATAATATAAAAATACTATTTTCTTCTTCATTGCTGCATTTAGCATAATACATAAAAAGGGTAGATGCCCTAAATGTTGCATCGGCTTGACTTTGCTGGCAGGTTGGCACCCTAGGCAAAAAAATTAATAACTTGCACAAAAATTACCTTGTAAACGGGCCCAAATCCTCCTTCACCAATTTTGTTTGCAGGGTCAAAGTTACCGGTTGCTGCTTTAATCTGTCTCAAGGTGAAATAACCTGTTTGCAGATCAAGTGCTCGAAGCTCTATAACAAAGATGGGAAATAGAAATTCCCAGAAAATGAACAATATTAGAAAACAACCGTAAAATACAAAACAGATAAAGAATAGTAATTCATCTTTCTCAACCAATCTTAAGGTTGTAATGCTATATGAACTGTGACAAGACTAATTTTAGAGCCTTGAGATCCCACCATTCCATTTCTATCAGAAGACGTCTACCTCATGTAAGTTTATTTTTTCCTTTATCAGATACCTCATATAAGTTCAATTACAGAGATTTATTCAGTCGTCTTTCGATCACAATCTACATAGACAAAACTGTACATGCCAATGAATTTGTTATTGACAGAATATTCCTACTGATTAAAGCATTTACATTGTAAGTCTTGCCATTGACCTCCCAACGGAGGTTCTTTAAGGATCAAATAATATCAAAAAAATGTTAGAACTCCAATACACATTTCACATATTCCCATAAAATTTAGTATATTTCTATAAATTTTTTACATATTTCAATACACCTTTTATTATTGCTAATCAAAATGAAACACCTATATGCCAATTAATTGTAAACAATTATGAGCTGTAACCAAAGTTTTGAGATGCTCATATATAAACCTAGGTTGCTTGTTTGGTCTAGTTTTAAAAATTTTCATTTTCATTTTTCGTTTTTTCGTAAACAAAAACAATGAAAAGTTTGGGAACAATATTTTTCTCATTTTCATGTGACAATATTTTTGAGAATTGAGAAAACAGTTTAAAATCATTTCCTCAAAATAGGGTGTTTTGAAAGGGGAAAAAAAAAACTGTCATAGAAACAGTTTGCAGTTTCTGGAAACAGTCTGCCAAACAAATATTTGTATTTTTTTCCCCTGTGAACAGAAAACAGTTTTCGAAAACAGAAAACCAAATGCACAAATGTGAAGATGCCAAAAGAGAGGACCAATTTTTCAGCTATTCTTCTCATTATGTGAAGTCGAGGTTATGTACTGTACAAGATGCCCAGCATCTGATTTTTCTGAAGATATTTTCCCAATGTCAAGTCCCACGAAAAAGTCACAATCTATCCCATTTCAAATTGGTGAGCCCAAAATGCATTAGCAATCAGATAGTAACAAAGAGACGTATTTCACCTTTATCTTCGAGGTCTTTCCCACCAAGGCAACCTTTCATTCGGAGTACAACTAGGATCACCATAACAACGACACATGAAGCAACCACGATGCCAGCAATAGCTCCAGCAGATAGTCCAGTATGAGGATCAAAGTCTACAAGAAAGACATGGATTAGTCTCATGACAAGGTAGGAACAAAAAATGATAAACCCAGAACAGAAGACTCACTTACTTGGTGTCACTGAAATAGCAGATATAAGAGGTCCATATACACCTCTGTCTGGAATCGCAGTAGTCCCTTTCCCTGACCAGTATAGGTGGATCACTAGAGTGCTACCATTAACAAGAACTTCATCAAAATTCACAGTGATAGCCTTGCCAACGCCTTTAGCTTCCTCCATAATATTAAAATCCTTCAGAACAACTTTCCCCTGAGGAACGAGTGAAATTAACACATAAGCACGTAAAGAATCCGATGTTCATATGAAGTCACTATGCATGAAGTCTACTGGCACACTTGCATCTTACTCACTTGGATTGATACATCAAAGATACGCTTCCCAAGGCTGCTAAATGTCTGATCATCAGAGTACATTATTTCAGCAAAATGGAGGCGAACTTTATAACTGCCCTTACGCAAGCAAAGCCCGTAATACTTCAGTGAATTAGGGGCAAGGCGGGCTGTTTTGTACAAATCACCACCAGTCAAATTCAAAGAGAATGTGTTGTCTGCTCTATAAATTGCACCCTCCTTGCCCATGAAAACCCCAGTGCTGCTATAAGCCCATTTTTCTGAAGAAGAGTAAAAGTATGAAGCACCCTCTGTGGCTAAGTCCTGTTCATATTCATTCCCCTCAAAGGCTACATTGCCGCCTCCGCAGTTGACAAACAAGGAATAGTCTGTGCATAACACATAAACCATGATAGACGATTCTTTGACAAAGATCTTTAGATAGTAATGATTTAAAAGTTCACCACCACATCATAACTACAAAGCTTGGCAGGCATAATACTTACATTTGGGTGTGCTTGAGCAAGGGAGGTCCTTCTTCAAGCACCAAGCAACTCTACAAAAACAAATTTGGGTTCGGTAACCATGAAATTTCAATCTATTGGTGTTTAAATAAGTAAATAAGAAGGTTATCAAAAAAAAATAAGTAAATAAGAATACACACATGAGCATATAAGGAACTTACGAGTTGCTCTCTGGGGAATGGCTGGAAACTAAATTCCTGTTGACAGATAAAAAAAGTGGTGATTTGTAGGTGATATGAAATATTGGAATGTAGAACTTGTAACGGAAAAATGCTTACACAAGTGACGCCTGGCAACCAAATGAAGAGGACTCTGTAAAGTTGTTATATGATAAATCGCTGCAATAGGAATTGGCATGACAATTTTGATAAATTTATTAATGATCAAGCTAAATCTCACTATGCTTTGAGAATCAAAGTGTGGTTAATGCATGTGTTATTTGTGGCCAAACAAAAATAGATAATATGTTGGGAAAATACTAACATTCTGCTGTTGCTGCTTATTATCCAATTTGGTACTGCTCCACTTAGTGAGTTGTTACTCAGAAACCTACACCCATCGTCAATATTATGTCTCACATTGAATAGAAATCAAGTATTATTATACTCACAAACAAGAAATAAGTAGCTAAGAGGTATAAAGTATGTAGAGGCTTGGACATGCAAATATTCCAAAAATTAGTTACTTACATGTAATCTATATTCAAACTCTGAAATGTTCCTGGAATTTGACCAGTCAACATGTTAAAGCTCAGGTCTCTGCAAGTAAGCACATGTCAGCCAAGTGGTATAAAATTACCTCCCAGAAAGGGGAAAAAGATTAAGGGAGATGACTTTATTGTGATTTAATCTAGTCCACTTCATTCCCCTGGACAATTGGAAAACATAAACCTATCCAAGGTAGCAACTCTTAAAAGAATAAAGTAATGCAAACAAAACATACTGACTAACCAAATTAAATAATTTCATAAATTCCTATGAATGACTTCTATATGCACGGCTGGGAAAAAAGAATAATAGTAGACCTTCAACTGAAATGAATCCTAAAAAGTTTAATTTAGCTCAATTATTAGTAAATGCCTGGCTGATCTATTTAAATGTCAAGTTTTCTAGAGACCATAGAGGTCCAAGTGCCTATAAAATTATTTAATTTTTATTTTTTGAAGAAGAAACAAGACATCACATCATTTTACAGATTCTTTGGCCTTGCTGTTGTAACTATTTATCCTTCACTGCAGTGATCACATATAATGTAACATGCCAAGTGAAATATCTTGTGCAACCACTTCATTCCAGATTACAAGCATAAATTTGGCATTTCTCTGTTTAGTCTGTTTGGAGATATCAAATCAGCATTCGATTAAAAAAAATATAAACCCTGCATCCCAGTAAGAATACTGATTAGAATAACTTACAATGTTTTAAGTGTAGCCAATTCTCCAATGTAATCTGGGATTGGACCAGTAATTAGGCAATTTCTCAGCACCCTATGCAACAATAATAAAAGAAATAACTTTGTAAGGTGACCGTACCACAAATTGATGACAAAAGATGGCATTCTTCCAGCAAATTATATTCATATTCAACTTACAGAATTTGTAAATTTTTCATCTCCTGCAGATCAGGGAACTCCATACTTGATCCATTCAAATCTGATATTCTCCTAAAAATTAAGATGCATCAATCAGATCAAATTTCTTCATCTTTCTACATCCTCAAATCCATAAGAATCATAAATCCGGTAACTTCTTTTTGGTTGAAATGAATTTACTAAATATGATAAAAGTAATTACAAATGTAAATAAGTCCTCACAACTCAGTTATGTTTTTCAGCAGGGATATGGTAGAAGGAATGGGACCATCCATGGATGTGCCTTGCATGTGCCTGAAACAGATTATTTAACAATTATTTGAGATGTTATTAGGTAAAATTAAAATTTAAGAGAGAGCTTGTTAGAATTCCATAGGCAGGGAAAAGATTGATGATGAATGGAACTACTAATGATACTCACAGTGTTTCAATTTTTGTCCAGTTCCCAATCAGATCAGGTATCTTCCCAGATAGTACACTCCCATCTATCCTACTGCAATTAGTTGAAGAAGTTTTAGATTTACTAAAATTCAAGACGAATAAATGTCAAAATAATTACCACTTACAAGTCTGTCAAGTTCTTCAATTTGCTGAATGTGTCTGGAATTGTTCCAGTAAAATTGTTGGCAGAAAGAAGGCTGCAGAAAACTATCCATTATAAATTCCCTTGAAACAACATGAGAAAGATAGCACCAGTAGTGGCAATGTTAACATCATTTTGTTGCACTCAACTCAACATACAAAGATACCCAAAAGACAATGTTCAATGCATGTAAGAGATGTTTGACACTGCAATCTCAGATAAAGACTACCATATATATTGGGACAATTATAAACATACATAAAATTCATACAAAAAACTTGATCAGAATGATATGGCAATGCCATTATTGTAAATAAATCCATTTACAATGGTGTTTTGTTTTGAAGTGAAAGGTCCACAATGAGTCACATCATTGTATATGAATTTTTTGTTTGTATAGCATTACTCTATATATTGATAGACACAATGATTGAATGTTGGACAAGGCAAGAAATGCATCAACAATAATCATGATGCTTTTAAATTCAAAATAGCCATGCTCTCCTTCAATGTAGCTTAAAAAGATCACAAAAAATTTTATATATATATTAAAAAAAAAAAAAAAACCCCTTATGGAAACTGCACTGGGAAGTTAAAAAAGCAAGTTCTCATGGCACTTCTCATCCAATATTTGAAGGTCATAGCTGGACAGGATCATGCATACGAAACCCTTCCTGATCACACAGCTGTTTTTCAACACATTAATACTCATCTCCAACCAGAAAAGCATTTTAGATAAGGAGCTTTGGCAATGATAGCACCACCATGTAATTCAGTATATTCAAGTGTATACTTTAGAAGAAAGTAATAAGTTTAAAACAAATAGCAAGAATTTTCTTACAGCCTCCTCATGCGGCTCAAATTTCCAAGGTTTTGATGAAGAGGTCCTCCAAGCTGATTATCTTCCAAGACCCTGCATAAGATAGTTCACGTTAAAATCAAGGTCAGGCTTCATTTATTAGTCCAGTAGACAGAACAGTATCCATGACTTACAGCTCCTCAAGAGTAGCAATGTCTCCGATTTCATTTGGAATTGAACCATTAATGCGGTTTCCTAAAAGGGACCTGTAGTATGGCAACAGTTAAAAGTCTATCCAACCAGTCTAACTGACTGCTAATACAGATCCAAAAGCATACAACTAGAAACTTACAGAGTGGTCAGATACAGGAGCTGAGAAAAATTCGTCGGAATTGGACCACTGATATAGTTGCGAGAGAGATCGCTGTGTTGATAAAGAAGTCTTTATTAATTTCCACCAATTCCAAAATGATCGTTGCAAAAAAAAAAAAAAAAAAGGCGCCAATATTCCATATTGGTTGGTTTCTACTAGGATTGTAAAGGGACCGTGTAACTGGTACTAGTAGAAAGATGACAAAAAGTCTTTCTACTAGGATTGTAAAGGGACCATGTAACTGGTACTAGTAGAAAGATGACAAAAAGTATGCAGATGATTGTATTATATTTAAAGATTTATGGAAGATAAGAGTATCTTTCCACATAAGTGACTTGGATTATCAGCTCAGTCTCAAATAAATTTTCAAGCCAGTTTGAATTATGGATGTAGAGCATGTTGGACGTGTTATGGAAATTGTAGCAACCAAGTCTGCCTTACACGAACTAACACTCAAGTTAGCAGTATGACAACAACAATTCAATCACTGTAATAATCCCAACATACCCCAAGTTTCATAGCTTCTAAGAAAACAAGATAGACTTGTATGGATGTATTGAAGAACATAATAAACTTCGTTCTAGCCATGAAGTAGAATTGTACTTTTATTTCCTTAGGAAATCCAACAGCCCATTAGGGTTTGGACCGATGTTTGTTTTGCGGCTTGAGTGGCCGGATTGGACTACCATGGTTGTGGGTCCCACCCACATCATGTTTGGTAGTGAAATGAGAGGACAGATTGATATTCCAAGGGACTTAGTAATCCCCCTCAGTAGCGTTGAAATGTGTCCCATATCGCTTGAAATTACGCTACTTATAAGGCTCTAACTTCCCTCTTCTTAATACCTGGGTTTCAAGAAGTGTAGATGGGCTTTTTAACTTGGTATCAGAACTTGGTTAAGCTTATGATTAGTGTGCCGTTTGTCCGGCCACTGCATGTTGTGGTCCAGGAGGGTGTATTGAAATGCGTCCCACACCACCTGGAGTTGCCCCATTTGTACCGTTTGTCCGGCTACGTATGTTGTGGTCCAAGAGGGTGTGTTGAAATGTGTCCCACATCGCCTAAAGTTACCCATCTATGCTACTTATAAGGCTTCAACTTCCCTCTTCTTAATACCTGGATTTTAAGGAGAAGTGTGGGCTAGGCTTTTCAATTAGTAGAGGATTAGCTTGGTTGAGTTTTGGGTGGGATTACGAAAATAGTGAGGGGATTGAGTCTATTTTATATAAAATAATAATAATAATAATAATAATAATAATAATAATAATTTACCAAGTATACCCGTTTGTTTTAATATTTGTTTTAGTTTTTTTTAATATAAAAATAATTTTTTTTATTTATTTTATATAAAATAATTTAACAATCCCATCACTAACCATCTCCCATACTATCATCAAAACAAACACACTTTTAATTAATCCCCTCACTAACAATCTCCACATTAGCAATCTCTTCACTAACGATCCTCTCACTAAAAATCCTATCCAACCTAATCCGCTAAACAAACGTGTGCGTATAAACAATTTAAAGAACGGCCACAATGAAACAATGAGGCTACTTCATAGTTATGCCAATTGACTCCTGAATGTAGCTGAGATGGGTTACTTACATTTCTTGCAGAAAACGAAGATTTGCAAATTCTGCTGGTAGAATTCCTGTATAATTTTGTCCCTTAAATTGGCTGCAATCCACGGAAATCGGAGAAAGTAGCATAGAATTAATAAACAGAGGGGAAAATACCAGGATTGTAGTAATTAATAATTATTACATTTGAAGCCCCAAAAATTAATATGGTCAGAGATAATCATTGGGTTTACATAAATAGTATAATTACTCTCTGAAACTTCTAGTATAAAGTTTAAAATCAAAGAAAAACAATGCAAATTTTGTTCTTAATATTTCCACATAAGAAGCACTAGGCAGTTAGTGAATAATATTTGCAGCAATTACCTTTCATTGCAGGGACCTCATATATTAGTCTACAGAAGTAAATAATATTTCATACATTTAATACCACTTTTTTCAGCATTTGCCAGGAATAAATACTATCATTTTCTCATTCTTTATTTGCATGCCTTGCATGTCAAACAAATCCACTATGGGTTAAGTTTAATAGGAAAACTAGAGCATACATGTTTGTGACATGGCAAACAGTCTCATTGCAATTGCAAGTAACATTGGTAACAATCTTGGTACCAACAGTCACATTCAGAAATCTACCGCTACTGCAGAAACTTCTGCTAATGTTCAAATTTTTTATCTGCAGTTTTGCCGATATCGTTTCAAGAGTTTGCACTGTTACACACAAGAAGATGTAAAATTGGTTAGGATCAATGTGAAGCAGAGAATTACAACAATACCAAAACAATAACCTGATTAATTTCAATTCTTGTCTGACTATATTATAAATTCACAACTATGGATTAACAATAGTTCCCTGCCCATTCTCTATCCACATGCCTCGCAGGCATGTGTCACACCTCCTCTCCAAATGATAGGAGTCCATTTCTTGACTGTCTCTTACAATATCAGCTGTTCTAAGTCCTATACTCATCTCATTTTCATGTTAGAATTGTCAAATGTATTTGGTATGAGATTTATGAGTTGTGTGGTCAATGCCATCTACATTAATCCAATCATTAATTCGTCTTTGACATTTTAAAAATGGTAGACAGAAGTGGATCAATGACCAATCCTACCACGCCATAATGTGATTAATGCCATGCATGTTCATATTCCAAATGCTACACAACTCTCCCAAGGAAGAGTCAACAATTATGCACAAGATATGCTTGACATAATATCAATTAAGCTTTATCATGCAGTAACTATAAGAACCAAATTCTTTTTAGACTGAATCAAAGCTAAATGACAGTAGACCAGGAGCCATTGAGAACTTGATGACCATCCTTGCCAATATTTTTATGCATATATGTCTTTATGTATCAGGACAATGGGACCATACTAGCTATAAGATGACAAAATTGAAGCAATTATATGAGGAAACAGAACAGGGGAAAATATCAAAACCAAATGAAAAATAAAATAAAAAGATTTTAAATTACTTTTCAGGATTACTAATAACGTCATTGAATCCCTAAACTCATGGCCATCAGACAAAAAATTTGACCATTTCAATGCCAAAATGACCATATTATCCATGATCTAACAACAATGGACAAAAATGTCAGGGACAAAGGCAAGTTTCCAAACACATGTAGTACAGTATTTTAATATAATCTAAGATTTCACTCAACTAAATTTAATAATTTCTTTTTCCAACTGCTCAGTTGAATTTAAAATGTGAGAGAGAGAGAGAGAGAGAGACTTGTGATGTCTCAGATTAAGTACCTTGTGGGCTCACATGGATTGGATGCCTATGAAACTAGCTTACGATACTGTCATTCTTTGTTTAAACCTCTACTTCATGCTACTCTTATTTGCAATTAGAGTTGGTGGAATAAGATACAGGAATAAGAAAATTACAAAGTACAAATCAGCCCTATTATTCTCTCATAAAAGTAAGCAAAATCGAGTTATATCACCATTTCAACAAATTTTCAGGTACAACCTCACTTGTGACTACCCAAATTTTGATTTGATTATAATTGGGTGTGGTTCACTGTACCAAAAAACCATATAAAATAATAACAAATCATAACCAAATCACATATAATCGTATCAAAACCTAATCACATTAGGACATAATTATTAAGGATCGAACCATAAAACTGACAGAAAAATTATTAGGTGCTTTTTGTACCATTTTATCAATTCAGACCAATAACTCTCAAATTGGAGCACCACAAATTTACTCCAAAATAATTTCTCAAAAAGTGACCCACTATAAGGAAAAATTATTAGGTGTTCTTGGAGCGCCACGTGTTCATACTCTTTATTAATCATCATACATTATGCCCTCTCATGTTACTCAATCACCCAACACAAAATCATGAGTTTCGCTTTTTCTACCAATCATATCACCTGGAGCAACAAGTGGCTGCATTCTAAGAGCACCCAATAATTGCTCAATACTTACTCAGATGTTCATAAACATAAGATTATAATTTAATCATAATCATCATTACAAAAAGGGTTAATTATGCTAATACCCATCAACTATTAAAATAATTTGTACTAATTGATAAATGAGAGTAAAGTGATACAAGTTAATAGTTTAGGGTATTGATGTAATTAACCCTACAAAAATGAACTAATCAACAGTGTTTGGGAAATTGGGTTTAGTCACTTTTTACGTATAAGTCTTAATGGGTGGATTTATTGTCCAATGGATCCTATAATAATTAATGACATTTTTCATCTAGCACTATTAAAAAAGTCACTAATTGTTAATTTTTAGCGACCGTTTGAAAAATTTATCACAAAAAATGTTTGTAATTATAAGTTCTAGCGACAGTTTAAAAAAATCTATCACAAAAAAAAAGTCATTAATTTTTAATTTTTAATTTTTAGCGGCAGTTTGAAAATTGTTCTAGAAAAAATTCACTAATTGTCAGTTTTAACAATAATTTATAAAAATCGTGTCAAAAAAAATTACTAATTCTCAATTTTTTGCGATATATGTAAAAAATCGTCAAAAAAACTATTTTTAATAATAATTTTATTATAACTTATTTTCAATAGGATTTTATGAGAATCAAATCTAATTATTATGACTTATTAATAGTCTATCCTAAAGATAAAATAGATTAAATAACTAATAAAATAAAATATCACATTCAAACTATAATCATTTTATTTTTTCCCTTACAACCATCAAATCAATTATCAAAAAAAAAAAATTATACTAATAATTATCATTTCAAACATAACTAAAAGGCCCAAAAAACTATAGCGACTATACATTTTAGTAAAAAAAACTAAAAAGTTTGTTACATCCTTATCTTTATTTTTCTGCACCTCTTTTTATAAAAAAATCAAATATCAAAAAATTACTAAAATGGTCGGCTCCCAAAGAGGCCAGTTGCCGAACGAGCCAGAGAGTATCAAAAAACACGGAGAGAAGAAACAATAACAATTAATCAGATCAATCGAACACAAAAACATGGAATAATACAGATCAAAAGATGAACACAAAACACAGAACGTTTTGGACAGAAAAACGGAGCAACGGTCATTAAAATTCGACCAAACCTTCGTCTTGGGGCAGAAGTTGAGCATCAGATCGGAACTCAGTGAAGCAATTCAAAACCAGAGATAGAATGAGAAGAAAGTACAACATCTTGGACGGTTTGCCGATCGACTATGGCGAAGCGGCCTTGTACATACAAACTGTAGAGGCTATATATTACATGTATAGATAGATATAGAATATAGAGATACAGAGAAAAGGAAGATAAATTAATTTGGAAATAGAGAGATTATACAAAGTGAAGATGCTATGTATATATATATATATATATAAGAATGGAATGTATAAAGTGGGGCGAAAGAGGAAAGATTTGGAGGCGGTGGAGAAAGCGAACTGGTTGGTGGTTACAAGGGGCAGGGGCTGACTGAGGCGGGAAATATATATAGTAAATTATGAAAGTACGTTTTTTTAAAAAAAATAATAATAATTCCAAATGAGTGGTACTTTTACAAATTTATAACTTTAATTATTAATAAAATTAGAAAAATTTATCATTGATTTAAATTTATTTTTAAAACATGCACTTAATTGTAATTTTTATTTTTTAGAGGAAAATAACAATTTAGTGTAATTTTTTTTTAAATTAACGAATGATAAAATTTATAAATTTTAATTATTTTGGAAAGATATCACTTCATTGTAATTTCTCATTTTTTAAAATGTGTTGAGTTGACACATTTTTTAGTAATTTTTTGAATTAAGTAAATTTTTATTATTATTTTCAAGTGGACTAGAAGTCTATAAATTTTATTTATTTATCAAACTAAAGATGAAGGCCACTAAAAAAAAATTTGTCTTTTAATTTTGCAAAACCTTTATTTAATCTACCTCTTTTAGAAAAAAATTTAAAATAATTTGTATAAAAATTAAAATTTTTTAAATACAAAAATCGACACCCAAATAGTGATTTACCTTTATATAAAATAGAATAGATGATAAACTGTCATATAGCTTTGTTTTGTTTGTTTTTCAGAAAAATTTTTAGAAAAAAATCTCTACAAATAAATTTTCAAGAGTAATCAAACTAAACTAATTTTTTCAAAAAAAAATTCAAAATTTTGTTTGATTACTTACTTTCCAAAATCATTGTCTCTCTCATACACATCAAATCAATCACTTTTTTTAAAACTCTTTCTCCCAAAATAATTTTTCAAAACTATTTCTGAAAAAAAGAAAACCAAATAAGTTTTCGTATTTTTTATCTCAAAAACTACTCTACAAACACAAACCAAACACACTCATGTCATTATCATTGATCCACCTAATATACCCTGAATGCTACACATCATTATCTTCTGTTATTTAGAAAGTTTTCTTGGTCAAACAATTACAAAGAAGATTACAAGTGTCAAGCAAACAATAGATATTGAATAATCAAATTTGGTCAAATGAGAAAAGCTTTTGACCTTTGATTAACATGTGCTATTAGTATGATTTATCAAAATTTGATGTCAAATTGTGACTTTTGTACATTAATTGGAAAAATTATCAATCAGCGAGAGGTTGAGAAAATATTCATCAAAATATGATTATATTTTTTCTGTGTAACTTTT
This sequence comes from Camellia sinensis, assembly GCF_055761805.1. Lineage (NCBI taxonomy): Eukaryota > Viridiplantae > Streptophyta > Magnoliopsida > Ericales > Theaceae > Camellia > Camellia sinensis. The sequence continues at coordinate 174,908,112 of NC_138968.1, read as the reverse complement.
GTTGTATTTTTTTACATGAAAGAATTGCATCTCATATTTTCAATTAAATAAGTTGATTTTTAATTTTTCCTGTTTAAATTGAATAATTATTTACTAATATTGTAACACATTACATTGTGTTTGTAATGTTTCAAACCAATCGCCTAGTAAATAAAATTTATTGGTGAGACATGTTGTCACATGAATAATATTACGTAATATTTAAAAATTTATTAGAAGGAGAAGAGTGTTTAATATTTGATTGTGGTCCAAGGTTGAATTTTCAAATAAAAGGGTTGATGATTCATTAATTATGATGAAGCCTAACATCAAATTTTGCACCATCTAAAAAAAAAAATCAAATCTTGCGGCCATTTAAGGTTTTTTTTTTAATTTAATTTAATTTTTTTACTTTTTTATGAAAGTGGGCCATTTAGGGTTAATAATCCGTTTGGTTTAGTTTTGAATTTGAAAGATAATTTTTTAAAATAGTTTGTAAAATTTAAAAATTTATTTGGTTATATATTTTGAAAATAATTTTAGGATAATTCGTATTTTTTTGTAGTTACAACTACCAGTTTATTTAAATTTTACCCTAAAATATTATTAAAAAATTCATTTCACTTTTTCATTTACTTTTCCCCAACAGACTTCCTATTCTTTCTCTATTCTATTAACAAACTCCATATTTTTTTCTTTCTTTTATTAAAATATAATTTTTAATTATAAATTTTTAAAAAATAAAAATCATAAACATGTACTGCAATCCTTAAACAAAGCAAAGCAAAGCACAAATATATATATATATATATATATATATGTAAGGGAGCAACAGTGACTCCCTACAAATAAAGAACCACTATAGCAAATTTAATGAATTATTTAAGAGAACTGATGCAGGTGTATAAGGAGCCATTTACTCTTTAAAATAGGTAAGGAGGAGGTTTAAGAGAGTTAGTGGGGATGTTCCTAAGTAGATAAGTATGAGAATGATTTGATTGATTGAGGTATAAAATATCAGAAAATAATAGAGAAGAGAAAAAAAGTAATTGATTAATATGAAAAAATAATAATAATAATAATTGCAAAAAATTATAAATCAAATATATTTTAAAAAATTTTAATTCAAAAATTAATTTAACAAAGTAAACCAAACACGAGTTCAATAATTCAAAACACAGACCAGAGTGGGGTACGGACATAAAGGTAGCCGCCACTTGTACAACATATTACGTGTTGCCGTTTGCCTTGAGTAATTATTAGATTTAAAGTTACGTTCGACTATTTCAGTTGAGATTAAAAAAAACATAAATAAATTAAATAAATTAATAAGATAAAATGTTATATTAAAATTATAAAAAGAAAATTCTCACAAAATTTAAAAAATTAAAACAATTTTGCGAAACAAACTTTTTAATCCCAAGATAAAAAGTGTCAATTTTAAAAAGTCAACTAAATAATAATTAAAGTCTCGTTTAGGAATATATTATTTTAATAATTTTTTAATTTTTTATGAAAAAATGTACAGAAAAATAAGGAAAATGACGTGACAATTTATAATGACTTTTTAATTTTTTTAACTTTTTAACTAAAATACTTTAGTTTCCAATTGAGTCATAAGTACAATTACGTGGTGTTTTAGGAATGTTATAATTAGTAGAGAATGTAAATTTCATAATTTTATGTTCTAAGCTATTAAAACACATAAAAAAACCATAAAGTATAATACTCTTTCTGTCTCAAAATTTTACTTTCTTATTTTTCGTATTTTTTTTATTTCTATTGAATTTTTTAATATTTTAAATAATTTTTTTTAATTTTTAAATACATCTAACATAAATACACATAAAAGTATAATTTTTGTGAAAATATCTTTTAAAAATTCACTAAATATCAAAAATATAAAAAATATATGAGAATTCAATATATTTTTCATATTTTTATGTATTTATTAATTTTTAAAAATATTTTTTCGTAATTTTTTACTTTTTAGATATATAGTAAGGTGCATCTAAAATTTAGCATTCATAAATTAATTGATTAATAGTAAAATGGAATTTGATTGTCCTAAAAAAAGAAAAGGCAATATTTGAATCATATTTATATAAATATATTTGTTTAAGAATTGGATGGTTAGTTGAAAATTGAAAGTCCGATTCCACGTGCCACATTAAATATTAAAGATATCGAGTCGGCCGATTTTGTTGAAACGTGGTTCCAAAAGAGTTGTCGACGTTTCCACAGTAGTAAGCTAGTACTAGCTTGGGGACAAAAATTCAATTAACTGTTTTTTTTTTTTTTTTTTTTTTTTTTTTTTTTTTTTTTTTTTTTTTGGGCCTTTTTTGGTCCAAAGTTGGCTATACATTTCAGACCCATCGTTATCTTAAGATCTTTTTGGGAGAAATTTGTAAAGAATAAAGTACAAAAATATGAAAATGAAAAATAGATTTATATATATAATTTATTCACAATTCACTTCTATTTCTCTACAAATTTAAAATCTAAATACCAAGATCTCATTTGAGAACAGGCTAATTTAATAATTTTTTGACTATTTTGTTAAAATATAAGCTAAAAAAATTAGTATGTTTGGGATGACTTTTTAATTTTTTACGAAAAGATATGCAAAAAGTAAAAAGAAAAGAGAATCTGTCTCAAGTATCTTCTAATGTTGAGATAAGATTTACAGAGTTCAGAATCTTTTGAATTGTAGTTGCCTGCTTAGATTGATCACTTAGTTGCATGCTTATCATTCTCATCTTCTTATACTTATCATCCTAGCATAGTGTATATATATCTCCACAAATGTGTGTAACAAAGAATAACCATTGAATAAAATAATTGTTCAATTCATATACTCTGTCTCAAGTTGGTATCAGAGCCAATCTTCTCATGGCATCTGAAATTTCTTCCTCTAATAACACTACTGCTACTTCATCTAATTTTGTATCGCTTTCATCTTCTTCATCCCTTACCCATGCTCTCATTTTATCTCTCTCAAACTCACCTCTAAAAATTTTTTATATTGGAAAACCCAACTTCTCCCTTATCTTCGTGGCCAACATCTCTTGCAATACATTGACGGTACTCTTCCTTGCCCGCCGTCCACCACTACCATTGACGGTACAGCCACAACCAACCCTGCCCACTCTGTTTGGGAACGACAAGATCAACTCATTTTGAGTCTTCTTATCGCTTCTCTTTCAGAGGATATTCTTCCCCTCGCTGTTGGTTGCGCTTCTTCTCGCGCACTATGGCCCACTCCTGAGCAGTCCCTTGCTTCTCCGTCTCATACTCGGTTGCTCCAACTCCGTCTGGGTCTTCAACAACTCAAGCAAAATGATCGTCCTGCTACCGTTTATCTTCAGGGGGCCAAATCTTTTGCCGATGAACTTACCGCTGCTGGTGCACCTCTTTCATCAGCAGAGTTTAATTTATATGTGTTCCAAGGCATTCACTCTGATTTTAAAGATCTCGTCACGACCCTCACCGCTCGTTCGGACCCTGTTTCCTTTTCCGAATTGCATAGTCTTCTCTTAAGTCATGAATTCCTTCACCGTCGGGACACTACGCCTCCAGCCTCTATTACTGCTCAACAGGCCAATTTCACTCAAATTATTTCCCGAGGCCGATTCCATGGTGTTTCCACCCGTGGTGGCCGTAGTCGTGGACGCACCCGTGATCGTTCATTTTCCTTCTTATGGTTCTGGCTCTTTCGGGGGTGTTCGTCCCCCGTTTCTTGGCTCAGGCTTGTCTCATGATGGTCTTCTTCCTACACCCTCCAATGACACCAGAGTTCGCTATCAACTTTGCACCCGCATAGGTCACACTGTCGCTCAATGTTATCATCGTTTTGATCGAACTGTGGCTCTAAGTGCACATTTCACTCGTTTCTGCCCGTCATCTTCCAGCACAGTCATTTCGGTTCTTCCGTGACACGCTGCAAATTCGTTCCCTCGAATGTTCAGCTTAAGGGAGGCTGTTGAGATAAGATTTACAGAGGCCAGAATCTTCCGAATTGTAGTTGTCTGCTTAGATTGATCACTTAGTTGCATACTTATCATATTCATCTTCTTATACTTATTACACGGGGAGCAAATATTCCGGCAAGCCCGTACTCCTTTCTTCCAAGCTCCGTCGCAGTCCGATCACCTGCAAGCCAATAAGGGTGAGCTACCCGGCGGTGTGTTGCCGAAAAAACCTTCCGACGATCTAGTTAGAACACACCTCAGGATAGAGAGAGAGAGAGGGAGAAGTGTTTGAGTGTAGAAATTCCTTACAAAGTGTTCATCCCCGTGTATGGGGGGCGCAGACATGCTTATATACCCTCTGTGCCCCATATCTACTCCCAGTCATCTCCCGACACGTGGCTCCGCTATCCCATCTGTCAGCATAAACCTTGCTGAACATCACCTAATCTCAACTGCCTGCCATCACAGCTGGAACTCGGCAGCCGAGTTGCTTTATCCGTGGCTGTGCCGTGCCGTGCCGTGCTTCATACCCAAGCACTTCTCTGACTAAGACCAAGGAGGACCGGGCTAGGCGGCATCTCGGCAGAGCCTAGCCCGAGGCACCTCCTGTGGTCGGCCTTTCTGCCGGTCAAACGGTTACCTCAGCTGACCACGCCTTTCCGGGCGCCGGTCACTCGACTTGTCTAGCTTCGGCCATCCTCGGACCGAGCATCCCGGTCCGACCGAGCACTGCCTTGCCGAGCAGTTCCTTTACGGTCTAGGGCGACACACACTCGGCCCAAGTTCTGCCCGGCCCAAGCTCTGACAGCCCATCTCTGGGTGGATAGTCGATCATCTCGGCCCCATGCACCATTGGGCTCTCGACCTGCTCGGTCGTTACCTCGGCTCAACTCCAGATCATAAATCATCCTCTCAATTGCCCCTTAATTCCGTCCGCGAAAGCGTGACTGGGATTACTCACTTCGACCGAGATAACATTTCTCCGGTCTTCAAGATGCCAGACCTCGACCGGGCTAGTTAACATAACTGCCTGCAAACTTTCCCGGTTATATTCCTCGGCTGACAACCTCTTCCTCGAAAGTAGCTCGGTTGGCTCTTCGTCTCTTCAACCCGTCGCTTCAGTCCTGACATAGCCATAAATGGGGACACGTGGCGGGCTGCCATTGGTCATCGGGCAGCCAACCCGTCGTTTTTGCCTAAATTTGAATTTGGGCGGCCTCTTGTGCTTACATATACAAGACCCCCCTTATGCCATTTCTTCCTACTGCCTCTACCTGACGATCCAGAGCTCAAGCCATCTCCTCTCATACTTGACTGCCATTCTTCGTGCTTGGAAGAACGGCTCCAGCCCTTCACAAGTAAGATCTTCAATCCCTCTTGAGTTGCTATTTTCTTTCATAATACACACATTAGGGCACAAAAACGTAGCTCTTAGGGCATAGGCCATAGAATCCGTACCAAACCTCCCACTGTTCTTGGTGTTCTTCATCTTCATGAAGAACACTGAAGAACTGGGGTGAACCGGGCTCCTGGTCCTCTTTTGATCCAAAAAACCAGTCCAACCGAGCAAATAACAAGTTTGTCTCGACCCTAGCAAAAACCGAGATAACAAAAGGACTTGGTCGCTCAACCGGGCTAACATCTGGTCTGCTTGGGCGACCGGGCTCCTTAGATAGAATAGACAACCGAGGTAGTTTGGCACTCTTACTGACCGAGCTAAAGTCCAGCTCCTTTTGCGCGACCGCGCTCACACTTAACACGTGCCATCCTTTTCCTGCAGAGTCCAAAGGGACCACTGTCATTCCTGAGGGTCTTAGGACCGAGCATCATCCAATAACCAGTGCCAAACCCCTCAGTCGGGATACATTAAGCCGGCTACAAATGGGGAAATTCCGTTTCCTAGTGGATACTCCGGCCGCGCTAGCTACGTTCAGAGAGGATTACGGCATCCCGGCCGATGTTCATCTCGAACTGGCTGAAGAGGAGACCACACCCTGGGGCAGACTTGACCAATGCCCCTTCACCGTGCTCTCAATTGTCGAAGGGGGCCTCCGTTTCCCGCTCAACCCTCTTATCACCGAGTTCCTTCGCCGCACCGGGCTGGCACCCACACAAGTGTCCACCAATACCTATAGAATTATCAACGGTGTTCACGAATTGAACAATCGGCTAGGCACCAACTTAGGTCTAGCCGAGATATTGAGGCAATACACAATGGGCCACACCGGCGACAGCCTAGCATATTACTTGAAGATAAGACCGAGCAAGGAAAAAATTGTAACCGGCACCCCGGATAAAGATCTGCACGACGACGATTTTTTCTGGGTGTCGGGCAATTACGAAACAGCCGAGGTGCCGGGCTGGTTTATAAACAAGGACTTCGGTTCTTCATGTAAGCCACTCAAACTTGCTCGGTTAGCTTAACTGTTTACTTTGTAACTAACCGGTTTTCTTGTTTCTTTTGCAGCAATCCAAGCCTTGCAAGCCAACTATCAATTTCCCAACGTCGAAGCAATTCGGACCGTGCTTCGGTATCCTCACCGCGATTACAACGATTTACTCGGCTACACACCGACCTACAGGTATTCTGCTCCACGCCAGAGTAAAGTAACTGACTTCCTCCGCGCTCCTTCGCCGCCTCCAGATCCTACCTTTCCTGACGTTCCCCTCATTCGCCTGATCGAGGAACAAGAAATGGCCAAGCGCAGCAGAATCAAGAACCTGCTCACCGCCACATCCGCCGAGATGCCGAGCGTCGTAACTCGCGCGCCAACCGCCGGTCAATCCAGTGGCGCTGTGGTTGCCCTTGCCTCTCAATCCGCCGGGCAATCCAGCCGAGAACCCTCTGCACGACGTGTCGGTAAAAGAGCTCGGGCTGACCCATCCGCCGAGCTAGTCGCTGAGCTTACCACCGAGCATCCATCTGACGCCCCCGCCCCAGTGCCGGCCTGGCGTCCACAGTTGAAGCATCGGGGTCAAGACATCCCGGCAACGGCTTTGATCAAGGCTGACAAAGAGCATCTGCTTGCCTTTGATCTGTCCAAAGCCCTGCTACTACCGAGCGACGTGGTCGGCAGCGACCACGTCCCCGACACCCAGTTGGTCAAATCGTCAGTGAAGTCTATGGCCAGGGTAAGTCAATGTTCCTCTGAAAATTTCACAAGTGTTTGCCCGGTTCCCTTTCTAATCGACTTTGCTTTTTTACAGGCCATTCAAAAACAGCACCTGGTTTTGGAGCGTATCCACAGGCTTCGGCAAAATGCCAACGACACAGCCAGCCAGGTCGAGAGCCTTCAAGCCGAGCTCGGCCGGGCTAAGGCTTCCCTTGAGATGGCCAACGCTGATAATAACAGACTGCTCGGTCAGCTGGATGCAGCTGAGAAAAAACGGGATGAGCTCCAGACCGAGGTGGACACCCTGAAAAAGTCGAAGAAGAAAGCTTGCCGGGCTGCCAACAACGCCGGCTTCAATGAAGCCGAGCAGAGCTACAAAAAACAAGTCTTTGCCACGCAAGATATTTACTTCAAAGCCGGCTGGAAGTCCGCTTGTGAGCATCTCGGCCAGGGCTCTGACACCGATGTATTTGCCAATCCTCCTCCTACCAAACTACCGGTCTGCCTCGTGCCTTACGCAAACGACGTATTCAGCGCTCTGCAAGCGGAGGCCGAGGAGGGACTTGAAGAAGGAGACGGTGAGACAGATTCTGAGGCAAAAGAGGCTGAGGTGCAAGAGCAGCCCGGCAATGAGGAGCCCGGTGCCCAAGACACAAGTCCAACCATTAACCTTGATGCCGGCGAGGACGAATTCACTAATCTATCCCCCTTAGTTTAGTTTTCTTTTTTGTATTTTTTATTTCAACGCTTCTGATGTAACCGGGCTCTGTCCCCACCTTTTGTATTGATTTTCTTGTCAATGAGAAATTCAAATTTTGCTAAGTGTTTGCACGGTAGTCATCAATTCCATTTTCAGCAAAATATCTCGGTATAAATCATTGTTTGAACAAAACACCTTGTCAACCGGAATTCACAGCACGGTTGAAGTACTTAAGCAGAACAAAACAACAAATTTATAAACCGAAATAACCATCCCGGTTGGTAATAACAGGTAATAACAAGAACAAATCAGCACCACTTCCAACCGGAGTACACCATCTCGGTTGGAAATCCGAAGATGGATAAAACACCAACTCTTCCAACCAGAGTACATCATCTCGGTTGGGAATCCGAAGTTGGGCAAAACACCAACTCTTCCAACCGGAGTACATCATCTCGGTTGGGAATCCAAAGTTGGACAAACACACTAACTCTTCCAACCGGCGTACATCATCTCGGTTGGGAATCCGAAGTTTGACAAAACACCAACTCTTCCAACCGGAGTACATCATCTCGGTTGGGAATCCAAAGTTGGACAAAACACCAACTCTTCCAACCGGAGTACATCATCTCGGTTGGGAATCTGAAATTGGACAAAACACCAACTCTTCAAGCCGGAGTACACCATCTCGGTCCATAACATTAAATGAAAGTCCAAGTGCTAAAGCAAAATGACTTCTATAAATTGACAAAAAGAATTACATGCTGTAGTGCAAGCCAAAAAGTTCTTTGCACAAGAAAAGAAAGCAAAAGCTTAAAAATAATACAGTTTCAAGTTGGCCGCATTCCATGGCCGGGATATTGCTCTTCCCTCTAAATCCTCCAAGTAGTAAGCCCCCTTGCCCGCCAGACTGGTGATCTTGTATGGTCCTTCCCAATTTGCCCCTAGCTTGCCTTCTCCTGGCACCAGGGTGTTGCCCATAACCTTCCTCAAAACCCAATCACCAACCTTGAATGGTCTGGGGTGCACCGTCTTGTTGTATTTCTTGGAGAGCTCTTGTTGGTAGACGGCCACATGGATGAGGGCCTTCTCCCAACGCTCTTCCACTAGGTCCAATTCCAAGGCAATAGCCTCGGCATTCAGTTCGGGCTCGAAACTCTCGCTTCGTAGGGTGGGCATGCCAACTTCCAGGGGTATGACTGCCTCCATGGCATAAGCCAAAGCATATGGAGTTTCCCCGGTAGAACGCCGCGGGGTTATCCGGTATGCCCAAAGGACGCTGGGTAATTCCTCAGCCCATTTTCCCTTTGCCTTCTCCAGCCGTTTCTTCAACCCATCCAGTATAGTCTTGTTTGATGCCTTGGCTTGACCATTGGACTGCGGGTAAGCCGGGGTGGAGTTGTAGAATTCTATCTTCAGCTCTTCGCAAAATCCTCTGAATAGGCGACCATCAAACTGGGTGTCGTTGTCAGAGATCAAGATCTTGGGGACGCCAAACCGCGTGACCACGTTCTGCCAGACAAACCGCTTCACGTCTTTTTCTTTGATGGTTGCCAAGGGCTCAGCTTCAATCCATTTCGTGAAGTAATCTGTGGCTGCGATGAAAAATTTTCGGTTGCCCGGTGCTGTTGGCAGTGGTCCTACTATATCTAGCCCCCACATGGCGAAAGGCCAAGGACTGGTGAGGGGAAGAAGTTCCCTAGCAGGCTGATGGATCTGATGGGTGAATTTCTGGCATTTTTCGCACTTGCGGACGTACTTTTGTGCGTCGACCTGCATGCACGGCCACCAGTATCCCTGCGAAATAGCTCGGTAGGCCAAGGATCTGCCCCCTATGTGACTGCCACAAATGCCTTCATGAATTTCGTACAAGAAGGCCTCCACACTATTTGGGTGCACGCACTTTAGATAAGGACCGGTGAAGGACTTTTTATACAGCGCACCAGATGGAGAGAGCCAAAACCGCGCTGACTTCACCCGGATTTTATGGGCTTCTTTCTTGTCAGTTGGTAGAGTCCGGTCTCTGAGGAATAAGATCAAGGGGTCCATCCAGGAAGGCCCTAGCGCGGCGCAGAGTACAGCCGTCTACCCGGCGTCTTCAATGCTTGGCCACGGAAGAAAGTCAATTAACAAGGGATTTGGAGACGTACTGTCTACCATGGAAGCGAGGCCGGCCAGTTCATCAGCACGGCTGTTTTCTTCACGACCAATTTGTTGGACTCTAATTGCCTCAAACAGCTTGATATGCTCCCTGACCAGAGCTTGGTACTTCGCCATTCTGTCGTCCTTGGCTTCGTAAATCCCAGAGACTTGGTTAACCACAAGCTGGGAATCACTGTACACTAGGAGCTCGGCAGCCTTCATTTGAATTGCGCTCTTGAGCCCGGCGAGAAGGGCCTCGTACTCAGCCTCATTGTTAGATGCTGGGAAGCCGAGCGTGATAGAATGTTCAATGGTTAGGCCATCCGGGGAGATAAGAACGATACCTAGGCCGGCACTATGACGGTTGGACGCTCCATCAACAAAAAGCTTCCACATTTCCCCCACAAAAAGCTTCCAGCAGTCTGATGGGTCCTGAGAGTTGCGAACGGCAATGAGATCACAACTGCTCGGCTGTGCGGTTTCAAGTGCTGTGTTGACCTGTTCCAATTCAGTCCCCATTGGTGATTCGGCACCGGACTCAGCAAGTTGATCTATGATGCTCAAGTCCGTAGGTGAATCATCAGGTTGCGGTGTTAAGCCGGCCGCAGGTTCTGAGCTGTGTGGGTCCATTCCTACCCCCCTTAGTGATGCGAGACCGGATAGAGCGGATGTTGCGGTGATATTTAACTCCGTCATCGCATCACCGGGTGGTAAAACCGTGCAAACTGAGGGTGCTTCAACGGTGCGCGCAAACTCCGCGTCGCTACCTCCTCTAACTGGTTGTACCTCGGTTGGTCTTGCATGCATCTCATCATCTGCCACGGTAATATCGACCGGGCATACCGGATGAGTGCCAGGTGAGAACTCGGCGACGAAATCTGCCAAGGTCTGGGCTTTGATAGCGGTGCGCGGTTGGAACTTCACATCAAACTGTCCCAACTCGACTGCCCACTTAAGAATTCGGCCTGAAAAGTCTGCCCGTTCAAACAAGGCCTTGAGGGGAAACTCGGTCAGTACGACGATGGTATGGGCGTGAAAATAATGCGCCAACTTCCTTGAAGCCATCATTAATGCCAACGCAAGCTTTTTCAGCGGCAAATATCTCGTCTCAGCCGGCAGCAAGGTCTTGCTGACATAAAAAAATTGGGAAGTGCTTGAGTCCTTCAGCGCGAACTAGCACGGCACTGACCGCGTGCTGAGAGACGGCAAGGTAAAGGTAAAGTTCCTCTCCCGGTTTTGGTGTAACCAACAGTGGCGGAGTAGACAGATATTCCTTGAGCTCAGCCAAAGCTCGGTCACACTCTGCGTCCCATGAGAACTTTAACTTCAATGCTTGAAAGAAAGGGCGGCAGTGATCTGATGACCGGCTTATAAACCGATTAAGCGCGGCGGCCATCCCGGCCAGATGCTGCACGTCCTTAGCTGAGCTGGGCTGTTTCAATTCTTGCACGGCTCTGATCTGAGTAGGATCTGCTTCGATGCCTCGGTTCGTGACTAAGAATCCCAAAAAAAATTCAGATCCCACGCCGAAGGCACACTTGGACGCATTCAATCGCAGCTTGTGCTTCTTTAGAATGGAAACATCTCAGCTAAGTCGGACAAATGGTTTGCTTCATGTCGGCTCTTCACCACCATATCATCGATGTAAGCCTCCATTGTCCGGCCAAGCAAAGGAGCAAACATTTTGGTCACCATCCTCTGAAAGGTTGCTCCGGCGTTCTTCAAACCAAAAGGCATGACTCGGTAGCAGAAGAGTCCCCTTGGAGTCGTGAAAGAGGTGATCTCTCGGTCAGGCCCATACATGGCGATCTGGTGGTAGCCGCGGTAGGCATCCAAGAAACTGAGCCTATTATGTCCAGCCGTCAAGTCCACTAGCTGGTCAATGCGCGGCAAAGGGAAGCTATCTTTGGGACAAGCTCGGTTGACTGTCTTATAGTCGACACAAACTCGCCACTTTCTATTCTTCTTGGGCACCACTACTGTGTTAGAAATCCACCGAGGGTAGTGCACTTCCTGAATTGCTCGTGCCTCAAGCAGGTTCTTAACCTCCTCTGCAACTACCTCGACGTGATGCAGTGCCGATCTCCTTGTTCGCTGGATGACTGGCTTTGCTCCTGGGAAGACATTGAGGTGATGGTAGATAAAACTTGGATCGAGGCCAGGCATGTCGTAGGGCGACCACGCGAAGACTTCGATGTTGGCCATTAAAAACTCAACCATCTCGGTCCTCTCTATGGTCATGAGACTTGAGCCGAGCAAGAAGAACTTGTTCGGCTTTTCTGTATCAATTCGCACCTCAACCAATTCCTCAACAGCCTTGTCTTCGGCCTTGGTGCCCACATCATCTAGGACACCCTGGTCTTCCGGTCCCTCAATCATTTGAACGAATCCTTTGGCAACCTGACTTCCGTTGACCGCCACAAAGCACTGCTTGGACATGACCTGATCGCCCTAAATCTCCTCGATAGCCCCCATAGCCGAGGGGAATCGCATCACCTGATGGTAGGTCGACGCTACGGCTTGCATTGTGTGCAGTCATCCCCTTCCAAGGATAAGGTTGTACGTTGAAGGCACTTGCAGCACCCAAAACTCCACTTGTTTGACCACGGATCCCGCTTTAACCGGCAGGATAATCTTTCCCAAGGGCCACTCCGGTTGCGAGTTAAATCCAACCAGTGGCGAAGTTGCCGGAGCCAAGTCTGTCTCACGGAGTTTGAGCTGCTTGAACGCATCATAATACATGATCTCGACCGAGCTTCCCTGATCGATCAAGATCCGTCTAACATCGAACTCTTTGACGCGTAGTGTTACTACCAGGGTATCATTGTGCGGCGTCTGGATACGCTCTAGATCCCTTGAGGTGAAACTAATCACGTCTTTTTCTTCTGTCTTCCCCCTTTTGATGGCAGGCTGTACCGACAAAACTTTCCGCATATGTTCTGCCTTTTTTATCATTCCCCGGAGTTCGCAAACACGCTCCGGCTCTACGATGCCGTGGATGACGTTAATGATTCCTTGTGGTGGTGCGTCTCGGTCATCCTGTCCCCTGGGATCGACCGGAGCCTGATTCGACTTTACGCCGCCGTCAATGTAAAGATCTAAGTGCCCGGCCGCGACCAGCTCTTCTAAGTGTTGCCGTAATGGAAAACAATCCTCTATTCTGTGGCCCCTCTCCCGGTGGAATGTGCAACGATACCGCGGATTGTAGCCCTTCTGCCCATCGCCCAACTTAGCAGGAAACCGGACACACTCCTCGTCTCGGATTTCACTAAGTATGCGATAAATTGGAATCTTAAAGACCGTAGTGATGCCAGTCCTTGCCTTTAATCTTCTGTCGGCATCCGCAACATCATCCCGGGCGTAGTCATCCCGGTCGTGCCGACGTCCCCTACCCCGGTTCTTACGATTTGTGCCACGGTCTGATTCCTCCGCTCTGTCACTTGAGCGACTGGACTCTTGCCCAACTGCGTGCACTTTGCCTGCTGCCTTCTTGTTTGTCACGACCGGAGTTGCCTTGATGGTGGATGCTGACGCGTCATCCTCTACTCGGATGTGCTCATTGATGCGCTGCATGAGCTGGCCCATGGAGGTTGGTTGGTGCATGGTCAGCGAGTCCCACAATCTATGGCCGACCGGGAGTCCACGCTTATATTGCGTGATTGCGAGGTTGACCGGGCAGTCCAAGATCTCGTTGAAGGTCTCCCAGTACCTTGAGTTGTACGCCTTCAGTGTGTCGCACGGTTCCATCTTGACACTAAGCAAGTGATCGACTTCCTTCGGTGTTTTTGTGTTGGTTTTGAAGCGAGTAACAAACGCCTCGGCCAACTGATGCCACCTTTGTATGCTCCCTTCCGGCAGCCTCTCGAACCACTTTAAGCCCAGCTCGCCCAAACTTGACGGGAAGATTAGGCACATAAGTCCGTCATTTCGCCTATGTCCGGCCATAACCTGTCGGAAGTGGCTCACATGCATGTAAGGATCGGTTTTTCCGTCGTAGAGTGTGAACTTAGGCTGGTGGAAGCCTGCCGGAAGCGGTGTTGTTTCTATTTCCAGGGAAAAAGGGGTGGCACTCAGCCTAGCCAAATCCGTATCTTCAAAGAGTGGCACTACTTGGCAGGGTGGAGGCATTCCGACCTCCTCGCTAGCATGAACCCCATAGGATAACCACTGGAACACCGGTATTCTCTGAGCTTCGCGCCGGCGAGCCCGCTCCTTTAAGACTGCCCGCAGATCCTCTGAATGAGCGGAGTAAGAGTACCTCGACGTCGTCTCCGGGCGTGAGGGTTTGTAGGTGCTGTCTTGCGCGCTAGACTTCTCTGCACCCGCGTCGGAATCACCAACCTGGTAACTTCTGGTAATAGATATGGACTGAGTACGTCGCTGACTCTGTCCGCCTGAACGGTGGGAGAGGGTGCGCTCACTGTGGTCTCCCACTCCAGCTACACCTTTCCCTTTGACATGCCGCTTCAGATCCTCCATCTCCGCCGCCATTCGCCGGATGACAGCATCTTGGTCCCTCAACTTACTCTCCAGTCGCCTGGCGTGTGAGTCTCTCCTCCGCCGGTGACCGTCTGGACTCCGTGAATGACCATGACTCCTTCCGCGTTTATCCCGCGCGTCTACTGACTGTCCTCCAGTGGGCGTCCCCAAGTCCGCCATTGGATGGATGGCGGGAGGACCTTTTCTCGTTCGGATGAACTCCGGGGTGGCTCCATCTATGGCAGACAACGGAAACTCGTCATTGTTCGCCATGGACGGCGATCAGACGAACCAGGAAGACAAGGTTTTTTCTGTCAATTTCCCACAGACGGCGCCAATTGTACGGGGAGCAAATATTCCGGCAAGCCCGTACTCCTTTCTTCCAAGCTCCGTCGCTGTCCGATCACCTGCGAGCCAATAAGGGTGAGCTACCCGGCGGTGTGTTGCCGGAAAAACCCTCCAATGATCTAGTTAGAACACACCTCAGGATAGAGAGAGAAAGAGGGAGAAGTGTTTGAGTGTAAAAATTCCTTACAAAGTGTTCATCCCCGCGTATGGGGGGCGCAGACATGCTTATATACCCTCTGTGCCCCATATCTACTCCCAGTCATCTCCCGACATGTGGCTCCGCTATCCCATCTGTCAGCATAAACCTTGCTGAACATCACCTAATCTCAACTGCCTGCCATCACAGCTGGAGCTCGGCAGCCGAGCTGCTCTATCCGTGGCTGTGCCATGCCGTGCTTCATACCCAAGCACTTCTCTGACTAAGACCAAGGAGGACCGGGCTAGGCGGCATCTCGGCAGAGCCTAGCCCAAGGCACCTCCTGTGGTCGGCCTTTCTGCCGGTCAAACGGCTACCTCGGCTGACCACGCCTTTCCGGGCGCCGGTCACTCGACTTGTCTAGCTTCGGCCATCCTCGGACCGAGCATCCCGGTCCGACCGAGCACTGCCTTGCCGAGCAGTTCCTTTACGGTCTGGGGCGACACACACTCGGCCCAAGTTCTGCCCGGCCCAAGCTCTAGCAGCCCATCTCTGGGCGGATAATCGATCATCTCGGCCCCATGCACCGTTGGGCTCTCGACCTGCTCGGCCGTTACCTCGGCCCAACTCCAGATCATAAATCACCCTCTCACTTATCATCCTAGCATAGTGTATATATATCTCCACAAGTGTGTGTAACAAAGAATAACCATTGAATAAAATAATTGTTCAATTCATATACTCTGTCTCGAGTATCTTCTAATGTTGAGATAAGATTTACAGAGTCCAGAATCTTCCGAATTGTAGTTGCCTGCTTAGATTGATCGCTTAGTTGCATGCTTAACATTCTCATCTTCTTATACTTATCATCCTAGCATAGTGTATATATACCTCCATAAGTGTGTGTAACAAAGAATAACCATTGAATAAAATAATTGTTGAATTCATGTACTCTGTCTCAAGTTGGTATCAGAGCCAATCTTCTCATGGCAACCGAAATTTCTTCCTCTAATAACACTACTGCTACTTCATCTAATTCTGTACCACTTTCATCTTCTTCATCCCTTACCCATGCTTGCCATTTTATCTCTCTCAAACTCACCTCTAAAAATTTTTTATATTGGAGGACCCAACTTCTCCCTTATCTTCGCGGCCAACATCTCTTTCAATACATTGGCGGTACGCTTCCTTGCCCGCCGTCCACCACTACCATTGATGGTACAGCCACAACCAACCCTGCCCACCCTGTTTGGGAATGACAAGATCAACTCATTTTGAGTCTTCTTATCGCTTCTCCTTCAGAGGATATTCTTCCCCTCGCTGTTGGTTGCGCTTCTTCTCGCGCACTATGGCTCACTCTTGAGCAGTCCGTTGCTTCGTCGTCTCATACTCGGCTGCTCCAACTTCGTCTGGGTCTTCAGTAACTCAAGCAAAATAATCGTCCTGCTACCGTTTATCTTCAGGAGGCCAAATCTTTTGCTGATGAACTTACCGCTGCTGGTGCACCTCTTTTATCAGCAAAGTTTAATTTATATGAGTTCCAAGGCATTCACTCTAATTTTAAAGATCTCGTCACGACCCTCACTGCTCGTTCAGACCCTGTTTCCTTTTTCGAATTGCATAGTCTTCTCTTAAGTCATGAATTCCTTCACCGTCGGGACACTACGCCTCCGGCCTCTATTACTGCTCCACAGGCCAATTTCACCCAAACTACTTCCCGAGGCCGATTCCGTGGTGGTTCCACCCGTGGTGGCCGTGGTCGTGGACGCACCCGTGATCGTTCTTTTCCTTCTTATGGTTCTGGCTCTTTCGGGGGGTGTTCGTCCCCTGTTTCTTGGCTCAGGCTTGTCTCATGATGGTCTTCTTCCTACACCCTCCAATGATATCAGAGTTCGCTGTCAACTTTGCACCCGCATGGGTCACACTTCCGCTCAATGCTATCATCGTTTTGATCGAACTGTGGTTTCAAGTGCACATTTCACTCATTTCTGCCGGTCATCTTCCAGCACAGTCGTTTCGGTTCTTCCGTGATAAGCTGCAAATTCGTTCCCTCGAATGTTCAGCTTGAGGCGGGCTGTTGAGATAAGATTTACAGAGTCCAGAATCTTCCGAATTGTAGTTACCTGCTTAGATTGATCACTTAGTTGCATACTTATCATATTCATCTTCTTATACTTATCATCCTAGCATAGTGTATATATAACTCCACAAGTGTGTGTAACAAAGAATAACCATTGAATAAAATAATTGTTCAATTCATATACTCTGTCTCGAGTATCTTCTAATGTTGAGATAAGATTTACAGAGTCCAGAATCTTCTGAATTGTAGTTGCCTGCTTAGATTGATCACTTAGTTGCATGCTTATCATTCTCATCTTCTTATACCTATCATCCTAGCATAGTGTATATATACCTCCACAAGTGTGTGTAACAAAGAATAACCATTTAATAAAATAATTGTTCAATTCATATACTCTGTCTCAGGTTGGTATCAGAGCCAATCTTCTCATGGCATCCAAAATTTCTTCCTCTAATAACACTACTGCTATTTCATCTAATTCTGTACCACCTTCATCTTTTTCATCCCTTACCCATGCCCACAATTTTATCTCTCTCAAACTCACCTCTAAAAAAATTTTATATTGGAAGACCCAACTTCTCCCTTATCTTCGTGGCCAACATCTCGTTCAATACATTGACGGTACTCTTCCTTGCTCACCGTCCACTACTACCATTGACAGTACAACCACAACCAACCCTGCCCACTCTGTTTGGGAACGACAAGATCAACTCATTTTGAGTCTTCTTATCGCTTCTCTTTCAGAGGATATTCTTCCCCTCGTTGTTGGTTGCGCTTCTTCTCACGCACTGTGGCTCACTCTTGAGCAGTCCCTTGCTTATCCGTCTCATACTCGACTGCTCCAACTCTGTCTGGGTCTTCAGCAACTCAAGCAAAATGATCGTCTTGTTGCCGTTTATCTTCAGGAGGCCAAATCTTTTGATGATGAACTTGCCGTTGCTGGTGAACCTCTTTCATCAGCAGAGTTTAATTTATATGTGTTCCAAGGCATACACTCTGATTTTAAAGATCTCGTCACGACCCTCACCGCTCGTTCGGACCCTGTTTCCTTTTTCGAATTGCATAGTCTTCTCTTAAGTCATGAATTCTTTCACCGTTGGGACACTACGCCTCCGGCCTCTATTACTGCTTCACAGGCCAATTTCACTCAAACTACTTCTCGAGGCCGATTCTGTAGTGGTTCCACCCGTGGTGGCCGTGGTCATGGACACACTCGTGATCGTTCTTTTCCTTCTTATGGTTGTGGCTCTTTCGGGGGTGTTCGTCCCCCGTTTCTTGGCTCAGGCTTGTCTCATGATGGTCTTCTTCCTACACCCTCCAATGACACCAGAGTTTGTTATTAACTTTGCACCCGTATGGGTCACACTGCCGCTCAATGCTATCATCGTTTTGATCGAACTGTGGCTCTAAGTGCACATTTCACTCCTTTTTGCCCGTCTTCTTCTAGCCCTTCTGGTGATCCGAGTTTCTCCTTCTCCTCTCAATATAATTGGTTTCTGGACACCGGGGCCACTCACCTTGTCACCCCGGATCTTGCCTCTCTCTCTCACATTGAAGATTATCATGGCCCTTCTCATCTTTGGGTTGGCAACAGTATGGGTATTCCTATCTCAACATACTTGAGACAGAGTATATGAATTGAACAATTATTTTATTCAATGGTTATTCTTTGTTACACATACTTATGGAGATATATATACACTATGCTAGGATGATAAGTATAAGAAGATGAGAATGATAAGCATGCAACTAAGTGATCAATCTAAGTAGACAACTACAATTCGGAAGATTCTGGACTTTGTAAATCTTATCTCAACAGCCCCCCCAAGCTGAACATTCGAGATAACGAATTTGCAGCTTGTCACAGACGAATCGGAACGACTGTGCTGGAAGCCCCTTGGTGAAGATATCCGCAACCTGGTCCTTAGTGGAAATGAACTGAATTTGAAGCTCTTGGCAAGCCACCCTTTCACGGACAAAGTGAAAATCAATCTCGACATGCTTGGTACGAGCATGGAAGTTGAGGTTAGCCGATAAATAGGTAGCGCCGAGATTGTCACACCATAAAATCGGTGGGGCAGAGAAGGACACACCGAGCTCAGAAAGTAAGGAGGTAAGCCATGAAATTTCAGTGGATGTGTCAGCCAAGGCCTTGTATTCAAACTCAATAGAGGTGCGAGCCACCGTCCGTTGCTTCCGAGAGGACCAAGACACTAAGTTGTCACCAAGAAAAACAGCATACCCACGCGTAGATTTACGATCATCAACACTACCTGCCTAATCGGCATCAGAAAAGGCTTGCAGACAAGTAGGAGAGGCAGATCGAATCAGAAGCCCATAATCGCAAGTATGTCTGAGATAGCGAAGGATTCGCTTGACGGCTTGCCAGTGGTCTTCCGTCGGTGAATGCATAAAATGGCAAACCTTGTTGATAGCAAAAGAGATATCCGGTCTTGTCAAGGTGAGGTATTGAAGGGACCCAACCACCATTCGATAGCGTGTAGGATCACCCAAGGGAGAGCCGTGAGCAGAAATAAGCTTGGAGGTGGTGGAGATGGGCGTCTGAATAGGCTTGGAGTGATGCATACCAGACTTGTTTAATAAATCCAAAATATACTTTCGTTGAGAGAGTAATAACCCAGAAGACTGGTAATGAGCTTCAATGCCCAAAAAATAATGGAGAGCACCAAGATCTTTGATGGCAAATTCTTGGCCAAGAGTATGAAGTAGTTATTGCATAAAATCTGAGGAGTTACCAATGAGCAATATGTCATCAACATAAATGAGGAAATAGACTAGAATACTGCCATGACGATAATAAACAAAGAGCTATCTGCTTTTGATGGAGTAAAGTTGTGTGTGATTAAAAAACCAATGAGGTGAGAAAACCAAGCACGTGGAGCTTGTTTTAAACCATAGAGAGATTTGTGAAGCTTGCACACGAACGATGGATGATTGTCATCAACAAACCCAGGTGGTTGATGCATGAACACCTCCTCTTGAAGAACACCATGTAAAAAGGCATTGTGAACATCAAGTTGACGAACCGACCAACCATATGAAGTAGCAAGAGACAAGACAGTGCGGATAGTAGTGGGTTTAACCACCGGACTGAAAGTTTCAAAATAATCAAGACCTTCTTGTTGATGAAACCCCTTTGCAACCAAGCGCGCCTTGTGACGCTCAATAATACCATCGGCCCGACGTTTTATTCGAAACATCCATTTACAACCCACAATATTCATACTAGGAGTAGCGACTTGCAAACTCCAAGTGCTATTTTTTGATAAGGGCAGTAATTTCTGTCGTCATGGCTTGACGTCAAACGGGTGATTTATTTGCGGAAGTGAAACAAGTGGGTTCAAGGGATTCAACCGATGTAGAAGAGGTGGCGAGTAATGCAGTGGGTTTAGAAAACATATGGCGAAGAACCATTGGGTGAGTTCGCAAAGGAGCAGGGGAAGGGAGGGAAGGGGAAGTGAGGTCCACCATGAGATTAAGATCACGAGGATTATGGTAAAAGGAAGCCGGTGTGGAAGGTAAGCTGGTAGGAGTAAGGGAAGAGGAGGTAAGGGACGGTGGGGAAGATGGCAGTGGTAAGGCAGTGGGTAAATGAGGGACAAGAGGCGGAGACAGAGCCTGAACAAGTTGATGTTGAGCAGCAGCAACAGTGGGCCGCAGCCCAGCAGTGTGTGGCATGGAAGAAACAGGCCATGAGACAGCAGGGGACGGGAAAGCAGCTGTAGAGGAGGACTGAAGTGGAGGAGTAAACACAGGACAATGAATGGAAGAAGACTCAACATGTATGGGTGACACAAGATAAGAACCCGAAAAAGAGGGAGTGAGAATAGAAGATGGGGGCCGTAGGGTTGAAAATGGAAAGGTCGATTCATCAAACCGGACATGGCGAGCAATATAAGTGCGGGTAGTGACGGGATCGAGACATCGATAACCAAGGTGAGAGGGACTATATCCAAGAGAAAACACACGGAGTGGACCGAAAAGACATTTTATGTTTGTTGTAGGGGCGAAGAAATGGAAAACAAAAACATCCAAAAAAATTTAAAAATTTGTAGTCCGGGGATTTTGCGAAAAGACATTGTAAAGGACCAAGATTATTAGTGACCCTAAACGGCATGCGATTGATGAGGTAAACAACAGTTTCAAACGTAAAGTCCCAATATTTATAAGGCACAGATGCATGAACAAGAAGGGTGAGACCGGTTTCAACAATATGACGGTGACGGCGTTCCACCGGGCCATTTTGCTCATGAGTATGTGAATAGGGGTGACGGTGAATAATGCCCATGGGTTGAAAATATGTATTGAGTTTGCAATATTCACCACCCCAATCGGTTTGAATAATTTTAATTTTGCGTAAGAATTGGCGTTCAACCAAAGCTTGAAATTTAGGAAATATTTGGAAAACATCAGATTTATGAGAGATAGGAAAATACCAAATAAATTTTGAATAATCATCCAGAAATATTACAAAGAATTTGTGACCATTACTGGACAATACTGGGGATGGACCCCAAACAACACTAAAAACTAGATCTAAAGGAGCTAAACTACGACGGGAGGAAGATGGTAAGGAGAGCCTTGATGATTTGCCAAGTTGACAAGCAGGACACATTGCAGCAGGGGACTTGTTGGAAACCGAAAGATTATGAGACCGGAGAATTTGACGAAGGACATGGTGATGTGGATGACCAAGACGACCATGCCAATGGGTGGAGGACACAACTTCGGAGGAGAGTGCGGTAGGAGAAACTAGGGAAGGAGAGAAGCGGTGAAGACCACCATCATTATTGCCGTGGAGTAAAACTTTCTTGGAGAGTTGATCCTTAACCAAAAAATGTGAGGGGTAAAATTCAAAGAAAACGTTATTATCTTTAGTAAATTGATGAACCGATAATAAAGATTTTGAAAATGTGGGCACATGAAGAACAGGGGAAACTGTAAAAGTGGTGGAGGGAGAGGTGATAGAGGATAAACCAATATAAGAGCTAGGAATACCCATACCGTTGCCAACTCGAAGATGAGAAGGGCCATGATAATCTTCAATTTATGTCTTAATCTCATTCCCTTTCCCCCCTTTCCCCTGCTACTTTGCGAACTCACCCAATGGTTTTTCGCCATATGTTTTCTAAACCCACTGCATTACTCGCCACCTCTTCTACTTCAGCTGAATCCCTTGAACCCACCTGTTTCACTTCCGCAAATAAATCACCCGTTTGGCGTCAAGCCATGATGACAGAAATTACTGCCCTTATCAGAAATGGCACTTGGAGTTTGCAACCCGCTACTCCCAGTATGAATATTGTGGGTTCTATCATCCATCGTTCGTGTGCAAGCTTCACAAATCTCTCTATGGTTTAAAACAGGCTCCGCATGCTTGGTTTTCTCGCCTCACTAGTTTTTTAATCACGCACAACTTTACTCCATCAAAAGCAGATAGCTCTTTGTTTATTTATCGCCATGGCAGTATTCTGGTTTATTTCCTCATTTATGTTGATGACATATTGCTCACTAGTAACTCCTCAGATTCTATGCAGCAACTACTTCATACTCTTGGCTAAGAATTTGCCATCAAAGATCTTGGTGCTCTCCATTATTTTTTGGGCATTGAAGCTCATTACCAGCCTTCTGGGTTATTACTCTGTCAACGAAAGTATATTTTGGATTTATTAACCAAGTCTGGTATGCATCACTCCAAGCTTGTTCAGACGCCCATCTCCACCACCTCCAAGCTCACTTCTGCAGAGGGAGTGGAAATAGAAGATGGGGGCTGTGGGGTTGAAAATGGAAAGGTCGATTCATCAAACCGGACATGGCGAGCAATATAAATGCGGGTGATGACGGGATCGAGACATCGATAACCAAGGTGAGAGGGACTATATCCAAGAAAAACACACGGAGTGGACCGAAAAGACATTTTATGTTTGTTGTAGGGGCGAAGAAATGGAAAACAAAAACACCCAAAAAATTTTAAAAATTTGTAGTCCTGGGATTTTGCGAAAAGACATTGTAAAGGAGCAAGATTATTAGTGACCCTAGACGGCATGCGATTGATGAGGTAAACAGCAGTTTCAAACGCAAAGTCCCAATATTTATAAGACACAGATGCATGAGCAAGAAGGGTGAGACCGGTTTCAACAATATGACGGTGACAGCGTTCCACCGGGCCATTTTGCTCATGGGTATGTGGACAGGGGTGACGGTGAATAATGCCCGTGGGTTGAAAATATGTATTGAGTTTGCTCCACCCATCAATCGCATGGGTTAAATAATGCCCATTGGTATTTTTTAATATTTTTTTATATAGATTTTTTTTTACGTATATTTTATTTTTTTTAAGTGTATTTAGAGTGTGTTCACCTAAAAATATAAACAAACTAAAATATATATATATATAAAAAAGAGTTCACTAAATACAATAAAATATGTAAAAGAAGATACCAAAAACATTTTATTAAAAAAAAACAAACTAAACAAATATAAGTGTTTTACTTTGGTCTCATCCTAATGAACCGATCTATATGTACTTTAGTGGAATAACCATTTGCTTCTAATGTACTCGTTAATTCACAATTCTGTTTTTGTCAACTTCCGATGTGGTTTCTCTAATGATTCTAACAACTAAAAACTAACTGCTAGCTGCACTTTTATCACAAAAGTTATGAATCAGGTATTATTATCAAATATGAACATTGAAGATTATTTTTTTCCATTACAATAAATTATTATTGTAATGTTGTTTGAAATAAACTTTTTTAGTAATTTTTTTATTTATGGTTAATTTGGACGGAACATAGGTCTACGTGGGCTCAACATGCGATACAAGTGTATATGGGCCAGATTACTTTAAAATTGGTTAGTCCAATTTGGGAGGGCTAAATGGACTATAAATTTTGATCCAAAAGGCCAACCAGACCTTAATTCCCCAACCAAAAAAAAAAAAAAAAAAGATTTTGTTTGTTGAATTGCACTTCTTTATTTTTATTTTTATTACCTCATCTACACAACAAATGATATGTGTGTACATCAATGCCATTATACTTAGAAAATAATGGGTCCTATAGTGACACATGAATTCGTTGTTTAAATAATAAACACAATAACGATGATATTTCTACTACTTTGCTCTTAATTTGGAAAACAAACATTAACTATAAGAGAACTCTTCGTTTATATTTGAATAATAGAGAGTTTTGAAGCGAAACTACATAATCAAAAAAGTGAATTTACCTTTAAAAAAAATATTAGGATGATTACATTTTTATTATATTTTGCTTGTCATCTCTTTTAGCACAATTAAAATTTTAAAACAATGAATCTCACATGAATCCATTAATATCCAACTACTGTGATTATGCCATATTAGGTGCCATATACTTTGATGAAAAAAATACAATAAATATATTATGTAACACTAATGATTATAATCACTAAATTATTGTAATTATAATTTAATAATTTAAATTTAAATTATTAAATTGTATACTTTATTAACCTGTTATGTTGTGATAATAAACACAATAAATTTATAGCAGAAAAAATCATGAGAAACCAATTTCGATCAGTGGGCTACAATCCGAGTTGATTGTTAGAATTATTTTAGAAAAATAGTTAAAACTTATATTTCAGCTTTTAACTTATTTTAGATCATGTCATCTTTTACATTTTTTACACATTTTTAAAAAAAAATAAAAAAAAAAAATTTTAGTCACCTTAAAACACCCTTTAAAAACATATATGGTGTGTTTGGTTTGTGTTTGTAGGGTAGTTTTTGAGATAAAAAATACGAAAACTTGTTTGGTTTGTCTTTTTTCATAAATGGTTTTGAAAAATTATTTTGGGGAGAGAGTTTTAAAAAAAAGTGATTGATTTGATGTATATGAGAGTGAGTGTGATTTTGAAAACGACCTCCGCTACGTAACTCGAAATTTTTTAGCACGAATTTGGCTCGACACCAAAACAACGTCGTTTTGGTGTCGTTTTTTTCTTTTTTCTTTTTTCTTGTGTTGTTTGCAGAGAAGGAGAACGGAGAGGAAGAAGAAAAGGAAGAAGAAAAAGAAGGGAGAAGAAGAAGGGTGGAGAAGAAGATCGGGAGGAGAAGGAAGGAGGGAGGGGAGGGGGCCATAAAAATCGGGCTGGAGGAGGAGGCGGGGCTGCGCCGGGCTAGCTACTGCGACGAACTAGACAGGAGGGGGTTGCGATTGCGACTGCGACGATTGGCGAGGCGATGGTGCGACGATCGGCGAGGAAGTGAGGAGATGGTGCTGCGACGACGGCGGCGAGGTGACTGCGACGGCGGCGGTGTTGCCTCCTCCTCTTTCTCTTCTCCTCTCTTCTTCCTCTCTTCTCTCCCTCTTTCTCCTCTCCTCTTCCCTCTGTTTGTGCAGAGCTCCTTTGCTTGAAAAGGGAAAAAAATATTCGAGCCGTTTCGAGCCGTAGAGTTTCGAGTTCTGGATCATTTTCGTTTTGAAAAATAGGTAACCAAACAAAATTTTGAGATTTTTTTTAAAAAAAATTATTTAGTTTGATTACTCTTAAATATTTATTCCTAAAGAATTTTTTTCAAATTTTTTTTTGAAAAATAAACCAAACAAGCCCATAAACTCGCGTTTGAGAAATGGGTTTTTACGGTGACAATAGCCTGAACGGTTAAAAAAGAAAAAAACAAATACAAACAAAATAAATCACCCAGTTTAAAAAAAAAACAAAACAAATCAAAACAAAATAAAATAAAATGAATCAGGTGCCTTGCCAGTTCTGTGTGGATGCTACAGGTAGTGAAAAGTCAGTTTTGCCCCTGTGTGCATTGATGAACACACCAACCGAGAGCTAGCTGTTGCTTTGGTTTCATTTCTGTTGAATGGTCAATGCCACGTCACCAAATTATGCTTGGAACAAGAGCGTGTGTTGTAGGGAGAAAGAATCACTTTGATTCTCATTTTTTAAAAACAGTTTTCAAAAAATTTTACATTTTTATTTTTCGTGTTTTTTTATTTTTAATAAATTTTTTTAATATTTTATGTAAATTTTTTACTTTTTAGACACACCTAACATAAATATACTTAAAAAGTAAAAAAATTGTAAAAAAAATCTTTTAAAAATTCACTAAATACCAAAAATACAAAAAAAAAATATAAGAATTTAGTACATTTTTTATATTTTTATGTATTTCTTAATTTTTTAAAATATTTTTTCACAATTTTTTTAATTTTTAGACACATCTAAGTAAGGTGCATCTAAAAAAGTAAAAAAAATGTTTAAAATTTTAAAAATATTCACTAAAAATAAAAAAACACAAAAATAAAAAAACTCAATTTTTAAAAAACTTAATCTAAAAAACTCAAACCAAACACAATAAATAATATTGTTCGTCCTGTGTGTTTTGATTAATGGGGAGGATATTGATAAGGAATTACAAATGGGAACTTACGACAAGGCCCAAAAAGAGATTAGGAGTGTTGATATTGGTCATGTTTGGTAGGATTTATTTTTAATTTATTTTAGTTTTTATTTTAATTTAAGTTATTTTGATGTGTTTGGTTCAGTTTAACAATACAGGTTATAATTTTTTGTAAGTCAAAAATCAATTTATTCTTTAAATGGGAGAAAAAAAAAACTTAATTCATAAATTAAAAATCAACTTATGCTCACATCTATAAATTATAAACGGTTAAATTATAAATTATACTGTAATCGTTTTTACACAACTTTACAAAACAAGACCAGTAAATCTAACTCAAAACAAGCCATCAGCAACATACAACAAAGCCCAAACCAAAACTCCCCCATATAAGACTCTCATTGAAGATGCACAGCTTCTACTCAAGAGGTGTAATTACTCTCTAGGCCACGCACTCAGAGAGGGGGTAACAAGGTTGTTGACAAAACACACCCCTAGGGATGGCAATTTAAACCCGGCCTGATGGGGACCCGATCCCCCGACCCCGATTGGAACGGTTTTTTTCCGAAAATTATCTCCATAGGGCCGGGGATGGTATTGAAAATTAAATCCCCGATAATTTTCGGGCCGGGGACGGAAATAAATTCCCCCACCCCGGCCCTGCCCCGTTTAATCCCGATTGATCCCCGTATCTTATTATAATATATATATATATATATATATATATTATATTATATGTTTAGGTAAAGTTATTATAATATATACATATATTATATTATATGTTTGGCTGACCCTCCCTTACATTACACAGTCACACACTCACTGTCTCTCGTCTCTCTCTCTCAAACCTTTACAGACGCAAATCGAGCTCTCCCTCCTCCGCTGATGGCGCTCTTGTCCCTCCTCCACCGATCTCCCTCGTCCACCGATCTCCCTCCACTCCCTCGTCCGTCGATCGCCCTCATCTCCCTTCTTCGCCGAGCTCCCTTCTCCGCCGATTGAGCCACCACAACTCACCACTGTTTGCAGCAGTCTTCCTCTCTCTCTCTCGATCGATTTGTTATATATATATATTAGATTTGTTATATATATATGTTAGATCTGAATTATTTTATTTATTTATTTTTTTTTTGAGCTCATCAGATCTGTTATGGTGATGAACAAATCTATTAGATTTGAATTTTTTTTTATTTACATTTGAGCATCAGATTTCTCTCTCTACATTGTTGTTGTTGATGATGAACGAATTTGTTATATCTATTTTTTTTTTTGGACGGGGATTAATCGGGGTCGGGGAAACCCGATCCCCGTTAGGGGCCGGGGGTGGGGGCGGATATAGGTTCCCCGTCGGGGATCAGGGCCGGGATGGGGGGGATTTCCACCATCGGGGATCGGGGACGGGGAGGGTGATCCCCGGCCCCGCCCCGCCCCGTTGCCATTCCTACCCCCCCTAAAGCAGCAGTTAGATTTCTACTCATTGATGACATGACAGCAGTTAGATTTCTACTCATCATGACTGGTTCTTGTGTAGTGAGAGAGTAGCCCTTTGTTTTGTAATATATTAAAAACTATGTCTGATTTAACTTTCCAATAAAAATAAATAAATTAATTAATTAATGGAGACACTACAAGAAAAGTGAGTTTATGAGACGGAACTATTTGAGACGGCACACTTGCCGTCTCAAAAAGTCACTTTTTGCGACGGCAAAAATGCCGTCTCAAAAAAGCAAAGTATTTGCGACGGCACCATTTGCCGTCTCAAAAAAGCAGAGCATTTGCGACGGCACTATTTGCCGTCTCAAAAAATGAAAGTATTTGCGACGATATTTTCTGCCGTCGCAAATACTCTCATTTTTTGAGACGGCAAATAGTGCCGTCGCAAATGCTCTGCTTTTTTGAGACGGCAAATGGTGCCGTCGCAAATACTCTGCTTTTTTGAGACGGCATTTTCTACCGTCGCAAAAAGTGGCTTTCGTGTTTTTTTTTTAGTGAATATTTTTAATATTTTAAATATTTTTTTTAGATTCACATTATTTAAATGTATCTAAAAAATAAAAATAAAATTATGATTTTTTTTTTAAAATTAATAAATACATAAAAATACAAAAAAAAAAAATGTATTGAATTATTGTATTTTTTTGTATTTTTGGTATTTAGTGAATTTTTTAAAGATTTTTTTTACAATTTTTTTAACTTTTAGGTGTATTTATGTTAGGTGTGTCTAAAAATTAAAAAAATACTTAAAATATTTAAAAAATTCAGTAAAAATAATATAACACGGAAAACAAGAAAGTATAATTTTCTCAAAAGAGTTTTTGGAAAACTCTAACCTAGCATAGTGATTGTGGTTTTGAGATAGCTTCATATATATACAGTCACAAAATGGTTTGAATAAATTCAACGGTATTTTTCTGTCACAAAAAAAATTAAAAAAAATAATGTCGTTATAGCGATCCCGGGTTTACCCTTGTTGTACAGTGATCCGGACATGTGTCCGTGGATGTTGGTAGTTGTTTATTATCTTGTTTACATCCTTTCTTACTTTGTATTTGAGTTATAGGATGTGTTGGGCGGGTTGGTTACAGGTTGGTTGAGTTTAGAAACCAAAACTAGTTGCCCAGATTTTTGGCCTGTCCGCTCGAGCGGAGGTGTTGGCGCTCGAGCGGGGAATACATCCATCCAGTATCTTGTTGTGCAGTGTTGTGAGCTCGAGCGTAGGGTTGGGAGCTCGAGCGGAGGCCTGGTTCTGCAAATGTGCTGAGCGAGTGCATTCTGCGCTCGAGCGGGAGGTTGGCCGCTCGAGCGGAAGTCTGTGAGTGGCCGCTCGAGCGGGGTGTTTTACGCTCGAGCGGAGACCTGGGTTAAAGTCCCGAATTTGTGACTCTTTAAATCACTTTTTCACTTTCTCTTCTCTCTCTTACTTTTCCAAAATCACCATTGTTGAGCCTCTCACTCTAGATACTACCTTCTCTCTAGGTTTTGATCTAGTAAGAGTGATTTACTCACCTTTGGCCTTTACAAAAAAGTTGTTGATCGTCGAGGGCTTCATTTTAATCTGAAAATCTCGGGTTTTGGAGCACGTTGGGTTTTGTCGTCTTCTCCTTTGGGACTCCGAATTTGAGGTAGGGATATCCTACTCCTCTCTATGGGTTTTGTCTTTAAATTTTGGTATTTTGAGATGTTGGGCTTGGTTTGGTAATTTTGTGAAAGTTTGGGGCTTTTGTGTAATTTTACAAAAGTTGGGGTTTTATTCATAATAAACCTAGATGCATGTTTAGCATGAAAAAAAATGGAATGATTGCTGAATCATTGAAGAAAATGGGACCTAAGGGTTGAAATGGTAATTATGGAAAATGGTCTAATTGCATTGTTTAATTAATTGGGATAATTAATTGATGAGAAATGAGGAAATGAAATGTTGATTGAATATCCATTTGTGCATTTATTTTCTGTTTTAGAAATAACTGCTTTGGGCTATCGGTGGAGGATAGTCGTGATTGTTGTAGACAATGTATGTTGATTAGGCAAACTGAAACTAATCAATGGAATGTGTTATGGAACTTGACAGTTGCTAGAATACATTAATTGTTTGTATTGTGTGATTGTATATAGAACCAATGTGTTTATATACGTTATGTGTAGAGGAGGAGATAGGGGATGTACTCCGCGGTTTAGGGGAAGATAGGGGATGGACCTCTAAACCGGATAGGTATTTGGAGGAGATAGGGGATGTACTCCGTAGACAGAGCTCATATGCTTGTCTAGAGAAGTGAAGATAGAGCTCATATGCTTATCTTTGTGAAGTGAAGTGTGGATACAGCTTGTATGCTTATCTGTGGATATTGTTGATATACATATCTGTTGTAGAGTGTGGATACAGCTTGTATGCTTATCTGTAGATATTGTTGGTATACATATCTGTTGAGAATGTGGATATAGCTTTTATGCTTATCTGAATGTGAGATATAGTTTTTATACATATCTGTGGAAATGATGATAGAGCTAGCATGCTTATCTGTGAAAAAGGGAAAATGAAAAGTAATTGGGACTTGTAAGTCGTCGACATAAATATGTAATTTATGTGATTGAATCAGTGTTGACCAACTATCAATTGCTAATGTTTTAGTCATTGTCCATGGTTGGTTTAGTGTATTTCTACTGGGCTGTGGCTCACCCTATATGGGAATATCATTTTCAGGTACAGGAAGCATGCCACCTCCAAGGACGTAGCTGGGAGGCTAGTGGCGGGCATAGTTTTGTCGTTTTACTTTTGATGTATTACATGTAATTTCAAGCCAAGGGCTTAATGTGTAAACGAGTTAGAACTCTTTGTTGTAACCAAGTGTTAACTTGGAAAGCTGTAAGCCCGTAGGGCATTTTGTTATGAGGTTAACATGTAATACTTATGTCTTATCTGATGGGTTTATTGTTATTATTTTGAGGGCGTTACAACTTGGTATCAGAGCGTACCGGGTTCGAATACTTTGGGTACGTGGGAAGTGATTAGGATCACAATGGGTTTGTCTCGCTTGATAGAGACTTAGATGTAGTATCATATGCTATGTGCTTAAATGCTAACATGCTTATGTGACTATGTGGGTATGGGATTTAATTTCTAGGATGTTGATTGAATCCTTGAGTTTCTGGAAGTCTTGTTGGAAAAGCACTTGATCAATGCTGTTTCTAACCGGAACTCTAGTAACGTCTTGGGACTATCATTATCCGGAAATGAAATTCGTAAGTGCTTATGTGTTTATGTGCTTATGTGGAGTGAATTACAGTTGTCCATGCATTAGGACGTGAGTGATTAGTTTCGGCACACCTATGAATGTGCTAACGTTCTGTGTTGCCTTTATTAGGATGTCAGGACGAGGAAGAGGTGCTAGGCGTGGTAGACCTGCGAGGCAGGAAGTACCGTTACAGGGTGAGATTCCGGCAGTGCAGGAGGGAGTTGGGCAGGCCAATGTGGCCGAGCCAGTGGGTCAGCAGGCTATGGGTGCCTTGGCCAGAGAGATAGCAGGAGCTTTGGGTATTCTTCGAGCTGGGAATCAGGCAGCTGAGACAGGGCCTTCCTTCTTGAAGAGGGAGTTCTTTCGGTGTAATCCGGATGAGTTTATCGGGGATCCTAAAGAGCCACTTAAGGCAGATGAATGGCTCGAACAGACAACGAAGACGTTTGAGATGCTTGGCATCAAGGACGGAGCACTGAAAGTGACCTTGGCATCCTTTCAACTGAAGGGAGATGCGGGTCAATGGTGGAAGTACGAGAAAGCTCGTGTTGGTGGTACTTGGGAGGCATTTGTGAATGCTTTTCAGGAGAGGTTTTTATCAGCAGCAGCTAGGGAGAAGCTGAGGGATCAGTTTAGCCGGCTTAATCAGCAGGGCTTGTCAGTGGCCGAGTTTGAGGCTACTTTTACCAGTCTGTCTAGGTTTGCACCTGAACTGGTGGCGTCTGAGGAACGCCGTTGCTATGAGTTTGAGCGGAAGTTGAGGCGGGGCCTCAAGTTGAGAGTTGGTGGGTCTTATATTCGAGAGTATAGACACCTAGTGGATGCTGCAGCTCATATGGAGCTTATGATGCAGGAGGAGGATGAGGGTCAGAGAGGCTCCAAGAGGAGCCAGGATAGTCAGAGTGATGGCAGGAGGCAGAGGGGTTCTAACCCTCACCAGTCTCAGGGTGCAGTCTCTAGATCGACCTTTCCAGTGCCTAGTATAGGCTCGGGGAGAGGCAGTCAGGGAGAATTCACTTGTTACAAGTGTGGCCAGCTGGGTCACAAGGTTTCTGTTTGCCCGCAGAAGGGTGGGGGTCAGAAAGCTGCTTCTTCTTCAGCTAGACCGCCGAGTCAGAGTTTGGGCAGGGGGCAGCTCTTGATTTGTTATCAGTGTGGACAACCTGGGCACATGAAGAGGTTTTGCCCACAGTTGAGTGCCACTTCGGGAGCGTCTGGTTCTAGGCAGACGCAGGGTTTTCAGCCAGCTCAGTCTGTGCAGGCCTCGAGGGCCAATCCGGGAGCTTCGTCATCCCAGTCTGTGCAGCAGTCTTTTGCTCCGAGAGGTGAGCAGGTAGACCAGGGGCCTACGGGACGCGTGTATGCTGTTACCGCGCAGGATTTAGTACCAGCTCCATCAGTAGTGAGAGGTACTTTTTTATTTTGCAACTCGGTTGCTAATGTGTTGATAGACACGGGTGCATCTCATTCTTTTGTATCTGCTGCATTTGCATCTGTTTTGGAATTGGAGTTAGCACAGTTAGCATCTCCTATTTGTGTGGTATCGCCTTTGGGCGGTGAGTTGATTCTGAAACAGGGTGTTAGAGGATGTGATATAGAGGTCGCCGATTATAGGCTTCCTTTTCCGTTTGTTGTCATGCCCATGAAGGGTTTTGATGTTATTTTGGGTATGGACTGGTTATCGTCATACCGGGCTGTTATTGATTGCTACCGCCAGAGGGTTACGTTATGTACCTTGAGCGGGGAGTGGTTCCATTTCTTGGGAGACCGGGTTGGTAGTGTTTTGCCACCGGGGTATGATTCGCGAGGGCGAAGTGAGCTTAGTAGTCTACTTGCTAGCTTTGAGAGTGGTGAGAGTGGTGAGACCCAGCATGTATTGCCGAGGGTGGTTTGTGAGTATTCGGATGTCTTTCCCGAAGATCTTGTTAGTTTGCCACCTCACCGAGAGATAGAGTTCTCTATTGATTTAGTGCCTGGTACGGCGCCGATTTCTATGGCACCTTACCGTTTTGCTCCAGCAGAGTTGGTTGAGTTGAAAGTTCAGCTCCAGGAATTGCTTGATAAGGGCTTTGTTCGCCCTAGTGTTTCACCGTGGGGAGCACCGGCACTCTTTGTTAAAAAGAAAGATGGTGCCTTGAGATTGTGTATAGACTACCGGAAGTTGAATCGGGCTACGGTTAAGAATAAGTACCCTATGCCCCGTATAGATGATTTGTTTGACCAGTTGAAGGGTTCCCGTTGTTTCTCTAAGATAGACTTGAGATCGGGTTACCATCAGTTGAGGGTCAGGGAGGAAGATGTTCCTAAGACGGCATTCCGTACGCGGTATGGCCATTATGAGTTTTTGGTGATGCCATTTGGGCTTACCAATGCACCGGCAGTCTTTATGGACTTGATGAACCGGATTTTCCGGGAGTTCTTAGACCGCTTTGTGGTTGTTTTTGTGGACGATATCCTTATCTATTCGTCATCTAAGGAGGAGCACGAGGAACACTTGAGAGTGGTGCTTGAGTTACTTAGAGCCCATAGGTTGTATGCCAAGTTTGGGAAGTGTGAGTTCTGGCTGGGGGAAGTCAAGTTCTTAGGCCATGTGGTATCCGGGGAAGGGGTGTCTGTTGATACATCCAAGGTTGAGGCAGTGCAAGATTGGGCACAGCCTAAGAGTGTATTTGAGATCCGCAGTTTTCTGGGATTAGCTGGGTATTACCGTCGGTTTGTGAAGGATTTCTCCAGGTTAGCGTCACCGTTGACTAGACTGACTCGGAAGGGAGTCAAGTTTGTGTGGAGTGAGACTTGTGAAAAGTCGTTCCAAGAGCTGAAAGTTAGATTGACCACCGCTCCGGTATTGATTATTCCGGAGAGAGGGTTGGGTTATGCGGTTTATTGTGATGCCTCACGAGAGGGTTTGGGTTGTGTGTTGATGCAAGAGGGGAAAGTGGTAGCTTATGGCTCACGTCAGTTGAAAATACACGAGAAGAATTACCCCACACATGACCTAGAGTTAGCAGCTGTGATCTTTGCCTTGAAAGTCTGGAGGCACTACCTTTATGGTGAGAGGTTCGAGGTATTCTCGGATCATAAGAGTTTGAAGTATCTGTTTACACAGAGAGACTTGAATCTGAGGCAGAGGAGGTGGATGGAATTCATCGAGGATTATGATTTTGAGTTGCATTATCATCCGGGAAAGGCCAATGTTGTGGCCGATGCCCTTAGCAGGAAGACCATTAGTGATGTAGCTCGTATAGCCATCCGGGAATGGGAGATGTTGGGAGCACTTGGCGAGTTTGATTTGCTACTGGGCGAATCTGTCGAGGCTGCGGCCTTGTTTTCTGTTGTTGCGCAGCCTACATTTGTGATTAGAGTGTTAGAGGCACAGAGAGGTGACCTTGAGGTAGAATCCCTCCGAGAGAAGATCTCCAGTGGGAAAGTTGAGAAGGGTTTGACGGTGTATCCCGACCTGAGTGTGAGATACCGAGACCGTTTGTTTGTACCGGAGGCTTGCCGAGAGGAGGTACTCCGAGAGTTTCACCATTCGCGCCTTGCGGTGCATCCGGGAGGTACTAAGATGTATCAGGATTTGGGTCGCCAGTTTTGGTGGCGGGGTATGAAGAGAGATGTGGCTGTTTTCGTATCGAAGTGCCTTACTTGCCAGCAAGTGAAGGCCGAGCATCAGAGGCCAGCGGGTTTGTTGCAACCCTTGCCTATTGCCGAGTGGAAGTGGGAGCATATCACTATGGACTTCGTTGTAGGTCTTCCGAGGACTCAGCGGGGTAGTGATGCTATTTGGGTGGTTGTAGACCGGTTGACTAAGTCGGCGCACTTTATCCCTATGCGCGTGAGAGATTCGGTAGATCATCTTGCCGATTTGTATATTCGGGACGTAGTGAGATTGCACGGGGTCCCAGTGACGATCGTCTCAGATAGAGATCCTCGTTTTACTGCTAGGTTGTGGCAGAGTTTGCAGAGTGCCTTGGGCACTAAGTTGACCTTTAGTACGGCTTATCATCCTCAGACTGACGGGCAGTCCGAGCGTACTATTCAGATCCTCGAGGATATGCTTCGGGGTTGTGTCCTGGACTTCAGTGGGACGTGGGAGAGGCACTTGCCATTGGTAGAGTTTGCCTACAACAACAGTTTTCAGTCTAGCATCGGTATGGCACCGTTTGAGGCCTTGTATGGCCGACCGTGTAGGTCTCCAGTTTGTTGGGCCGAGGTGGGTGATGCACCTTTGTTGGGTCCGGAGTTGGTTAGGGAGACGACGGAGAAAGTTGAGCTTATCCGTAGGAGGCTTGTTACAGCCCAGAGTCGACAAAAGAGTTATGCCGACCATAGGAGGAGGCCTTTGGCGTTTGAGGTAGGTGATCATGTCTTTCTGAAGATATCACCTAGGCGAGGCTTGATGAGGTTTGGGAAGAGTGGAAAGTTATCCCCTCGGTTTATTGGTCCTTTTGAGATCCTTGAGAGGATAGGTGAGGTTGCTTATCGGTTAGCCTTACCGCCGCAGTTGTCCGGAGTGCATGACGTGTTTCATGTGAGTATGCTTCGGAAGTATGAGCCAGATCCATCACATGTGTTGGATTGGACTGATTTAGAGGTAGATGAGGATGCCTCGTATGAGGAGAGACCGGTTCGGGTCTTGGATAGGCGGGATCAGGTCCTGCGTGGTAAGACCATTCCTTTGGTGAAAGTCTTGTGGAAACATCACGGAGTGGAAGAAGCCACTTGGGAACGTGAGTTGGAAGTCCGCGAGAAATATCCGGACTTGTTTATTGATATGTAATCTTGTATTTAAATTTTACATTTTGTTGAACTTAAGAGCTTTTGTATATGTCTTAAGTTGTGAAACATTGAAAATGTTTTAGTTATTGGCAGTATGTTTTGGAACTTGCCTCATATGGAAGTTGAATGTAACATTATAGGTGTTAAGTATATTGTTGGCATTGGAAAGTTAGTGCATAATGTTGATGCATGTTGATAATACATATGTTGTTTACATATTGTGATAAGTCTCTTGTTAAAGGGATGGGATGACCGGTAATGGGTCGAATTGTTGAATGTTAAATTGTAACACTGTTTAAAATGGAGGAAAGCTTGTTTTGCAACTTGTGCTTAATTTCGGGGGCGAAATTCTTTAAGGGGGGGAGGTTATAGCGATCCCGGGTTTACCCTTGTTGTACAGTGATCCGGACATGTGTCCGTGGATGTTGGTAGTTGTTTATTATCTTGTTTACATCCTTTCTTACTTTGTATTTGAGTTATAGGATGTGTTGGGCGGGTTGGTTACAGGTTGGTTGAGTTTAGAAACCAAAACTAGTTGCCCAGATTTTTGGCCTGTCCGCTCGAGCGGAGGTGTTGGCGCTCGAGCGGGGAATACATCCATCCAGTATCTTGTTGTGCAGTGTTGTGAGCTCGAGCGTAGGGTTGGGAGCTCGAGCGGAGGCCTGGTTCTGCAAATGTGCTGAGCGAGTGCATTCTGCGCTCGAGCGGGAGGTTGGCCGCTCGAGCGGAAGTCTGTGAGTGGCCGCTCGAGCGGGGTGTTTTACGCTCGAGCGGAGACCTGGGTTAAAGTCCCGAATTTGTGACTCTTTAAATCACTTTTTCACTTTCTCTTCTCTCTCTTACTTTTCCAAAATCACCATTGTTGAGCCTCTCACTCTAGATACTACCTTCTCTCTAGGTTTTGATCTAGTAAGAGTGATTTACTCACCTTTGGCCTTTACAAAAAAGTTGTTGATCGTCGAGGGCTTCATTTTAATCTGAAAATCTCGGGTTTTGGAGCACGTTGGGTTTTGTCGTCTTCTCCTTTGGGACTCCGAATTTGAGGTAGGGATATCCTACTCCTCTCTATGGGTTTTGTCTTTAAATTTTGGTATTTTGAGATGTTGGGCTTGGTTTGGTAATTTTGTGAAAGTTTGGGGCTTTTGTGTAATTTTACAAAAGTTGGGGTTTTATTCATAATAAACCTAGATGCATGTTTAGCATGAAAAAAAATGGAATGATTGCTGAATCATTGAAGAAAATGGGACCTAAGGGTTGAAATGGTAATTATGGAAAATGGTCTAATTGCATTGTTTAATTAATTGGGATAATTAATTGATGAAAAATGAGGAAATGAAATGTTGATTGAATATCCATTTGTGCATTTATTTTCTGTTTTAGAAATAACTGCTTTGGGCTATCGGTGGAGGATAGTCGTGATTGTTGTAGACAATGTATGTTGATTAGGCAAACTGAAACTAATCAATGGAATGTGTTATGGAACTTGACAGTTGCTAGAATACATTAATTGTTTGTATTGTGTGATTGTATATAGAACCAATGTGTTTATATACGTTATGTGTAGAGGAGGAGATAGGGGATGTACTCCGCGGTTTAGGGGAAGATAGGGGATGGACCTCTAAACCGGATAGGTATTTGGAGGAGATAGGGGATGTACTCCGTAGACAGAGCTCATATGCTTGTCTAGAGAAGTGAAGATAGAGCTCATATGCTTATCTTTGTGAAGTGAAGTGTGGATACAGCTTGTATGCTTATCTGTGGATATTGTTGATATACATATCTGTTGTAGAGTGTGGATACAGCTTGTATGCTTATCTGTAGATATTGTTGGTATACATATCTGTTGAGAATGTGGATATAGCTTTTATGCTTATCTGAATGTGAGATATAGTTTTTATACATATCTGTGGAAATGATGATAGAGCTAGCATGCTTATCTGTGAAAAAGGGAAAATGAAAAGTAATTGGGACTTGTAAGTCGTCGACATAAATATGTAATTTATGTGATTGAATCAGTGTTGACCAACTATCAATTGCTAATGTTTTAGTCATTGTCCATGGTTGGTTTAGTGTATTTCTACTGGGCTGTGGCTCACCCTATATGGGAATATCATTTTCAGGTACAGGAAGCATGCCACCTCCAAGGACGTAGCTGGGAGGCTAGTGGCGGGCATAGTTTTGTCGTTTTACTTTTGATGTATTACATGTAATTTCAAGCCAAGGGCTTAATGTGTAAACGAGTTAGAACTCTTTGTTGTAACCAAGTGTTAACTTGGAAAGCTGTAAGCCCGTAGGGCATTTTGTTATGAGGTTAACATGTAATACTTATGTCTTATCTGATGGGTTTATTGTTATTATTTTGAGGGCGTTACAGTGGTCTTACTCTTTTGATATAACATTTCTCTTTTCATTCGTTTTTTCATCTTCCTGTCTCTTTGTCTCTATCTCTCTCTTTTCTCTTTATCTCTTTCACTCATCACTCTTCTTTCTCTGTTTGTCTGTTTCTCTCTCTCTCATTTTCTCTCTCTCTCTCTCTCTCTTCTCTACCACTGTTGTCACTCCACCTCTACAACTATCATTACTACCACCATCGCTACTACTCCACTACTACTACCATTACCTCTCCTCCACCACCGCTACTCTATCTCCTCTACCACTACCACAACTTCACCATTTATCTCCTTCACCATCACTACCACCGCCACTATTACCTCTTATCCACCACCTTCACCACTACTGTCACCTCCTATCCTCTACCACAAAAAATTAGTTCTTGATTTTTAGTAACAAAAAAAAAAATGGGTCAAAAAAAAATATTTTTCATTGACCACAAAAAATTAACTTTATTTTAATAGAAAATATTATCCCTACTTCTACCAAATTAAAAATAAATAAATTATTCATTAAAATAAATATGAAACAAATAAATTTTCAACCTTACTAAATGAAAAAAAAAATCATTAACTATAAAAAAAAATTATTTTAATAAAAAATAATTTCCTTTGGCAACGGCATTCTCCGTTGCGAAAAAAAAAATCGCTTTATTATTTAAATATTCATTTGTAATGAAAATAAAAAAAAATAAAAAAAATTCTAAAAAATTTCCATTCCTCCTCTCCTCTTTTCCATTCTCGCTCGGGTTCCCCCCACCCCCAAACCCAAAATCCCCAATCTCAAAAATCCCTAATCTCCCCCTACCCCTCATTTTTTCCATTCCTGCTCGGGTTTCCCCCCACCCCAAACCCAAAATCCCCAATCTCTTGAACCAAAATCCCCAATCTCAAAATCCCTAATCTCTTCTTTCGTCTCTCTCTCTCTCTCTCTCCGTCTCAATTTGTTTCAGATGCTGATTCGGATGATTCACGGTCGAGGAGGAAAAGGAAGAGTAGG
Organism: Camellia sinensis; assembly: GCF_055761805.1. Taxonomy (NCBI): domain Eukaryota; kingdom Viridiplantae; phylum Streptophyta; class Magnoliopsida; order Ericales; family Theaceae; genus Camellia; species Camellia sinensis. Next base: position 174,868,844 of record NC_138968.1, on the reverse strand, counting down.
AGTTCTAGGCGTAGAAGTAGGAAATCGGAATCAGTCGGTGATAGTGAATCGGATGAGTTGAGTGACCAATGCCATTGCCTAGGGCAGGAGGACATATTAGCTATGGAGGGGCACTCAGGCCTGGTGAAGGTGATGCCATTGCTCAGTACGTTCAACAAGGAAAGCGTATCCCACGGAGAGGTGAAGTCGGTCTTTCAGCTGAGGAGATTCAGAAATTTGAGAGCCTTGGGTATGTGATGAAATCGATGGGTTGATTCTTCATCTTCTTCAAATTTTTTTGCAGATTTCTACAAGTTTGAAGGAATCAATTGGTTGATTCACTCTCTATCAAGGTATTTCTGGGCCCTACAAGCTATATTGAGTTTTTAACAAAAAATGTAGCAATTTTGAAAAAAAAAATAAAAAAATAAAAATGACGTCGTCTTACTCTTTTGAACATTTCTCTTTTCATCAATTTTTTCATCTTCTATCTCTCTGTCTATGTCTCTACTCTCTCTCTCTCTTTCTCACTCATCACTCTTCTTTGTCTGTCTGTCTCTTTCTTTCTCTCTATGTCTCTGTCTCTGTCTCCGTCTCTGTCTCTCTTCTCTTTCTCTCTCTCACTTATCACTCTTCTCTGTCTGTCTGTCTGTCTCTCTCTCTCTCTATGTCTCTCGTCCATCTTTCTTCTCTTTATCTCTCTCATCTCTCTTCTCTCTTTCTTCTCTTTATCTCTTTCACTCTCCCGCTCATCTCTCTCCGTCTCTCTCTCGTTTATCTCTTTTCGCTCTTTTCTCTCTCTCTCTCTTTGTCTATATCTTTTCATCCATTTTTTCATCTTCATCTTCATCTCTCTCTTCTCTTTCTCTCTCTTACTCATCACTCTTCTCTCTCTCTGTCTGTTTGTCTATTTCTCTCTCTCTCTCTCTCTCTGTGTCTTTCACTCCTATATCTTCTGTCATATCTTTTCTCTCTCTGTCTCTTTCATTCATCTTTCTTCTTTTTATCTCTCTCGTCCATCTCTCTTCTCTCTATCTCTCTCATCTCTCATCTTTCTCCCTTTCTCTCTCGTTCATCTCTCTTCTCTTTATGTCTCTCTCGCTCATCTCTTTTCTCTCTATCTCTCTCTGTCTCTCTCGTCCATCTTTCTTCTCCCTCTGTCTCTTTTCTGTCTCTCACTATCTATTTCTTTCTTTCTTTTTTTTCTCTCTCTCTCTCCCACTATGTTTGCGTTGCTCACTCTCTCCCTCCCGTCTTCTCAATTTACTGATGAGTTTGTTTGGTGATGAGTTTTCAAAATAGTTTTCAAAACTTAATTCAACCTATAATTGATAATCAAACACACAACTCATAACTCGATATTTGTATTTTTGATCAACAGTCATAACCAAACTATTTTTAAAATACTCAAATAAAAAAATATTTTTTTTTCAATTAATTGTTTTTAAGTAATTTTTTTGAATATTTTTTTTTTCAAATCATTTTTTTTTCAAACAACTTCTATGTCAATTATTTTCTGTCAATTAATTTTTTTGTCAAATCATTTTTTTATGTTAGTTTTTAAATAGAAATTTAAAATTTTGACTAACAAATTTTTTTTTAATTATTTTTGTTTTCAAATAATTTTTTTTCCAAATAATTTTTTTAATTAATTTTTTCCAATCATTTTTTTTTTTCAATTATAATGTGTATGATCTCATTGTCATGAATAATAATAAAAATAAATAAAAATATTTTAAGCCTAGACAAATATGTTTTTTTGTTTATGTTTTAATTTTTTTTTTTAATATTTTGTTCAAACCAAATACATGTGTAATTTATATTTTTTTAAAAAATAAACAGAAATTAATTTATAAAAATTTTATAAACATAAACTAAAAAGGTAAACGTTATCGAAAGCTCCCTCAAATTTTCATTTGTGACCAGAAAAACCAAGGCGCCAAAATGAAAATTAATAAGCGCCAAATTAGAAGATAAGAAATTTTCAACACCTAAAAAGTTAAAATATTAGAATAGGAAAACCCTCTCTCTTTCTCCCAATCGCCAATCTTTGCACCAATCTTTGCACTAGTTTCTAGGGTTCCAATCTCCACACTCATAGTTGCGCACACACAAATGGAGCATCAGTTTTCACAGATTAGACACGGCCTTTAATCGATCTCAGCCTCGGCTTGGAATCTAAAGAGAGAAAGTATGGTGGAGGATGGATCGGAGAGAGAGAACGGGAGGCTATCGACAATGGATTCGATTGAATCTCGATCGGTATTTCAGGACGAGGACAAGTCAGAGATCGAGGACGAGGAGGATGATGAAGATTTGACACCTCGAATAGGCATGGATTCGGACGACGATGATAATTCCGAGCAAAGACTCATTTGGCAGGCCCTCGGATCGATTCCTTTGATGTCAAAGCACTTAAGGTCTCCGAAGCACAACGGAACGACTTTGAGGTACAAATTTTTCTTTATTAGCAATTTTTTTCTGATACTTCACCGAAGTTCATAGCACGTTATGGTAGGATTGCTGATTGCACATCTACTAATTAAATGTCTGGTTGGGTCTCATAGTTACCGTGCAAAACTGTCTAATTTTTTCCTTGAACTTCATTGTCTGTTTATCATGTTCCGCAGATACGCATGCACCATTTCAAATATGTAATTACTAATTGAGACTCTAGACTAGGTTCTTACTTCATTGTTTAGGAAATCTGGCTAGTAATGGAGCCTATCAAGTAGATTTTTTTAGCTATTTATATTGTGAACAATATTTTTAGGTCAGTTTTTGGAGTTTTTTTTTTTAATAAAATTTTATTCAAAATTTTTCTTCTCAGGCAATTGAAGTTTTTATTTTTATTTAAATTTTTCTTTGTGTTGGTGATAAGCTAGGCAATTGAAGATGATCCCAAATACTGGGAAATGTCATAGCCAGGGAAGTTCATTCAAAGAGAGAAGAGTGGGAAATTGATTTAGCTAAATTGGATATAAGAAATGCCATAGCTCATGGGACATATGGTACCGTGTACCGGGGGACTTATGATGGCCAGGATGTTGCAGGTGATTCAACAATTACCTATGCTTCATTCTGTTTAGTCAATCTGGAATTAATTTCATTATCATCAGATTAAAAGATATGTTAAATTCACAATCTGTACTCTAGCTACTTAATGCTTATTTTCTTCGTAATTTCTTGAATTAGTCTACGTTTTTTGTTGGTTTCTTTTTAGTAGGATCATTGAGTTGATAATTTCATTCTCCATGATTGCAATTTTTATTTGGTTTTTTCTCCCCCTGCTTTTCTTTAATGATTTCCATGTGAAAACATTATTTTGTAATGGGTCAAATGATACTTGATTTTTTTTTGTTTGTTTGAATAGTAATGATATTGTATATTTTTTTCTTCTTTGAATAGCAATCAAAATGGAACATAATAAGAAATTGCCCTCCTTACTTCGTTAGAGGTTTTGTCTAGAATGTGTTCTCCTACATTCCCCTCAATCCTTTTCTTTTAATGCTAGATTAGCCATTCAATTAAAAGGGTGTTCAGATTTATCTATCTTTTTTTTTATATAAATATGACATTTCAATATTTTATGCTTTGTGATCTAAAATATATGAACACTACTACTAGAAAATGTTAGAGGGAGTTCAATCTTTTGAATGCATAACTATGATAACATTGCTTATCTATTGCTCTACTTACACTCGGTTCCTGTTTCGATAAAAGGATTTCAAATGAAGCATTTGAGGTTATTAAACTTTATAAAAATCAATGAGAGATTGACCAACTAAATGGAAGATAAAATAGAGCAAGAAGACAAATATTTTGCCATTATAATCATTAGCATGAAGGATTTCAAATAACTAATTTGATATTGTCATTTCAAATCCATCATAATAAAGCTCTCAAATTCAATCTTGAAATCCATATCTAAGTTCAAGTTACGATTATTTTTAGTTACACCATATTGAATATGTCTAATGATTAGTTTTACATCATCTTTATGTAGACGTATCTATAACATATGTTTATACTTATGTTCATGCTTGTTAGGTATATATAATCTATTATAATTTTTTTTATGTGTATGTAATCTGTTGTAAATACCAATGTACTGTTGATTATCAACATGTTTAATTCTTTTAGATTTAACCTTGAAATTGCATTTATCTAGTTAATATCACACATTTTTGTTTATATCAATATTCTCACAACTATATCTTTCATAATATAATAGTGAAGGCATTGGATTGGGGTGAGGATGGTATTGCCACAGCTGCTAAAACTGCTGCTCTTTGGGCATCGTTTCGGCAAGAGGTGGCTGTTTGGCTTAAACTTGACCATCCAAATGTTACAAAGGTAAAGCTTTTTCTTTTTTCTTCATCTTCTCTTCCTCCTCATCTTTTTGTAACATGCATGCGAAGCCTGGTGGATCCAGCTAGAGACCTTTCACAGTTTGATGATTTGAGTACTGTTTTCCTACTTCTCTCAAGGACCATTTATAACTCTTGCCTCATAAGTAGTGATTTGTACCATGATATGTATTGTTGTTCTGTGATTAGAGATAAGTTCATGATTGCAACAATTTCTTATTTTTAAGAAGCATTGACACTTCTAAGAACTTGTTGACCCTCATTCAAATGTGTCTTATTACTTCTTTTAATTTTTTAGACTAGGAAATATTTCAGCAAGGTCGTGAATATGTTAAATTTAAGGTTGGTTTGCATCTCTCTTCCTAAAAAAAATTCTAAACCTAAGTTAGTGAAAGCGCATATGTCAATCACTGCTTGATGTTTCTTTTCATAGAAGAGATGAACTAAGGCATAAAGCAGGATCTTCCTCTTGCTTTTCTATGGATCTTTGTTTCATCAGCCTTTTCTTTTTTCTCTTTTATTTTTTGTTGCTTGTGGAATCGATTATACAATTATCATGTGGTCTTGTTCATTTTTGGGTAAAAGAATTGCTCCTGCTTTTTATATAGATCTTTTTCCTAAATTTTTTTAATGTTCCTTTTTATTTTCCATTTTTTCGGGGCGGAATTTCTTGTAGCTTAATGTTTATTTTCTCTTTCTGATTTTCAAGAGTCGATCGTCATATTAAAACCACGACTAGAATTGCAAAGAATCTTTTTTTTTTAAAAGGTAAAGCTTTCTTTCTTGTCAATTCTTTCTTTTAATTTTCATTTGCTTTTAATGTTTTGGTTCTTACACTTTGAATTTACGTGTTAGTTCAGAATGCACTAATGTTTTTGTGTCCTCAATCATCACCAGACTTCTACCATCACATGAACACTTAGAAATGCCTTGGATATGAAAAGGAGGGATCAAAAGAGAGTAGCTTGACATTTTAGAATCTCAAAAGAATTCCAACTCTACAGTGGTATAAAGAACAAATTTCTTAGGTAAATATGATAAAAGAGGGAAAGATAGTCAGTACTTAGCAAACAAATTTTGTGGTGGAATAATAAGAGGCAAAATAGTTATCTTCATCTCATAGTTTACCAAGATTGTTCACTTGACTTTTGACCATTTTTCAATTAATACTCTTGCTTTGAATATATTTGTGAGATGTTAATTTAAAAACAACTGGATCAAGTATGGTTCTACTCACCTTTGACTTTGAAACACCATCTCCATAAGTGGTTGAACTATGATGATTACTCACAAAACTAGACTTATATAGTAGTTGATTTTTTTATGTTTTTTTGTAATTAAAATATTAACACATAATTATATTGTCATTAATTATTTTTATTTTTTGTTTTCAAATATTTCCCGAGTAGTAGTTTGCTTCTTGTGGAATACAGGCGTGTGAAGATTGCGATTTACTTTTATTTTTGTTATCCACAGAAGAATTGAGGGAAACTTTTGTTTTTGATTGACGTTATTTTGAATTGTGAACAACATTATGTATTTAAACATTGTGTATGCATTATGCAATATTTTGTAGTGGGATAATTTTGCTAATGTTTTTGTAATGAATGAATGCAAAAATATTTTTATTATGGATGAATTGTTATTTTTATACTGAAATTTTTATATTATTATGTAACTGTTGGTTTCTTTTTCAATTATTTTTCATTTAATATAGGTAATTTTCATATTTTTAATAATTTTATTGCAGTAGTAGTAGTTTTTTTTTTTTTTTTTTTTTTTTTGAGACGGCACCACATTGCCGTCGCAAATGATATTGGCAGAATTGAGATAAAAGCCTATTGCGACGGTATTCTTAGCCATCGCAAATACTCTTTTAGCGACGGTAGGTATCCCGTCGCAATAAAAATTCTTTAGCGACGGCATTTTTTCCCGTCGCAAATAACTCCTTTAGCGACGGCAAAATAGTGTCGTCTCAAAAAATCTTGGATTGTTTCATATTAATGGCGACGGAAAAATCCCGTCACAAAAAGGCAACTTTGCCATCGCAAAAAAAAGGTGACGGTAACGTGCCGTCGCTAAAAACTTTTTGCAACCCCCTTTGTTGCGACCCCCCACTTGCCGTCGCTAAAAGTCATCTGCCGTCGCAAAAAATCTTTTGAGACAGCATTTTAAGTATTTGCGACGGCATTTTACCGTCGCAAAAAGTCAAATTTTTTGTAGTGAGAGTATAAGATTTATAATTTTGTGTTTGGTTTGGAATATATTAAATAAGTACATATTTTATCTTTTTATTGTTTCTGAATCATATCATCTCTCTATTTTTCTACACATCTTTTTATAAAAAATTAAAAAGTATATTTATTTAAATTATCTCAAACAACTTATAAAAGTTAAAAATTTAAAAATTACTAAAAAAATTAAAAAGTTCATATTATTTGGGTAAGGCTTGTGGGGAAAGCTTAGAGGAAAAAATTATCATTTTTTTCTTTGAATTCAATTACCCAAAAGTCAATAAGAGTAGAATGATCATTTTTATTTTAGTATAATATTTTGTTGCACATTTTTTGTAAAAAGTCAAAAAGTTATCTCAAACATATATTTTTTTCTCTATTTTTTTAGCTAAAAAGTCAAAAAATACATTTATATAGCGCATTCCAAACTACCCATGGCAACTTATGATTGGTCAGAAACATGTGACATCCCTAGATCAACTAATAATTTTTCATATTATAAGGACAATTTCCTCTTTTGCTTCAATAAAAAGGGCACTTGATCTTTCCAAATAGAAAAATTAAAATAACTTATTAAAATAATCAAATAATAAAAAAGAAAAAAATAATAATTTGGCCAAACTTAAATTTGGTTGGGTTTTTTGTGAGTTGAGAGTAGAAGCAAAACCAATTAATGTCTTCATTTTTTGATAATAATTTTTTTAATTATTTTATTTATAATTATAAAAAAAAATTATATCAAACATACTTGTTAGGTTTTTATTCTTGGCAACCCCGTTTGACAAAACTCCTTTCAGATGTATTTATTTTCGCACTTTTATTTCAGTGAGGCTATGAGTTTATTAGATGCGAATCCAAACCCGAATCGAACCATGCAGAGAAGTTTATGATGTTAATGCTTTCAAGATTGCCACTTCGCTGATTATTACGGGGGTCCGGTCAGCTTGCGGCCGAAGCAAAATGCAAAATTGCATTCAAAATTGCATGTCCGTCGTTGCTCGCTCGAGCCAAGGAATTCTCGCTCGAGCTAGGTCTCGCTCGAGCCAAGGAATGCGCGCTCGAGCCAAGGATTGCGTCCATACAAAAACCTGAAAGAATGTATTCCTCGCTCGAGCCAAGGATCCGTCGCTCGAGCCAAGGCACTAGTAGAAATCATGAAAAATACACTGCTCGCTCGAGCCAGAAAAGCTTCGCTCGAGCGAACCTCAGAATCCGGATTTTTCAAGGAGTTTGTTTTCTTCCCAATCTTGGATTACTTTTGGTTCTCTATAAATACTTGGTTTTCTCCCAAAACTAGGTGATTGAAAGAAGTCCTCCAGATCTTCTTTTTGGTTCTTAAAGTTTATATCTGGGGATATTTTGTTTGTTTTCTTTGATGTTTTTATTGAGTCTTCAACTCATGATTTAAAGAGAGTACATCAAAGGTTTGTTTGTTATACACAAAAGAGAGAGTTATTCTTCAGTTGTGAATTCTGAAGAATTCGAGCCTGAAGCTTTGGTGGAATCCGGAGTGGCTCATCAGAAAGACAATTCCGTGGTGAAGATGGGGTTGGAAGAGGCACATAAAGGTTGGTTCAATTAGGCGTTGTGGATTCGCTAGGTAATTGAGAGTATACCTGTGTAATTCCTTTAATTCTTCTTAGTGGATTGTCTTGTGGCTGTTGCCCGTGGTTTTTTGATCACAGTTGGAGGTGTCCAATTGTGATTTTTTCCACGTTAAAATCGTTGTGTCTCTTTGTCTTGATTGTTTGATTGGGATTGTTATATTCTGCTTAAATTGATACATAATCACAAATCAACATCAAGGGGATTTCTAGATTTTTCAATTAGTATCAGAGCGGGTCGTTCTTTTTTTTAAAAAAAAAAAATTCTTTTAGAACGAGATCTTGTTTGATTTGTGATAATGGATACAATTCGTGAAGGAAATTCTATGGTTCGACCACCCCTACTTGACGGATCCAATTATTCTTTTTGGAAAGCTCGGATGAGATCTTTTTTAAAATCTATTGATGAAAAAGTTTGGCAATCCGTCATGAATGGGTGGACTGAACCAACAATTACCGTTGATGGAGTTACAATCCCCAAACCAATTGATAAGTGGGACACAACTGATTACCAAAATAGTAGCTGGAATAGTAAAGCTATCAATTCTCTCTTTTGCGCTGTCACACCTAAAGAATTTAGTCGTATTTGTAATTGTGAAGTCGCAAAAGAGGCTTGGGATATCTTACAAACTATTCATGAGGGCACTCCTTCTGTTAAACGCTCAAAACTTCAAAGGCTCACATCTAGTTTCGAAAACCTTTCTATGAAAGATAGTGAGACCTTTGATGAATTTTATGCGAAGTTGAGTGACATTGTAAATTCCAGCTTCAATTTAGGTGAAAAAATTCCATAATCCAAAATTGTGGGAAAAATTTTGAGATCCTTGCCCGATCGGTTCCAACCAAAAGTTACGGCTATCGAGGAGGCTCAAGATGTTGACAACCTCAAGCTGGATCAGTTGGTTGGAAATCTCCAAACTTATGAGGCACATAGGAATTTCAAAAAGAAACAAAAAGATATTGCTTTTAGTAGTACTCATAAAGTGGAAGAGGATTCTGATGAGGATTGCGAGATAGATTCCAAGATTATGGCTGCTTTTGTTAAACAATTTAAAAAATCTTTTTTGAAAAAGAATCCTAATCTTTTGGAATCTACTCATTCTCATAAATCCAAAGGCAAAGATAAACTCAAAATTAGTCCTATAGCCAAGAAGGAGAAAGGAAAGATACAAGAGAACTCTGAAAGACTCCAATGCTATGAATGCCAAGGATTTGGCCACTTTGCTTCAGAATGCCCCACTCGGTTGAGGAAGAAGAAAGCCCTTGCTGTCACTTGGGATGATGAATCAGAATCTGATGACGATGATAGTGACAACGAAGATCAAGGCGAAGAGGGACATAAGCAATTTCTTGCTTTCATGGCAGCTTCCGAAGCTGAAGGACAAACAGATCCTCCGAAGATGTCAGTTGAGAATATCACTGATGATGAATCCTCAGAGAGTGATCATGAAGAGCTTGAGCAAGCTTATGAAAAGTTGTATCAGGAGTCTCTTAATTTATTCAAATTGAATGACAAACTCACAAAGAAACTCAAAGCATGTGAAAGTGAGAATGTCAAACTTAAGGAGGAGATTTCCGAGGCCAGGATTAATGCCATCAAGGTAGCTGATGATTGACAAGTTCTTTGTGCAAAACTGTTGACTTGTGAGACAGAGAGGAATGAGCTACTGCAAACCCATGCCATGTATGAAGAAAAGATTGAATCTCTCGAGATGTCACAAGTTGCTTTGGAAGAACTAATGATCAAGAAAGAGGAAGAGCTCAAGTGTGCTATGGCTACCATTGGTCTTTGGAACAAAGGATCAAAGACCTTGGAGGATATCATTGGGTCTCAACAAACAAGTTGTGACAAGAGTGGCATTGGCTTTGGTGGTAAGAAAGAGCAAAAACAGAGTGCTTCAACTTCACATGATACAAGAACTCAAGGAAAGGGGGGACAAAAGATTCAACAAGAGAAAAGACTTCTCAAACTCCCTAGAGTTGGTAAGGTAAAAGAAAAAAAGGTACACCCTGTTTTTATTTGTCATCATTGTGGTTTGCATGGTCATATTCGCCCTTATTGTTATAAGTTGCATGGGAAAGTGTCTTAAAAGGGTAGAAATTTGAATACTTTTTGGGTTAGGAGACAGCCTTACATGTCTAAGCGGAATACCAAGATTCATGAGGGTGTTCACAACACCGCGACATTTACCAAGACCGCTAGACCTAATTTTGTTAAGATCAAAAAGATTTGAGTGAGAAAACTTGACTTGTGTTAATTTGTTTATTTATTTTTGCTTTTGGTTTTTTGTGTCTTGTTTTTAATGGAAAAAAAAAATCCCAAAAAGATTTTCTTAGTATGGTTTTGCAAGCTTGAAATTTTTTGAGTGGTCCTTGGTGCATATTGGATTTGATGAGAATATCCATTACCTGTTAATATATGTGTGCTTTCTATGGTCATTACTCATTTTGGAGTGTGTGTTTTTTGATTAGTATGTCTCATTCTGTACACACTCTTGGATTAGCAAATTTTGGAGTCTTCCGTCTTAGTGATTATTTTTTCTCTATGGACTTCTGTCATTGATCTTTTGCGTTTCTAGAGGAATTGACCTATACTAGCATATCTTGGGTGATGTTGAGTCTCTTAACCACCTACCATCCTTTTGCATCTCCATGGCTTTCCCCTTAATTCTTTGCAGTCTAGCCATGAGGAAAAGGCTACCTCAGAGTCACCAACCAGGCCATCCTTATTATATCCATGCTTCTCTGGTTCGGTTTCCATACTCTTGAGCGTGTCAGCCACCAATGATTGTGCAAAAGAAAAAGAAAAAGAAAAAGAAAAAGAAAAGGAAAAAGAAAAAAAAGAAGAAAACAAAATATGCAAAAGAAAGAAAAAAATGTGCAAAAGAAAGAAAACAAAAAAAAAAAAGGGAAAAGATTCATTGATTGAGGGGGAGCCTCCGCCTTTACTCACCAAATACCTCTTGATTCCTAGTGGTTTGACTTTCCTTTGTTGTGCTTAGATTCTCTTGTCGGAGGTCCGGCTTTCATATCACTACTAGGATTGAATCTAGTGTTTGTCGAACTCCAAGAGTCACACACACACGTTTTATCATGGGATCTATGCTTTTCACATAATGCATCACTTTCTTGCATGAGGAATATTCTACAGACTGTGCACATTATGTTTTCTTGTAATGTTGCTTCTTGGATAGTCTTGTGTGTTTTAAAGTACTAATCTGAAATTTCTTGCTTGCTCCACCATATTTTTTTTGTCGTTTTTGTCTTGTTCACTGTTTTCAGTGTTTGTGGTTGCTTTTAGTAAGGGGGAGTTTGGTTCATCTTGTTTTGGGTTGATAAGGGAGCTTGGTTTATCATTGCAAGAGTTTGTTTAGCATGAACACTTTGATATGTTTGGTAAGGGAGATTGGCTATATGTTTTGCATGTTGCTATGCACTATTTGCTCTTCTTGTATGTTCATGGTATTTACATCGTCATATCATTGTTTGTGTGGTTTATGATCTTGCTTTGGCTGTTTGAGAGTTGTTTTTCATGAGTCTTAGTTTTCATCTATTCATGTTTTCCATCTCATGTTTCAAGATAATCATGTCATATATCTATTGCTTTTTCATATACTCTTGTGGGACTAATAGTTGTTTTGGAGATTGTGGCACTAATGACTGTTTTGCATATCATGACCTTGAGAAAGAAGTTTGTTTTTGTTGGATGTAATGGGTTGGGGTGATTAGGATTTTATTTGTTAGATGTGTTTTGTCACGGCATTGCCAAAGGGGGAGATTGTTAGGTTTTTATTCTTGGCAACCCCGTTTGACAAAACTCCTTTCAGATGTATTTATTTTCGCACTTTTATTTCAGTGAGGCTATGAGTTTATTAGATGCGAATCCAAACCCGAATCGAACCATGCAGAGAAGTTTGTGATGTTAATGCTTTCAAGATTGCCACTTCGCTGATTATTACGGGGGTCCGGTCAGCTCGCGGCCGAAGCAAAATGCAAAATTGCATTCAAAATTGCATGTCCGTCGTTGCTCGCTCGAGCCAAGGAATTCTCGCTCGAGCTAGGTCTCGCTCGAGCCAAAGAATGCGCGCTCGAGCCAAGGATTGCGTCCATACAAAAACCTGAAAGAATGTATTCCTCGCTCGAGCCAAGGATCCGTCGCTCGAGCCAAGGCACTAGTAGAAATCATGAAAAATACACTGCTCGCTCGAGCCAGAAAAGCTTCGCTCGAGCGAACCTCAGAATCCGGATTTTTCAAGGAGTTTGTTTTCTTCCCAATCTTGGATTACTTTTAATTCTCTATAAATACTTGGTTTTCTCCCAAAACTAGGTGATTGAAAGAAGTCCTCCAGATCTTCTTTTTGGTTCTTAAAGTTTATATCTGGGGATATTTTGTTTGTTTTCTTTGATGTTTTTATTGAGTCTTCAACTCATGATTTAAAGAGAGTACATCAAAGGTTTGTTTGTTATACACAAAAGAGAGAGTTATTCTTCAGTTGTGAATTCTGAAGAATTCGAGCCTGAAGCTTTGGTGGAATCCGGAGTGGCTCATCAGAAAGACAATTCCGTGGTGAAGATGGGGTTGGAAGAGGCACATAAAGGTTGGTTCAATTAGGCGTTGTGGATTCGCTAGGTAATTGAGAGTATACCTGTGTAATTCCTTTAATTCTTCTTAGTGGATTGTCTTGTGGCTGTTGCCCGTGGTTTTTTGATCACAGTTGGAGGTGTCCAATTGTGGTTTTTTCCACGTTAAAATCGTTGTGTCTCTTTGTCTTGATTGTTTGATTGTTTGATTGGGATTGTTATATTCTGCTTAAATTGATACATAATCACAAATCAACATCTAGGGGATTTCTAGATTTTTCAATACTAACACAAAATTTTAAAATAAAAATACTTTATTAAAACCTTTGAATCAAAAAAATAAAAAATAAAAAAAATCAGAAGGAACTAGAGACTTCAGTAACCAGCTGGATTAAATTTGAAAATTGTCTTACGTTATTGTTCTATCATTTCAATTATTATTCATATTGTGAGTCTTTATTCTCACTCTACTTTTATAAAAATATATATTTTTTGTCATTTATTATACATACATTAATACTCTCTCATACAAAATATATTTTTTTTAAAAAAATTAAAATATTAATATAACTATTTATAATAAATACAAACTCTTCGTATATTTCTAAAAGCTACTTATAAAAATTATTAGAAGTGTATATTGGTTGACCATCATTTATCTATGCAGCTGGCAACAAAGACGGTTGACTCTATCTTCTACTTTTATCCGTCAATATTTTTTGATTTTCTATTTTACACACTATGTTAATATTTTGTAATAAAAGAAATTTACAACTTTTTAAAAATTAAATAAAAAATTTCAATGGCAAAGCCATGAAACGATAATAAGGTGAATGTTATGCCCACAATAGTGTACATCACTCTCGTTGTGGCTCATCCTAAAACACTTGGGCATTATTTGGGATAGTATATTTTTTTATATTTTTATTTTTTTTGTATATTTTTTTGGATAAAAAATTAAAAAAATACACTTATTTAAATCATCTAAGGCCATCTCCAACCGTTCACCAAATCCAAGATCAAATTCAAATTTGATGAAAAAAAGCTGCTTTTTGTGCTCCAACGGTTGCACAAAAACAATATCAAATTGAAAAAATATCAAACGTTTCACTAAACTGAGGACGACTTGCTCCTTTCACCAATTCACTGTGCATAGCCGTTAAAGCAGAAATTTGTGAAAATTTTACACTATAGGGTCGACCACCCGGTCGACCCCGTGGTTGACCACCCGGTCGACCGGCTTATGCAAAAATTAACCCGCGAACTGGTTCAAATGGTTCAAATTATTGTTTCAAACGGTTCAAAAAAAATTAAACCGATCGACCCACCGGTTGTTCCTTTCCTTTTTTTATGCACACTACAGTAACCATAACCATTGGAGCTACGCGTATCAGATCAAGAAAATCAACTTTTTTTTACTCAAATTTGATAAAAATTTTGCTAAACTGTTGGAGATGCTCTAAATAATCACTTAATCTCCCATCATAATCATGACATTAAACTTGGATGGTTATGGTTGTTCTTAAAGAAAAGCAAGTGCTTTATTTAGATAGTAATGATAGAGACTCCCACAAAAAATAACCCTCACAACTCTCAAAATTATTTGAACTATTTATGTCACTGTCAGACACAATTCTAAAAAAAATTCAAACACATCAATGACCAACACATCAGTAGAGGTCATAAATGTCATATTTTGTGGGGTCCCAAACATTTTTCTTATTTAGAATGGCTATGCACCAGACCCCACAATCCTCACCCTCTCCTCCCACGACAACATTTGTGAAAGAGAGAGAGGGAGGAGAGAAAAAATAAAAAACAAAATGAGTGGTCACAAATCAATTGGAGTTAGGGGGTCTCCAAAAATGGGGATCTCAAGCATTTTTCTATAGAAATGCCATCAAATAGCGGCGTTGTTTGGGAAGTTTGTTTTTTGTTTTTTGTTTTTTTTCACTAAAAGACAAATTGGTTACAAAATTAAAAAAAAATAAATTCAAACAAAATATCACATTAAACTTTATAATTATTTCACTTTTTCTTTCACAAATATCATATCCAACCATAAAAAATCTAACTATCTTCCCAAACACAATTTTTTTTTCTTCAATAATATGCTACAACTAAAAAAACTTACAAAAAAACTTATTTCCCAAACACCCCACAGTATGTGATGTTTTGAGAAGTTGATAAAAAATTAACTTTTTAAGTTTTTGTGACTTTTTGGTTTTTTTGTTGTTTTTTGGCTTTTTTTATGTTAAAAAATCTGACTTTTTTGTAACCTTTTTCTGTACTATAAAAAATCTAAAAGCCAAAAACTAATTTTTTTTGTGTTGTTCCCGAAACACCCCTATGTAATGGGTGTTTTGGGAAGGAAAAAAAAGAGATAACTTTTAGGTTTTTATCTATTTTGAGTCATATAACATCTCACATTTTTTATCTATAAAAAAATAAAATAAACTAAAAAAGTTAAAAATTTAATTTTTTACTAACTTTCCAAAACACCACTCTATCTACTTGTGTACAAATTTATCACATAAGAAAAAATTAGCAAAGCATTTTCAAAAATATTTAAAATAAACATTTAAAGATAAACTTTACAGTATAAAATAGGAGATTTTAAAATCATTTGTAGATTGTCATTTTCCAATATATCAAGCGCTAAAAAGTGTGATCAAAAGAAATTGATCGTTAATACATTTTTAATTACAAATAAAAAAAATTGAGACATAATTATATATAATTTGAGAACAAAGTAGACAATAATTTAGAACAGAATATCCCCCAATCAGCCCTCAGATTCTAAATTTTCACTTAGACACTTGTTAACTTGCAATGAATGCAAAGTGGGTATGAACTTAGAAGATAATTTGAGCACACCATTGAGATGGTTTGGTTTCATAACTCTAGATTTACTTTTTAGAAAATTAAAATTTTTTATTTTTCATATTTTTTTTTTGTTTTTATTGAATTTTTTTAATATTTTAAACAATTATTTTAATTGTTAGATACACTTAATATAAATACACTTAAAAAGTAAAATATTTGTGAAAAAAATCTTTAAAAAATTCACTAAATATCAAAAATATAAAAATTCAATATATTTTTTGTATTCTTGTGTTTTTATTGAGTTTTAAAAATATTTTTATATAAATATTTTACTTTTTAGATATATCTAAATAAGATGTATCTAAAAAAAATAAAAAAAATTATATAAAATCTTAAAAATATTTACTAAAAATAAAAAAATATGGAGAATAAAAAATTTAATTTCTAAACAATTGAATTCATTGCATTTCTACTAATTGTTATTGTGCCTGTTTGGTGCAGCTTAAAAGCTGTTTATTTCAGCTTTCAGCTTAATTTAAGCTATTTTGATGTGTTTGATTTAACTTAACAATGCAGCTTATAACTTTTTGTAAGTCAGAAATCAACTTATTCTTTGAGTGAGACAGAAGAAGCTTAATTTATAAGTCAGAAATCAACTTATGTTCATAATTATAAGTTATAAGTTGTTAAGGCATAAGTTATAAGCACCTTTCTACAACTCTACCACACGGAGCCATTATTAATACTAATTCTCGTAATGGGAATTGGTGGTGAGTGAGAAACAAGAATTCAAAGTCCATTCAAAATGCACGAGGACAAACTCAGCAATCTATTAAATGGTACAGCCAACTCATCATTTGCTATTGCTCGTGGTCAAATAATTTTATTAAGAAATAAAAAATAAAAAATTAAGCAACCAAGGAGACAGTACCATCGATACAAATGCAAAATTACTTTCTTAAAGCAAAGTTAAATTATATACATTTGCGATGATATTTTAATAGAAGCAGCTAAAGAAAAGCTGAGCAACCCAATAAGCAATCGTTAGCATTTTCCTAGAATAAAAAAATCCCAATAAATTAAGGCTTAAGTTTATTAAAATAAAGAAAAGAAAAGAAAAATAAAAATAAATCAAACTTCAATGCAAACGTAAACGCGCTGTTTTGTTCTTTGAAATAGTAGTTGATCAGGATAACCCTACACATCAACCATCTCTCAATTATTTTTTATAAAAAAAATAATAATATCACAAGAATTATATCATTTAACTATATAAAAAAAAAAGTCTAACATATAGCTAGAACAACAAAACCAAGGACTAATTCATACAAAGACAGAAAAAATTTCGCATAAATAAAAAATTAATCATAATCGAATCATCTGTAAACCACCGATAATACCTACAAGTCAAGCTCTCATTCCTTCCCTCTTAGGTTAGATTAATGGAAAATGTAATTTATATAAAATTTGTCATAAAAATAATATAACAATGATATTTTTGTAAATACATATCATTGAAATGGACATTTTATTTTAAAATAATAATGCCTCGTTTGGGAACCTTTCTTTTTAGTCAAAAAGTCAAAAAGTTACTAAATTAACCAAAAAGCCAACAACCCATATTAAAAAGTCAAATATTCTCTTTTCTCTCTACTTTTTGCACATATTTTCGTAAAAAGTCAAAAAGTCACCCCAAACATACTAGTTTTTTTTAGCTCATATTTTAGTCAAATAGCCAAAAAGTTACTAAATTAGCCTGTTCCCAAACAAGATGTCAATGACGTCACATCATTTGATATGTAAATTTTATATAATTTTTTTTATCTGTATATCACTATTTTCAATTAAAATAATTGACAAACTGCAATTTATTCCACTTAAAAACTTAAAAATTGTAGAATTTGTCAACTATGCTTCACAAGTGTAGATGGTGACACATCATCACACAATTTCCATATGAAATTAGTTTCTTGATATAAGTATAGAATTATTTATATATGTGTCATATTCAATAACCCCCTCTCTCTCTCTCTCTCTCTCTCATAAAAATAAAATCAAAAGTCTTTGTCCAGTTTGTTCTCGCACACATTTAAACTCACAATCAATACAACCTCCAAGACCGAGTCAGACTTTCTCTACATTATATTACTCATTTAAAGCATCTCACAGTCATCGTCTGTTGGGAATTTATACATACACTCGGTGTTCAAACACGAAGCTCTCTTTCACCTATGCATCATGATCATGATGATCTTCCCACAACTCCTCGCTTCAGTTGTTGGATTCATTTGCTTCGCAACTCTTGCATCTAGAGCCACTCTTCTCCCCAATGATGAAGGTATGAAATATATATATGCTCACATATTGCTTATAGGTGTGTCTTGAATTTGATCCTATTTGTTAACGACTTAAAAAAGGCATATATAAAAATAAGTGGGTGATGAACTAAACCACTTGTGCTTTTAAAGTACTAATTAGAGTTTGTACATTGTAATTTCTTAAGAATGTATAAAATGTTCCATTTTAATGATGAGGTTTTCTTGCACATGCTATAGTCTTGATTTAGTATTTGTATTTGGGTCTATTTTGATTTGATTTGTTACTTTGAGATTTTAGAATTACAATGGTGTGAGTTTTTATATGAGAATTGTTAACAGTAAGACTCATTTTAATATATATTTCACCAGTGAATATAAATTTATTGAACCTTTTAAATTATTATGTATTTGTGTGTCTATTTTATTTTCTCATCTTCATGTTTCATAACAAAAATAATTTATATGATTGTTGATTATGTTTTTGGTAAATTACACTAACCACTTTTAAAGTTTGGAGAAAATATATCAAGCGTTATAAATTCAACATAGTTGATGTAACATAATTTTTTTAAAAAAGAGATTGATGTAATTAAACCAAAAACTTATAAGAATTATAAATTGTATTTTTATTTTTATTTTTTAAAATCTTTGTTTCTTGACGTACTTTAACATGAAGATCATAGATTCATAGTCAATTCAGATTCTTCTATTTTAATTGTTGAGTTTTACAGTGCAAGCTTTACAGCAAATTGCAAATACATTGGGAAAGACAGATTGGAATTTCAGTGCAAATCCATGCAGTGGAGAGTATGGTTGGGCCACACCACACCCAGTATCAGGTTCTGAGAATTCAGTCACCTGTAACTGCTCCTTCAATAATAACACCCTCTGCCACATCGTTAGCATGTATGTCTCTCTATCTCACCATCTTCTTTTCTTTTTCTTTTTTTCATTTTATTTTTAAAAAATTTTCATACTTTCATTTTTTTAATATATTTGTATAATTTTTTTATACACGTAACATTTTAAGAAAATGATAACACTAATTTACGGTGCCCCAATAGTTGTCTAAAAATTTGTCACAGAATAGTAGACCCTCCTCAAATTTGTTTGCGGCATAACTTAAAAAACTTTAAGCCTCCGTTTGGGCAGTGGGTTGATTTTTTTATTTTTTTGGTTTTTTTTGTTATTTTAGCCTGGGCTTAAAAGCTTGGTTTGGGAAGGGCTTTTTGACTTTTTTGAGTTTTTTTATGAGGGAAGAATGTAATGATTATGGGTTGGATGTGATGTTTTGTTTGTTATGACTAAAATAGCCTATTTTATTTTTTGTGACTAAAATAACTAAAAAAACTTGCAAATTCACTTGCCAAACACAGGCTAAGTGAAACTTTTTATTTTTAATTGATACTATGACGGATCTTTTGTTTTTCTTGTGACTTGTACAATCAATCTTAAATATGATGTCATCAGTTTTAATTTATTTTTTTATTTTTTTATACAAAACCAAACGCTAATGCACACATTTTTTTAACAAAAAAGATACTCCCTCCGTCCGAAAATATTAGTCCCTTATTCCATTTTTTATTGTCCCAAAATATTAGTCCTTCTTTATAAATCAAGTACAAAAATAATGTAAATTTCTCATTTTGCCCTTCTTTTAAATTAATAAACAATTTAAAAAGTACAATTATGACATTGATATTCCCAAAAAATGTACTATCAAAAGGGTAATTTTGGAAAACCAATTTTTTTCAAATGCAATAAGTGTACTACCAAAAAAAGTTGGATTCCTCAAAAGGGACCAATATTTTGGGACGGGAGAGTATAAAAGAAACGAGAATATATTTTGCACAAAATTTTAGGCGAGCACGTAAGTTGTCTAATGCTCTGTAATTATAATTTAACACTAATTTTACAGTGCCGTAAAAATTATACCGAAAATTTATTACAAAACAGTCACTCAGTATGGGAACCCTATTCGTTATGCTTTAATTTTCTCGTATTTTGTTTTTCTTTTTAATAATGACGAATAACAAGCTAATGTAACTCAAGTGATAATCATATGCTAATCTATACTATATATTAAGTAAAAGAAGATTTTTAATCTCAAATTTTTTGGAAATTTCAATCTCTCAATCTAAATTTTTGGTTTAAAAAAAAAACTCAGCATTTATAGATTTGGTCAAAATCTTTTGATCCTCATTTATTAATTTTTTTCAATCCACATGCCTACATTTATTGATTTAGTCAAAATCTTTAATTAGCATTTAAAACCCCCTCATACAAATAATTATAGATACAGCCCGTGCATAGTTACTGCAGTAGTTTTTTTAATTTCTCCTGTACACTATGGTTGGTGATAAGATTGTTAAATTATTTTTATAAAAAATCTTAAAAAACATAATTTATATATTAAAAAAATTAAAACAAATATAAATATCTATAATTATCCTGTGTATAGTACGGGTGATAAGCTATCTATACTATATATTAAGTAAAAGAGGGTTTTTAACTCCAAGACTTGTGGGAGCTTCAATATCCCAATATGAATTTTTTAATTTTTTATGTAAAAAAAAAAAAACTCAGCATTTATTGATTTGGTCAAAATCTCCTGATCAGCATTTATTAATTTTTTTCAATCCACATGTCTTTCCACATGCCTGTATTTATTGATTTGGTCAAATTTTTTTGATCAGCATTTAAAATCCCCTTATACAAATAATTATAGATACAATCCGTGTATGGTTACTGCAGTATCCTTTTTAACTTCTCCCATACACTATGGCTAGATTGTTAAATTATTTTTATAAAAAATCTTAAAAAACATAATTTATATATTAAAAAAATCTAAAATAAATATAAATATCAATAATTATCCCATGCATAACACGGGTGATAAGCTAATATGAAATATGATAATGTATATATAAAAATACAGCAATACAAAACCAACATGCGTGTCCCAACGAATTATTAGTCATTGCGAAACTGGGCCATAGAAACGGCTTGGACCGCTATAAATATATTTATGTTTAATTACGGAATTTGAGAAGGGATTTAAGAAATAAAAGAAAAAGAAAAAGAAAAAATATACGTGAAATTAGTGCATTAATTAGTGTATCAATTGATGGTGTGATATAATTTAAAAATTTTTAGTCTTTGTAATTTATATAATAAGTGGGATTAATAATAATATCATAACTAGTGTTGGTACACTAGTTAGTGCATTAATTGATACATGTAGCACCAATAAACTATTTTAGTTGATTATTTAATTTTTTGACTATTTTAACTTGGCGAAAAAAGTTGTATTTAAGATAATAATTTTTTGTTTTGTGTTGTTTTTTTGTTTGTTTGTTTTTTTTTAATTGATTTGCTGGTTGTAGAAAAAAATTAAATAATTATGAGTTAAATATAATGTTTTATTTTATTAGTCATTTTAAATCTACTTTGGGGGTGTTTGACGAGGATTTTTTTTTTTTTTTTTTAGACTAAAATTTTAAAAAAACAAAATAAGTTAATTAATAAGACAAAATATCATATTAAATTTATAATCATTTTTTTTTCTTAAAAACATCACATTCAATTAAAAAAAATTCAACTATCTTCCTAAGCCTCCGTTTGGGAAGTGGGTTGACTTTTTAGCTTTTTTGACTATTTTAGCCTGGATTAAAAAGTTTGGTTTGGGAAGGACTTTTTAGCTTTTTAGCTTTTGTGACTTTTTTTGTGAGAGAAGAATGTAATGATTATGGGTTGAATGTGATATTTTGTCTTTTGTGACTAAAATAGCCTATTTTGTCTTTTGTGGCTAAAATAGCCAAAAAAGTCCCGTTTAGCTCTTGCCAAACGGAGCTTAAATATAAAAATTTTAACCTACTAAAATAATCAAAAACTAAAATAACCTACTAAAATAGCAACTTCTCAAACCTCTGCTTTGTCTTCTAATTTAGCGAAACAACATGCGAAACAAGCCTAATGTAACTGCGAAACCGGGCCTAAAAAAGGGCTCGAACCGCTGGGCTAAGACTAGGCCAAGTTTGACATGTTAAAAAAAAATTAAAAAGTTATTTAAAAAGTTAAAAAATTATCACTATTCATCAAAAGTCAAAAATTACGCTTGCACAACTCCTAATTCTATTTTTTCCCTACACACTAATTTATACAATTTTTTAATACACATTTTTTCATAAAAAATTAAAAAGTTAATCTAAACATCCATATTTTTTTCTTTAATTTTTTAGTCTAAAAAAATAAAAAATACACTTATTTAAGACACTCTAAACAATCCTTGTGCAAATTGCAGAGTCCTGAAAGCACAGAGTCTTCCCGGGACCCTCCCGCCGGAGTTGATCAAGCTCCCTTACCTCCAAGAAATGTGAGTATAATTCCCCCCCCCCCCAAAAAAAAAAAAAACCCCTAATTTCCTCATCACTGTACTTAATTTCTTTACGATTCTATCAGTGGAAGATATTTTATCTGTATCATTTACATATCTTTCTTTCATTCGTACAGTGATCTCACTCGCAACTACCTTAACGGAAATATTCCCCCAGAATGGGGTTCTATGCAACTAGTCAACATGTATTGCTCTCTCTCTCTTTCTCTCTCTATGTATATATACTATGAAGCACGTGTATGGACACTGTAACTCGATACCATAAAATGTAAACAAAAATTAGAGTACACGTGGGTACTTTTGTAAAGGGATATTTATTTTTAATTTAAAGTAATGTGAAAATTATTTGATACCAAAACATGAAGGTGTCATTGTATTAAATAACCTATAAATTATAGTTTAATTTAAAAAATTTACTAAGCATTAAAATAGATAAATAAATAAAGTCTAATGAAATTAATTTTAACTTTGTATTAAAAGAAAATATTGCTTCTACTTGACTAGGTATATTTTGTATATGGAAAAAGCTAGAAGAAGAATTTGATAGTTATTTTGTGTATACGGTATATATAGACAACGGTAAAGTCAGGAAAATAAATCAGAATGGGCACTTATTGATTACAATTTTAATTTTTTTTCTATAACCAACAATAAGAAGATAATAATAATTTTTGAATTAATAATAAGTACAAAAACTTAAATAAATTATTACAAAAGTATTTCACATAAAATTTTATAATTAATTTCGAGTAAAATCGAAAAGAAAGTATTGCGTGTAATTAGTGTATCATAGACAATATAAAAAAATATATATACTTACATCTTAAAATAAATTATATAATGATAAGATAAATCAAATTTTTACAAAATTTTAGTAAAATTTTTATATAATAGTGATATCACGTCATTATTGACATATAATATTACCAATCAATAGTAAAGTAACATATGAAAGGTGAATTTCACATGTAAATATAACTAACACTCTAGTAATTTTTATATATATATAGTAAGATTAATTATATTTACATATCAATAATGATGAATATTACTTTTATATTGAGATTTTTTCACAAAATTTTTATACGTAAAAATATAATTTGAAGTAATCACTTCATTTTCAATAAAACAATCACTATTATTTTCATAAATTTAAAAATATCATTAATATTTTATTCCAAATATTATTTTTGTTTAAAATTTTACAGTGGTGCTACATACCACTAAAAAGGGATCACTAAGCCAGCTCTAATGAGCTGGCAGTGCTGAAAATTAAAAAAAATAAAACAAAAAATAAAACATCACATCAATTGAGACTACAGTATTTTTAAAATTATTAGAACTCATTATTTTAGAGCTCTTAAACAATTTTCAAAATTTTATATATACACATATGTAAAAATAAAAAAATAAAAAAGGGGGGGGAGCTCCGCCACTGTATACAAAAGTATCATATCAGATACTGAGGGTACGGCATATTTGTGGAAATATAATACGAAGTATCAGTACACGGTACGGCACGTTTGTCCAAGTAACTATGCTTCATAGTATATAGAGATTTATACACTTTATATTGGAGATTTTCTTGAAGTTTCTGATAGCCAATGGTGTCACGGCAGATCGCTACTTGGGAACCGATTAACGGGTTCAATCCCAAAAGAATTTGGAAACATCAGCACACTCACAAATCTGTAAAAATTTTGATTACCCTTTTCTTTCCTGGATCTGGTATGAAAATTTGATGTCATTTTGTTGTAAATAGTTTGAATTTTGATGTTTGTAGAACCCTAGAGTTCAATCAACTGTCAGGACCAATCCCTTCAGAGCTTGGGAGTCTTCCTCGCATACAGAAACTGTGAGAACCCTTTTGTTATTTTGCTATATATATATATATATATATATATATGTATAAATATATATTTTAAATTTCCAATCATTTACAAGTTCCTAGTGTTTTGGGATATTTCAACTGTTTGATATCGGAGAGCAGCTTGGTTTTGTGCTTGAATCATGTCATGGTCCTAAAGTATGTAACTTTGTTCACGCCAATGCCGTGTTCAGGAGATGATACTCTTGGAAATAGCCTTGCAAATTGTTGTCATATGCATGCCCCCCTAACAAATTTAAGTCTGGAAAAAGCTACTCTTACAGAAAATTCATGCAAAATCTTCCACCAGAATGACGTGGAAGTGACATCTGGGTGGTTTCTTTATTTTGAAGTGATAGGCCCACAATGCACATCATTTTGCGCGCGCGCACACACACACACATATTTGTTTGCACGACATTACTTTGTAAGTTTTTCGAGTAATTGTTCCGTAGCACTACAGTTTAAGATTAATTAATTCATTGGTTGAGTCTTGATTCGTGACTGCATTTTGTTGTGGAAGATTTTTGACTTCAAACAATTTTACTGGGGAGCTTCCGGGAACACTGGCAAACCTAGACACTTTGAAGAGCTTGTAAGTTTTTTATTTTTTATTTTATTTTTTATGGGTGATTTTAATATTCTTGAATTTGTTCTCCACTTTTCCATTTAAGTGACATTCGTTAAATTAGTTACATTAATGCAGTCGGATTGGTGACAACAGCTTTACTGGAAGCATACCCAATTACATCCAAAATTGGACAAATCTTGAAAATTTGTGAGAGCTTGACCTCTTTTGATATATTCAGTTGTTGTTTAATGTTAGAATTTTATATTGACCATTTTTTCATTTCAAATTCTGGTGTGCAGAGTGATTCAGGGTAGTGGTTTAGATGGTCCAATTCCTCCTGGCATTGCTTTTTTGACAAATTTGTCTGACTTGTTAGTAAAACTTTGTAATCCCTGAGCGTTTACTCATTTTATAGTTGTCTATGTTTAATGATGCTGTTCTTAGCTGAATTAAAAATGCAGGAGAATAAGTGACTTAAATGGAACCCAATCAACTTTTCCACCCCTTAATAATTTGACAAACCTTCAAGTACTGTAAGTTGATTCCCTCTTTAGAACTCTCTTTTGAACAATATACCAATCTCTTCTTGTTGACTTGAACTGGTGTGTATTTGATTGCATTGCAGGATTTTGAGGAGTTGCAATATTATTGGACCATTACCTGAATATCTTGGGCCGATGACAAATTTGAAAACCTTGTTAGTAGATTTATACCTTTTCCCCTTATCGACATGCGTAGTGATGCGACAAATAATTTTATGTTGTCAAATATCTCAGTTCATCACCATGTGTTGGTAGACTGTTCATCCCACTCCATTTGTGGACAATTCTCGTATAAAGTACAAAACAAAAACAGTAGGCAACTGATGAACTGTGAATCTTTAAAGATGACAACAAACACTTCTCATTTGGAAGAGTCTGAAAGCCATCACAACTTCATGAGAATTTGAGTACACCTTAGACACTATTATGCTGTAAAAAAATTTACTTCCGTTGTTATGAAACTTCAATTCATAGTACTGATTATCTGTTTTTGGTTTTTGACAGCTGTAAGCTGTTAAATAAGAAAAAAGAAGAAAGAAATCATTTTGAAATCTACTTATCTATTATTTTTCTTGCAGAGATCTCAGCTTCAACAAGTTAAGTGGAGAAATTCCAAGCAGCTTTGTCAGTCTGTCAAAAACAAACTACATGTATGTACACCGACATCTCATACTATTTTCTAAGTTTTGGTTGCTAATTTTACTTGCCTGCAGTATGGTTAGAGCTGACCAAACTGCTTAAATTGTCCCATAAAGGGATGTTGAAGTAGAGAACTGATCAGTGGCCCAAAGCAACCAATCAAAGTTAAAAAGTAACACATTAAATTGATCAAGTGGTAACTCTACATAATTAGCAGCCTGAAATAAGCTAAATATAAGGCCAAGCTGATGGCCAAACCTCCTTGCTTTTCAGATCCTTTCACCTCTTGGTTATGAAACCAGCGAGAGATTTTAGGTGTAAAGCAGGACCACCGTACCATCGTTTGGCCTAAAAGTCTTGTATTATCACATTGGCCCCGTTTGGTAGAGATGTGGGAAAGTGATTATAGTTTATAGTTTAACAGCTTATAATTTATAACTGTGAACATAAGCTGATTTTTGACTTATAAATTAAGCTTCTCCTCCCTCACTCAAAGAATAAGTTGATTTTTGACTTACAAAAAGTCATAAGTTGTATTGTTAAGCTGAACCAAACACATCAAAATAGCTTAAATTAAGCTAAAAGCTGAAATAAGCCTTACCAAACAGAGCCATTGTCCTATACCAGGAGGCAAGAAATAGACACATAGGTGGCTTGTAAGCCTCCTAAAAGATATCCAACTTTGTGTAATAAAAAGTATATTTAGAAATTCCTAGTTTGCAAAAGATAAAATAAGAAAGAACCTTTTCTGTCCTGCCTCTACAACAAATGGAGAATAGCTTAGGTTTTAAATTGTATTTCCTTTGATATGAATTAGGATAATTCTTTCATTTGAGTTATTTCAAAAGACAAACCAACTCTTTCTTTAATGAATTAAACCTGCAAAGGTCACAAAGAAGCTTGTTACTCACAATAGATGTTCTCTACTCTCTTCTTACCTGACCATGTTCCTCACTCAAAAGAGAGGAATATGATTATCAGTAACTAATTCAGTGGTATTGGATTTGTTTAGTTATTTAACCGGGAACTTACTAAGTGGACCCGTGCCTGATTGGATTTTGCAAAGTGGAGAAAACATGTAAGTTATCTTCTAAAGCCATAGAGTGCCTTCTCTGTTGGTTTTCATGGGCATTAATTAATCCATTATTCACGTTGTGATTACACTTGTAGATTATTGATTGCTTATGGTTCTAGTTATTTATTGATTGACTGCATTCCTTGGCATTGAATTTTCTGTGACTCTCTTGAAGTACACTTCATTATTCTTTAACATTAAATTTTATCTATGTATTTGTTTGATGCAGATGTTGGTTCAATTTTGTAGAAATTTAATGTATAAAGAGAAATAAAGAATTGTATTATTGATTCATGTATTGATTGATATTCTGTCTATTACAAATGGTTCCTTATATAGATGTAGGTGTAGTGGATGGTGGTAGTGGTGTAGTGGGTTAGGTTTAGTGGAGTAGGTGAGGTGGTAGTGGTGTAGTGGGTTAGGTTTAGTGGAGTAGGTGAGGTGGTAGTGGTGGTAGGTGATGGTAAATTCTAACAGCCCCCCGCAAACTCAAGGAGGATAGAAACTAACCAACTTGAGTTTGAAGAGAGGAACAAAACAAGAAAATACATAAAAATAAAAAAGGATAGGAGACACTGTATGGTCGTGTCAGACCATTGGTGAAGACACTGAATGGGGGTGTCATAACGTTGTAGAAGACACTGTATGGAGGTGTCATAACGTTGTAGAGGACACTGTATGGTGGTGTCATAACGTTGTAGAAGACACTGTATGGGGGTGTCATAACGTTGTAGAGGACACTGTATGGTGGTGTCATAACGGTGTAGAGGACACTGGATGGCGGTGCCAGACCGATGTAGAAGACAGTTTATGGGGTCATGTCGGACCGTTGTAGCAGACAATGTTGTGACAGTTTACAGAGTCTTGCTGGACCCTTGTAGAAACTAACCGGAATCAATGTCGGGACAGTTTACAGAGTCTTGTCGGACCCATAAAGGAACTAACCGAAATTAATGTCGGGACAGTTTACAGAGTCTTGTCGGACCCATGAAGGAGCTAACCGGAATCAATGTCGGGACAGTTTACAGAGTCTTGTCGGACCCTTAAAAAGTCGCACACTCAAAAGGTGTGCCCAATCTTTCAAAAAGGCGTGCCATCAAAAGGCGTGCCCAATCCATAAAAAGGCGTGCCATCAAAAGGCGAGCCCAAGTCATAAAAAGATGTGCCGGACATGATGGCGAGGCACGTGAGTGCCTGGACTGGCGCGCCCGTTTGTCGTCTGGTGTCAAGTGGCGCGCGATACGCGTGGCTGCCTCGCTATTTAACCAAGGTTGATGCTGAGGCTGAGGCAGACAAAAAAACTTCTGAAAATCCTCTGAAAACAACTCTTCCTTTGCTGAGAAAGAAACTCTGTAATACTCTGTAACCAACCCGTCTCTGAAACACTCAGCAACATGGCCTCTTCTTCCCGTTCAGCTACCCAGAATATGGCCTCTTCATCCCGTGGTCTACTCACTCTCTTTCCCGACCTCAATGAGTCAACAAGAGAGAGAACTGGTGCGGTGGCCAGTGAACCTCAACCAAACACCTCTGTGTTTGCTCCGTTGAACTTTCCGATGCGGTCGGTGGAGCAAAAAATGGCGGTGCAAACTGATATTGAGGCCAATCAGTATACTCTGAAGTCATGTGTGGAAACCATGACTGCGGTCACAAACTTGTCGCACCGGCTGCAGAGCAGGACAAATGAGGTGCAACAGTTAAACTCCCAGCTGGCTCTGCTCCAACGCATGTATAAGGATGCGCGAGCAGAGATAAGTGTGCTAAAGGCAGAAAACAAGGAGCTGAAGCGGAAGGCCACCGTTATGTTCCGATTTGGAGGGCCGCCATATGCTATAGTGGAGGAGCAGAGAGGAGGCAACTTGCTTGGTGGTCTAGGAAGCATGGAGGCTGGGCAGTCACGGGACAATCAAGAGAAAAGCAAGAAGAAGAGACCCGCAGTAGAGTAGAGAAGAAAAATCCCACTGTGGGTGCGGTTGTTTTGTTTTTTGTTTGTTTGTTTGTTTGTTTGTTTTTTTTTTTTTTTTTTTTTTTTTTTTTTGGATGTAAAATGGTGATCGGGGTGAGTCCCGATATGAATAAAGCAAGTGTGTTTGGCAAACTCGAATGGTAGGTGTGGTAATGCAAAAAAATTAACTGGAATGAAATTTTTTTTTTTTTTGTTTTTTTTTTTTTGATATTGGTATCATGGAGTGGGCGGTGGTACAAAAATATTGTGTAGAAAAAGAGGGAGATGGTGGAAAATTATTGTTTAGACAGAGAGAAGGCATGTGAGGTGTAAAGTGGAGGACAAAATAAAAGAAAAAAAGGTGAGAAATGTGATGATTTCTGTCCCTTCGCACAAAAACAGTACCACTAAAAGATGTTGTGGCTGCAAAGCCTGAAAAACTCAATGCATCAGTGGTTGATGGCGGAGACAATTGGAGTGTGGGACAGAGACAGCTTCTGTGCTTGGGGAGAGTCATGCTAAAACACAACAAGATTCTGTTTATGGACGAAGCAACGGCTTCTGTCGACTCCCAGACCGATGTTGTCATTCAGAAAACCATTCGCGAGGACTTTGTGTCGTTTACAATAATCAGCATAGCTCACAGAATACCCACAGTTATGGACTGTGACAAAGTGATGGTTATGGATGCTAGATGGGCAAGGGAATATGAAGCCCCATCTCAGTTGCTCGAGAGGCCTTCGTTATTAGCCCAGCAATACTCAGATTACTATGCATTTAGAGGCCATGAGGTGTACCAAACACCATTCAAGGAGGGGAAGAAAAGAGGGTCTGAGAAGCTTGATCAGAAGCAGGTTGTCCATAGGAAGTCCATTGATGCATTTGGACAGAGGACTTCACAGTATAGAGGTGTCACAAGGCATAGATGGACCGGTAGATATGAAGCCCATCTATGGGACAACAGTTGTAAGAAAGTTGGAAGAGGCAGGAAAGTGAAGGTATGTGTACAAAATTCCAGCGGGCAGCGGAGGCAAGGTTGCCGGCCGGCTGCCCGCCAGTGAGAAAACAAAATACGGGCCTAAATCTTATGGCTCTGATACCATGTAGAAATTTAATGTATAAAGAGAAATAAAGAATTGTATTATTGATTTATATATTGATTGATATTCTGTCTATTACAAATGGTTCCTTATATAGATGTGGGTGTAGTGGATGGTGGTAGTGGTGTAGTGGGTTAGGTTTAGTGGAGTAGGTGAGGTGGTAGTGGTGTAGTGGGTTAGGTTTAGTGGAGTAGGTGAGGTGGTAGTGGTGGTAGGTGATGGTAAATTCTAACAAATTTTTATTTTTTATTTTTCATTTTCTTCATGGGCTTTATTACTTCTTGAACCTTGTGAACTCCGCTTGGATGAAAGAAGTCCTCATTTTAATTTGTGGGAACCCATTGGTCTGGAAGATATGTGAATATTTTTCATTTGTATTGTATTGCCTCTACAAGAATATGACTTCTAATAACCAATCATCTTGGAAGTTGATAATCTGATCGTACCATCTTAGACAAGCCTCTAGCATGGGGTGAAATTTTCGGGGCGGAGGCACATGAGGCCCAGAGGGGTCACGTGCCCCCCCTCAATTTTTAAAAAATTATTCTTTTGCCTCTTATAAAAATATATATTTTAATTTAATCCTTTTAAGTAATATCATGAAATTTTTATATCACTATTTTCTTTACTTTTTTTATATAAAAAATGTTTAATTTATTACTTTAAATGTTTAATTATGCTAAAAAAAAATTCTTATAAATTTTATAGTAGAGAAATGTTATATATCACTTATATTTTGTCACTGTTTTATATCACCTTTTATACGACACATAATTATTACACAATTAATGACAACTAATAATATATTGTCATGTAATTCAATTATTCAAAACGGTGAAAAAAACAAGTAATATATAATAGCTTCTGTATATTATTATTCACCTTCCTCTCATTTCTTTCTCTATTGTCACTATATCTCTTTATGTGTGCGTGCATCTTAATATAATTTCGTTCTCATATTTTATGAGGGTATATGTAATTATTTTTTAAACCGTGATGATCATCATACATAAAATAAATTAATAACAATAAAGATAATGATTAGTTAACTTGACCTTATATTTAAATATAACTATTGCATCACACTAATTTTTAGTTCTACCATCAAATAAAAATTAAGTTAAATTATGATTTTTGGTTAAGATTTCAATTCAATAGTGCCCCTTCTCTTTCTCATAATTAACTAAATAAAATCCAATATGGCCACCTAAGTATTAGAAGCCATGGATAGATCATAGCCTTTTCTTAGATTAGAGTGGTGGATATAGCAATTAAGACTTCAAGTGGTTTATTGCCACTGCCCATGGTTTATTGCCACTGCCCATTGTTACCAATCAAGTTATTAGTTAAGCTGAGTGGAAAATAATAAGTACCCACATAGAAGGCTGAGGTAAAATTGTTACAACTTAGAATTATTATTGTTCCCTTTTCAATTATGTCATCAACTAAAATGGATGAAATATAGTTCTTATCTCATGTTATATTCAAGCCTGGGATGAATCATGGTGTGAATTCTCCATGCAGTGATCTTTCCTATAACAACTTTAGCTTGTTGGGCCCAAGTTGTCAACAAAGGACTGTGTAAGATTACTTACAACTTAGAATTATTATCATTTCTCCAAAATCTTCTCTGAACTTTTCGTTCTCTGTATTTTTATGCAGGAACTTATTTGAAAGCTCTTCAACGGGTAATACATCGTAAGTTGTTAACCTTTTGTAAGCACATTCATCATAAATTTCTGTTGCTTTCATAATCAATTTGAGCATTGCTTCCAATTATGTTCTTGTTATAACTCATTATGACCCCACTTGATTGAGATACAAAACTTAGTTTGGTTTGGTTATAACTCATTTTATGATATGACATGATGCTGACTAGTTCATGATCTCACATTGTTGTGCCAGTGGTATTGTGTCCTGCTTGAGAAGCTTTCAGTGCCCACAAAGTAAGTTAAAATTTTGTTTTTCCCTTTGCATTGCTATTTGATTTGATTTCTCTGGTCATTTATACTGTCATGAACTATATAGAAAAGCTTTAAGTAGAATAGGCACAGACAAGGGACACACATGACAAAACATGAATATGGCACATGAAAAATCCTAAAACAGTAAAATATGGACACAGCAAGGACACAAAAAGTATAATATATATTTAGATAATATTAAAATAATATATATTTTTAGATAAATATATTTTTGTTGTTTATCTGTATTTAATGATGGATAATCTTCTTCTTCTTACTTTTTTTTTTTTTTTTTTTTTGAGTGTCAGATTGGTATTCCTTCCATATAAATTGTGGTGGTAAAGAGGTAACTCTTGGTGGAAATATGAAATATGAAGCTGATACAGATTCAAGTGGGCCTTCAAGGTTCTTCTTAAGTGGAACTAACTGGGCATTTAGTAGCACTGGTTACTTCTTGGATACCAGCAGCAGCTCAGATTCCTTTATCTGCACAAATACTTCAAGGCTTTCCATGAAGGATTCCGATTTGTATGTGGATGCACGACTTTCTCCTATATCTCTAACTTATTATGGTTTTTGTCTACTAAATGGAAGCTACACAGTAAATCTTCACTTTGCGGAAATCATGTTTACTGATGACAAAACATATAGCAGCCTTGGAAGGCGTATATTTGATGTTTACATTCAGGTAGATTTTTGCAATATACTACTAACCATTTATGTAGAAAGGTTTCCTTAGTTCTTTTTCTTTCTTTTTTTTTTTTTTTTTTTTTTTTTTTTGGGGGGGGGGGGGGGGGTGGGTTTCTGTTGTTATTTGTAATTGGGTAATGTTGAAGTGAATGGGATCATGGTGGCTATGATGGTTAAGAAGAAATGATTTCCATGCAATTTGTTATTTTATTTTTCATATCGAGCAACATCACGATTTTGTAAGGAAATTCTTGCAGGGAAAGCAAGTGCTGAAGGATTTCAACATTGAGAATGAAGCAGGTGGGGTTGGTAAGGAAATCATAAAAAATTTTACTGCGCTTGTGACTGATATGACATTGGAGATACGTTTCTATTGGGCTGGGAAAGGGACAACTGCTATCCCTACCAGAGGAGTATATGGTCCTCTAATTTCGGCTATATCTGTGAACCCTGGTAAGATGTATGTTTCTCATGTCAATGGTTGGACAGAAAATGCTTTCACATTTTTTTGTTGCAGTTTCATTGTAGTTAAGGCTATTGACTCAGATGGTGCCAGTCCTGTTTCATGGTGGACTAATCGAAACTCTGTGGAACTGGAATCATCTCTCATTTCATTATTATTATGAGTCTGTTTTGATTTTCCATAATATCATGTAATTTTTTTTTCTTTACATTCCTTTTTGTTTTCAAATGTTTGGGACATCAAAGAAATAACTCAATTCACTGTTAGAATTGTCATCTTTTGGTGATCACTCAATTACCACGAGGTACATAAAAGAACACAATCATATTCAGTGGCGACTCCACATGGATTTTTAAAACCTATCACCTACTTCACCCACTTAAACCTAACCCACTACACCACTACCACCTCACCTACTCCACTAAACCTAACCCACTACACCACTACCACCTCCACTTCACCTACTCCTTACCTACTACACACTCACCCTCTTCTATATATAGGAATCATGAATCATTGTAAAAATATAACATACAACATGAATCAATAATACAATAATTTCTCTTTATACATTAAATTTCTTACATGGTATCAGAGCAATAGGTTAAAGATCTTGGTGTTCTTCGCCTTCCGGCGGGCGGCAACCTTGCCTTGACCGCCCGCCGGATCTCAACCAATTCAAACCTCCCAGAATGCTTTGCTGCTTCTTGCTTTTGACTGCTTTGGAGATTCTCTCCAGTGAGATGGAGCCTGTGAATCAACCTTCCTTCACGAACATCCTTTGGAGCTCACTATATTCAGCCAAAAAAAAAAATCATTTGAATCTCCATATGAATCAGAGGAAAGGCCTCTGTAATGGGTGTTTGCCACCCATCACAGGTAAGAGCTATGGTTGTGTTAGTTGCCCTTTTTTCATCCACATATCATGTGCCCAATTGCCTCAAGGTCTGAATCAGAGGTGGGCTTTGATCCGGTGAAGACGCCTTTGATCTTGTCCATCCACGAGGAGTTGTCGAGATGTGCGGTGGAGAAGATCCAGCGGTGCTGTGACTGTGTGCGGTGCTTTGACGCACATGAACACACCCAGAAATTACACCAGCTGCATGTGCTCTCTCTCTCTCTCTCTTCACTTTTGGAAGACGAACAAGACGACGCGAAAGCACGTTACGATCGCTCTATGTTATACCACGACGCCGCAGATGCTGTGGCGGAGGTTTCAGCACCTGGAGTCGCTGAAATTGAAGGGGAAGCCGAGAGAGGCGATGTTTAATCTGGTTCCACTATGTGACTCCCTGGGTGGAAGAGATTTCGAGGTCGTTTAGTTGCTTGAAGGCTCTTCACTTTCGCCGGATGATTGTGATGGACTCGGATCTTGAGCTCCTTGCTCATTCTCGTGGTCGAGCTTTACAATCGCTCAAGCTTGACAGATGCTCTGGATTTTCCACTGATGGTCTTCTTCATGTCGGACCGACATGAAGAAATTGTCGCTCTCTTGTCTCGGTGAAAATTAGTGAGTGTGAATTACTGGATCTTATTGGTTTCTTTAGTGCTGCAGCTGCATTAGAAGAGTTTTGTGGGGGTTCTTTTGGCTCTTTCTCTCTCCTCCTTTGTTGTGTGAGACTGATGATGGGTAGCACAGCAGAGATGCTCCACTACGATGGTGGTGTCTATTTTTTAAAAAAAACATAATCATCTCATCCCACTCAAACCCATCAGGAAAGCGGCCCAGCTGTTGCACACTTCCACAAACAAATATAATATATTATATAAATATTATGTTAAATATTATATAATATAATATATTATATTTTGATAGCCAAAACCGGCCCACGGTATTAAAAAACCCCCATACACTCCAAACCCGCGGGAAAATCAAACTTGAATCTTCCTTTACAATGCACTACACCCTCTCTCTCCACTTTATCACATGGGCTTGTCCCCTCTCTCTCCTCCGTTTGATTTCAAAATTAATTATTTTTATTTATTTTCTCTAAATCATTTTTAATCTTTTTCAAATACCCAACTTTCTTTATTTTCTATCTATATATCTATCTCTTTTTATTATACTATATTACCCAAACACAACACTCTCTCGTTTTTGATTTCCCATATATTCTTATTATTTCTTTCTTTTTTATTTTTATTTGTTCTTTCACTTTATTAACAAAAAATAAAAAATAAAAAATAAAAGAAGACGAACTGCACACCAAACTCATTTTCTTCATATCAGGGGATCAACTCCGATCATAATTTTACATCCACAAAAAAAAAAAAAAAAAAAAAAAAACAACAACAACAACAACAACAAACACACAACCAACCAAAACAACCACATCCACAGGCGAGATTTTTCTCTACTCTGCCGCCGGTCTCTTCTTCTTGCCTCCGTCCTGGGCGGCCCTTGACGGTGTTGCCTCTTTGTTTCCCACTCCACTGGGCACGATCACTCCACCCTGCTCCTCCACTACAGCATATGGCGGACCTCCAAATCGGAACATCACGGTGGCCTTCCGCTTCAGCTCCTTGTTTTCTGTCTTTAGCACACTTATCTCTGCTCGCGCATCCTTATACATGCGTTGGAGCAGAGCCAGCTGGGAGTTTAACTGTTGCACCTCATTTGTCCTGCTCTGCAGCCGGTGCGACAAGTTTGTGACCGCCGTCATGGTCTCCACACAGGACTTCAAAGTATACTGATTGGCCTCAATATCAGTTTGCACCGCCATTTTTTGCTCCACAGACCGCATCGGAAAGTTCAACGGAGCAAAACCAGAGGTGTTTGGTTGAGGTTCACTGGCCACCGCACCAGTTATTTCTCTTGTGGACTCGTTCAGGTCTGGAAAGAGCGTGAGCAGACCACGGGAAGAGGAGGCCATGTTCTGGGTAGCTGGACGGGAAGAAGAGGCCATGTTTTTTGGGTTGCTGAGTGTTTCAGCGAAGGAGCGATTTCCGACTGGTACTTTCAGAGAAGGACTGGGCACCAGAGTGTTACAGCGTATCTCTCTCAGAAAAGGAAGAGTTTTTCAGAGGATTTTAGCATGTTTTTTTGTCTCAGCCTCAGCCTCCGCCTCAGTTTATAAAGACCCTGACGAAGAGGCAGACACGCGCATCATGCGCCTCTCGGCGCTCGCCGACAACATGGGCGCTCTTTTTGATAGGCACGCCTTTTGATGGCACGCCTTTTTATGGATTGGGCACGCCTTTTGATGGCACGCCTTTTGAAAAATTGGGCACACCTTTTGAGGGTGCGACTTTTTAAGGGTCCGACAAGACTCTGTAAACTGTCCCGACATTGATTCCGGTTAGCTCCTTTATGGGTCCGACAAGACTCTGTAAACTGTCCCGACATTGATTCCGGTTAGCTCCTGTATGGGTCCGACAAGACTCTGTAAACTGTCCCGACATTGATTCCAGTTAGTTTCTACAAAGGTCCAGCAAGACTCTGTAAACTGTCACAACATTGTCTGCTACAACGGTCCGACATGACCCCATAAACTGTCTTCTACATCGGTCTGACACCGCCATCTAGTGTCCTCTACACCGTTATGACACCACCATACAGTGTCCTCTACAACGTTATGACACCCCCATACAGTGTCCTCTACAACGTTATGACACCACCATCCAGTGTCTTCACCAATGGTCTGACACGACCATACAGTGTCTCCTATCCTCTTTTATTTTTATGTATTTTCTTGTTTTGTTACTCTCTCCAAACTCAAGTTGGCTAGTTCCTATCCCCCTTGAGTTTGCGGGGGGCTGTTAAAACCTATCACCTACTTCACCCACTTAAACCTACTCCACTAAACCTAACCCACTACACCACTACCACCTCACCTACTCCACTAAACCTAACCCACTACACCACTACCACCTCCACTTCACCTACTCCTTTCCTACTACACACTCACCCTCTTCTATATATAGGAATCATGAATCATTGTAAAAATATAACATACAACATGAATCAATAATACAATCATTTCTCTTTATACATTAAATTTCTTACATGGATGTTGATGGGGTCCCATGACCCCTGGTTTAAAAAAAAAAAAAAATATTATATTGTTAATATTTTATTTCATGTTGTTTAATTTCATTGAAAAATTAAGGGACCCCATCAAATTTTGATCCACACCCATTAAAGACCTATTGTTTGATAAGTTTAAATCACTCTGTTTGATTAAGGCCTCGTTTGGGAACAGGCTAATTTAGTAACTTTTTGGCTATTTGGCTAAAAAGGTAGGTAAAAAAAACTTGTATGTTTGGGATGACTTTTTGGCTAATTACAAAAAGATATGCAAAAAGTAGAGAGAAAAGAGAATCTTTGACTTTTTGGTATGGGTTGTTGGCTTTTTGGCTAATTTAGTAACTTTTTGGCTAATTTGCTAAAATAGCCTCTTGCCAAACGAGGCCTAAGTGTTTAAAAAAATATTTTTTGAGTTTTTATATTTTTCATTCATATTTTTTTATCTTTGGTGAACTTTTTAAATATTTTAACTAAATTATTTTACTTTTTAGATTCACTTAATCTAGATATATTTAAAAAGTAAAATATTATTCAATATAGTTTCTGAATTTTTCTTAGATTTTTTCACAAATATTTTACGTTTTAAGTATATCTAGATTAGGTGCATTTAAAAAAAAAAAAAAAAGGACTAAAATATGAAAAAAAAATTCCTAAAGACAATAAAACACCAAGAATAAAAAATTCAAACTTGTGAAGTGGCTCTATCTATAAAAATTCCTAGAGTCGCCACTGTTCATATTTATGTTGTTTTTGGAACATTAGCCTTTAGAATTAGTTAAGTAAAGCATAATACAAATGGATATTTGTTAGAATTTCCCATCTTTACCTTCACCTACTCCACTACACACTCCACTTCACCTACCTCCACTTCACCACACACTCCACTTCACCTAACCCACTATCACCTCCACTACACCTACTACCACATTTTCTTCTATATATAGATTGTATAGGAATTGTAATTAATCAATCTTGTAATACAACAAACATAAATCAATCATTAATACAATTCTCTATTTCTCTTTATACATTAAATTTCTACATGGTATCAAAGCAAGGTTAACAACCTAGTCATTCTGCTTCACCGGCGGGCGGCAGTCTCGCCTTGACCGCCCGCCGGACCTCTACACATACCTTGATCACTCTGCATGTGCTTCCTCCCCAGCTGCCGTCCTTCTATCTCTCTTTCAAGTCCCAAGCTGAGAGAGAGAGAGAGACCTCTCCTCTCTGCTCTCACCTTCTTCTCTCAGCATTGTTCCATAGCCTAATGACAGATGATAGTAGCAGAAGTACCACTTTCATTTCTGCTGATAATCCTTTTGGGAAGCTTCCAGATCATCTACTGATAGAAATATTCATTCGTGTTCCCATATCGGAATGGTTGCAACTATCTTGTGTGAAGAAGCAGTGGGCTAACCTGTTTCGGGAAGAATGTTTGTGGCATGCTGCCCTTCTTAGGACTTTTCCTTTGGCTGGCCATGCTACAAGGTGGCCTGGACCTATCCCTCGAGGATTGAGCAAAAGGAGGTATACTGCTTTATACATCAGTAAGCACATATTCTCACTTGATGATGAATTGGATGAGATTGTGGGGCATACTTATTTGTTTTTGAAGGAGCAGGGAGAGTCATATCCTTTTCTGGGGTGATGAATTCACAGTCCATGATGGTCCCCACAAAAACAAACATTATATATATATAAATAAGCACCAGGCACCCTCCTTCATTTTATTATTCTCCTTAGAACACCATGTGACCCATGATTCTTTTCCTTACTCTTGTTCCACACTTTCTCTTATTTTACTATATCTCTCACTTTCCAGCCCACCGTTTTGATTCCCACTTTCCTTTTCTTTTTTATTTTATTTTTTGTAATCATTTTCAACTCTTATCCCCACTCATCCACACCCCCCTTTCCTTTTCTTTATCTTATTTTATTTTTTCGTCATAAAAAAAAAAAAAACAAAAAAAAAAACAAAAAAAAAACAACAACAACAATTTATAAATTTGCACAACACCCATATTTTATTCATCTCCGGGATCAACCCCGTTCACAATTTTACACACACACACAAAAAACAAAAAAAAAAAAAAAAAAAAAAAAAAAAAACAACAAAACAAAACAAACCAACACATCCACAGGCGGAATTTTTCTTCTCTACTCTGCCGCCGGTCTCTTCTTCTTGCCTCCGTCCTGGGCGGTCCTTGACGGTGTTGCCTCCGTGTTTCCTAGTCCACCGAGCACGTTCACACCCCCATGCTCCTCCACTGCAGCATATGGCGGACCTCCAAATCGGAACATCACGGTGGCCTTCCGCTTCAGCTCCTTGTTTTCTGCCCTTAGCACGCTTATCTCTGCTCGCGCATCCTTATACATGCGTTGGAGCAGAGCCAGCTGGGAGTTTAAATGCTGCACCTCATTTGTCCTACTTTGCAGCCGGTTCGACAAATTTGTGACCGCCGTCATGCTTTCCACACATGCCTTCAAAGTATACTGATTGGCCTCCACATCCGACTGCACTGCCATTTTTTGCTCCACCGACCGCATAGGAAAGTTCAACGGAGCAAACCCTGGTGCGCTTGGTTGAGGTTCCAGTGCCACCGCACCAGTTGTCTCTCTTGTTGACTCATTGAGGTCGGGAAAGAGAGTGAGCAGACTCCGGGAAGATGAAGCCATTTTCTGGGCCACAGAGTATTACAGTGTATCTCTCTCAGAAATCTCTCTCAGACAACAGAGTGTTACGGACTATCTCTCTCAGCAAAACGAAGAGGAGTTTTTTGTTTTTTTCCGAGGTTTTTCGCAGCTTTTTCTCTGCCTCAGCCTCAGCCTCTGTCTTATAGCCGAGGCAGCCACGCGCATCGCGCGCCTCTTATCACCAGCCGACAAACGGGCACGCAAGCCAAGGCGCCCACGTGCCTCGCCATCATGTCCGGCACACCTTTTGATGAATTGGGCACGCCTTTTGAGGGCACATCTTTTGATAAAGTGGGCGCGCCTTTTGAGGGCGCGACTTTTTGAGGGCTCACTATATATATCCATATATCTATATATTTGGGCAGCCTATATACACCATCATACAGTGTATTTTTTAGGGGTCCGACAAGACTCTGTAAACTGTCCCGACATTGATTCCGGTTAGCTCCTTTATGGGTCCGACAAGACTCTGTAAACTGTCCCGACATTGATTCCGGTTAGCTCCTTTATGGGTCCGACAAGACTCTGTAAACTGTCCCGACATTGATTCCGGTTAGTTTCTACAAGGGTCCAGCAAGACCCCATAAACTGTCTTCTAAAACGGTCCGACATGACCCCATAAACTGTCTTCTACAACGGTCCGACATGACCCCATAAACTGTCTTCTACAAACGGTCCGACATGACCCCATAAACTGTCTTCTACAACGGTCCGACATGACCCCATAAACTGTCTTCTACAAACGGTCCGACATGACCCCATAAACTGTTTTTCTACAACGGTCCGACATGACCCCATAAACTGTCTTCTACAACGGTCCGACATGACCCCATAAACTGTCTTCTACAACGGTCTGACACGACCATACAGTGTCTCCTATCCTTTTTTATTTTTATGTATTTTCTTGTTTTGTTACTCTCTCCAAACTCAAGTTGGTTAGTTTCTCTCCTCCTTGAGTTTGCGGGGGGCTGTTAGAATTTCCCATCTTTACCTTCACCTACTCCACTACACACTCCACTTCACCTACCTCCACTTCACCACACACTCCACTTCACCTAACCCACTATCACCTCCACTACACCTACTACCACATTTTCTTCTATATATAGATTGTATAGGAATTGTAATTAATCAATCTTGTAATACAACAAACATAAATCAATCATTAATACAATTCTCTATTTCTCTTTATACATTAAATTTCTACAATATTTTTCGTGTTTATAATGCAGCGGATATGTTTTCTTTTGTTGTGATGCTCTGTCAAAGAACATTTTTTTCTCTTGTAAGATGAAATATCTTAGAAGCTGGCGCACAAAAATGATGTTCTGCAGGAACAGGAACTTACAAATTTATAGAGCTTATGACCCCTTTGCATGTTGTTTCATTTATGTCATCTTACTTTGAACCAAACAATTTACATTTAAGTGTTTGGTTTGGGTAAATGGCTTCAAGGCATTTCTTTAGCAGACAATTAGTCTATTGTAATAAGAGGTTCCACCCTGTTTCAAATTATTTATTTATTTATTGGTATTACCGTGTTTCAAATTTGCTAAAACAGTAAAAATAGAACTGAATGTTGAATAGAATTCAGGCTAATAGGGTTTTGTAACTTGTAAGTCTTTTGAAATGCATTGAACATCTCAAGGGTCAATGTCCAAAAACATTTGAACTCCATTTAGAAAGTAAAAATATTTAGCTTGTTTGGTTTTATCCTCTTTTTTGAAAATTAAGTTTTTTGTTTTTCATTTTTTTTTTTTGGTTTTCACCAAAATTTTTTAATATTTTAAGCAATTTTTTTAGTTTTTAGATATACTTGATATAAATACCCTTAAAATGTATAATATTTGTATAAAAAATTCACTAAATATCAAAAATACAAAATTTTAGTATATTTTCATATTCTTGTATATTTATTAGTATATTTTAGTGATTTTTTTTAATATTTTTCATTGGTTTTATCCTCTTTATTATTTTTTTTTTTTAGGTACATTTAGGTTAGGTGCATCTAAAAAGTAAAAAATGTACTTAAAATATTAAAAAAAATCACTAAAACAAAATCAATTTTCAGAAATCAATCAAAACCAAACAAGGTGATTGTAATTTAAAATAATAATACTATATGTACCAATTAATGTACTAATTAGTATATAACAGATGATGTGACATAATTTTAGAGGTTTTAGATATTTATAATTTGTATAATAAGTGGGGTTAATAATAATAGCATAACACTAGTTGGTACACTAGTGTATACATTAATTGGTGCATGTAGCACTACCGAATTTAAAATATTAGTAATGATCAATTCATTTGTTTCTTGTCAATTTGTTGCGTTTTAGTGTTGATCGCCTCATAATAATCCTTTCATTGGTATTTCTGTTTTTATCCATGCAGATTTTGTGCCACCTTCAGAAACTAGAAATAGTATATCTGTGGGTGCTGTGGTTGGGATTGTGGCTGCAGTTGTTATTTTTCTAATCATGCTTCTGGGTATCCTTTGGTGGAGAGGTTGCCTACGACGCAAAGATACAATGGAACAAGGTATCTGCAAACCCTATAATTGTAGTAAATAGCAATTCTTTTGTCATTGTCATTGTCATTTTCATCTTTCTAATTTAATATATATATATATATATATATTTATAGACTCCTTTATCCATGTGAGTGCTATGCAACCTCATAATAATGTCTTCATTCATCTCTAACTGGTACAAAAAATATTTGTTGTGTCAAATATTATTTAGATATCAGACTGCTTAACACTTCATGCTGCAAGAAATGGCTTGATTTACTATTTGCTGGCAATCCAGGCAGAGACATTTAACTCTCTGTGGATTTAGTGTTTAAACGAATCCGTCTCAAAATACGAAGAATATATATATATATTTTTCCGAAAATTCTTCTTATCTTACTTGGCTTCTTCCACAGGTCTAAGGGGTTTAGATCTGATGACTGGTTCATTTACCTTGAGGCAAATTAAAGCTGCCACAAACAATTTTGATGCTGCTAATAAGATTGGAGAAGGTGGTTTTGGTTATGTTTATAAGGTATTCTACACATGGATTACGTCGCCAGTTTTATCATCTCATTCAAACTATTGTAATGCATCTTTTTTCATTAAAATTCTTCTAATGTGAAAAGCCCCCACATTGTATCTTAAATTCTAGGGGCTTCTATCAGATGGCACCGTAATTGCTGTAAAGAAACTTTCTTCCAAATCAAAGCAAGGAAATCGTGAGTTTGTGAATGAAATAGGAATGATTTCTGCTCTGCAACACCCTCATCTCGTAAAGCTGTATGGATGTTGTATTGAAGGAAATGAATTGTTGCTAATATACGAATACATGGAAAATAATAGCCTTGCCCGTGCCTTGTTCGGTAAACTTCAAAGCTTTATTCAACTTCTTTTCATATCAAAACATCTGTACACGTGCACTTTTTTAACACGCACAATTTAGCTGACTAGAAATTCTTTGTGCTTGTTAATCTGGTTATTTGAAGGCCCAGACGAATTCCAATTGAACTTAGATTGGCCAACAAGGTACAAGATCTGCATTGGTATAGCTAAAGGTTTGGCTTTTCTCCATGGAGAGTCAAGAATTAAGATTGTCCACAGAGACATCAAGTCCACAAATGTGCTGCTTGATAAGAATCTCAACCCTAAGATATCCGACTTTGGTCTGGCCAAACTTGATGAAGAGGATAATACTCACATAAGCACCAGAATTGCTGGAACTTAGTGAGTGCTTGTTCTTTGGTTCATAATCAATGGGTTATTGATGTTGTTATGTCGTTACCATTATTATCATATTTCTTGTCGTTACAGTTTTATTTTTACACAATCTTACCATATATCATTCATATGGAAAATAATAATTTTGATATGCAGTGGATATATGGCTCCTGAATATGCAATGCGTGGTTACTTAACTGACAAAGCAGATGTTTACAGTTTTGGAATTGTCGCATTAGAAATTGTCAGTGGGAAAAGTAACACTGGTCACAGGCCAAAGGAGGACTGTTTTTATATTCTTGATTGGGTAAGTTGAATACCCTTCTTTCTTGCATTGGTTGTTACTCCCATATCTCCTTTTTGTCTATCAAGTTGAGCCCGACGTTTAGAAAAATTTAAATCAAAAGGCTAGGCAGATTAATATATATATATACTTATTATTGAAATTACATAGCATGCAATCTTCTTAAACTAGTCTGCATGTAAACAAAAAAATTATAATGATGTCTACATTGTTGGAACTCAGACCCTTTTATCAAGTTTTTAGTCTTTATTGAAACAACAAATCTTAGGGTCCTTGAATTCCAATCACTAAGCATACATGTTGATACTTTTGATTTCTAATGTGGAAATATGTTTCTCC
This sequence comes from Camellia sinensis, assembly GCF_055761805.1. Lineage (NCBI taxonomy): Eukaryota > Viridiplantae > Streptophyta > Magnoliopsida > Ericales > Theaceae > Camellia > Camellia sinensis. Next base: position 174,824,580 of record NC_138968.1, on the reverse strand, counting down.
TTAGGCACTTGTGTTGAAGCAGAAGGGGAATTTGATGGAGCTAGTGGATCCAAGGTTGGGATCAGACTTCAACAAAAAGGAGGTTGTGGCGATGATTGATGTTGCTCTCTTGTGCACTAATGTCTCTCCCGCAGTTAGACCTAGTATGTCTTCAGTTCTAGGCATGCTTGAAAGCAGGACGGTCACAGAGGAGTTGGTTTCAGATTCAATGGTCTCAAGCGATAAGATGGAACCGAAGGAAATGATGATTGAGCTGCAACAAAGCCATGAAACAAACTCGAATGACAACCAAATTCACAGTATGTCGAATGACGGGCCATGGACTGTTTCTAAATCTGTTGATGATCTCTACCCACTCATTATGGATTCTGGTTATTGGGCCAACAGAGATTAGAAAAATGGTGCATATTGGCTTGACTAGTTTTCATTTTTTAATCTTATCCTTACAATCCTCTCGTTTTGATTTTTATTCTTCTTTAGAAATTCCTTTACAACAGATGACTGTATAGTGCTTCTGATAAACTGTACATGTATAATTGTAGCAAGATGTGCACTTCTTTAATCTTTTGGCTAAAAGATGATTTCCTTTATTTTAAATTGAAGAACGATTAGGAAAGTTCTAACATTTATAATAACATAATAGTTATATACTGTTTATTTTAGAATTTAACGAGGTGTTCTAATTAAAAAAAGAATGACAAATCTCTAACTCATATATTAAATGAAGAGGATAACCATTTAATTTTGTCTAGTCTTCTTATCTCCCTCTATACTTGTAAATGAGGCATTTGTGTTTTTACAACCATAACTTTTACAATAAAGTTAGAGCTCTAAATTCATACGCGGTCTATATTTAGTTTTTATATGATATAATTCACATTTAAAATGAATTTGACTATGTACTATTTTTTTACTAAAAAATTCTGTTGAATTATTCTAATCTCTAGTTCTACTTTTTACATATCAATAAATTTAAAATACCATTTGATATGTGCCATTTATATTTTTTATATGATAAATAAGAATGGAATTAAGATTTCATTATTAGAGGGGTCAAAAGCAAAATAATTTTTTTTCATCATACAAACATGTATGTACAATATAATATATATATGTAAATTATATATACATAGCAAAAAAATTTAAATACAATTTCTAATAGGTGAAAAAGTTTTTTTGGTGCAAAATAGAAAGAGAATGCAAGATGGGTGAAGAATGACTTATATTTATTATACTGAAGGGTCATTTTATATATAAAATGGTATATATATTTTTAAAATTCTATGAGAAATAATATTTTTCATAGAAACAGAGGGTCATGATCACCATAATCTTCTTCTAATTCTGTCCTTGCTCATGAAGAAAAAATTTGCAATGCTTTTAGTGTCAATGATAGAATTATGACTATTTTGAAAAGATAGTTAAAAGTCATCTTTCAATTTTTAACCCATTTTATATGTTTTAAAAAAAAATTAAAAATAAAAAAATTAACTTTTAATTATCTTCTCAAAATAACCTCGTAATGTGTTTTTGTCTCGTAAAAGGAAATTTTCAATTCCTCGCCTTGAACCTTTCTTGATCACATGTATATTTGCGGTATGAAAGAGCCAAATATCAAACATGGCGGTCTATTTTGGAAAACAGGTCAAAAAATAGTTTTTAAATGTTTTTAACTTTCTTAAAAAAATATCGGCGACGATTCGTAGCTCGAATTCGAGGCTCGAATTTGGCTCGAATTCGTCGGAGTCGGAGGAGGAGGGAGGAGGAGGAGGAGGAAGGGGGAGGGAGGGGAGGGGGCCATAAAAATGGCTGGAGGAGGAGTCGGGGCTGCACGGAGCTGTGGCGTGCTGCGACGATCGGAGCTTCTGCGACGATCGGCGGCGTGCTGCGACGGGGACGGCGGGCGGAGGCGGCGGAGGCGACGAGCTCCTTGCGACGAGGACGGCGGGCGAAGGCGGGGGAGCTCCCTCTCTCCTCTTCCCCTCTGTTCCTAGTTTCAACGAAGAAGACGAAGAAGAAAAGAAGAAAAGAAAGAAAGAAAAGGAAGAAAAAGAAAGGGAAAAAAAAAAAATTGTAAAACGACGTCGTTTTACAGATTCGAGCCAAAAGTCGAGCCAATTATTCGAGCTACCAGGAATTATCCAAAAAATATATACAAAAAGTAGATAGGTCTAACTCAAAAAAACATCAAAAAACTTAAAAAAAATTACTTTAAGCCTAATTGACAAAACAAGCCGTAATCTTTAAATTCACATCTAAAATTGATTTAAAGTAATCAATAATTAATATGAAATAATTTGCATTCACTAACAAATTTAAAAATTATATTTTATAGGTCACAAATTTTTTATTAATTATCTAAATTCTTTGCTACCATTTGTTTATTAGTTTTTATATATTTTTTACATTCAAAAGAGCCAATAAAAAACCGACTAAATATTATTTATTAAATATCTTTTCGATATTTATAAAACAACTCTCACATTTTCACTTCATTTGTCATAGATATAAAACTTTTCAATTTTTTACAATTTTTTTAGGCAGCGTTTGATTTTGTTTTCAAATCATGATTTGAGTCAAAAAATTTCAAAACTTATAACCAAACAAAGTTTCCATAACTTTTTTCAAAAATTTATATAAAAAAACTCATAACTAAACAAATTTTCAAAATTCTATTTAAAGTTTTTTTAAAAAAAATTCTTTAAAATTTTTATTTTTTCTTTTTTTTTTAATTTTTGAAAACAAATACATATATATATGTATATATATTTTTGAAAATAACTTTTGTTATTTTTTTAAATATTGACCAAATAATTTTTTATGATTTAGATATATATATGGGCGATCTAAAATTTTCTAAAATTTGAAAAAAAATAAACATTTAAAATAAAAAATAAAATTTTAAATATTTAAAAAAATTAATTTTTTTAAAAAGTAACTCGTGTCTAAATTTTTTTAAATAATTTTAAAAAATAAAAAATATTTTGTTCGAAAAATAAAAAATTCAAAAAAAATAAATTAAATAAAAAAGTTAGTTTTAAATTTTTTTTCAAAACTTATAACCAAATAAGTTTTCAAAATATACAATTTAAAAACTAGTTTCAAAACTCATGACTGAACAAGTTTTTTGTTTTCAAAACTCATTTTAAGAATTTATTTTTCAAAATACAATTCAAAACTCAAGATTCATTTAAAAAACTAAATCAAATAGAGGCTTAATGTCTCGTGTGAATCTTTCTTTTACACTAAAAAAATTTAAAAATTAAACCATAGCATGAGATAGTTTCGCATATTTTAAACGAAACGTAGTTACGCATTGTTTTTTAGTTTTTTTAGTTTTTTTAAAATTTTTATAGGTATTTTGAATCTCTACGGCCACGTTCGGTGAATCAAGTTGGATGATATTGTTAGGAATTGTTTGAGATGTTTTAAATAATTATACTTTTTGACTTTTTAGATTAAAAAGTTGAAAAAAATATAATTGTTTGTGATAACTTTTTAACTTTTACGAAAAAAAATATGTATTAAAAAATGATATAATTTAATGTATAGGAGAACGAAGAGAGAAATAGGCCGTACGTTGGGCAGAGCCATGGCAGACTAGCATATAAGATATGTTTGCCTCCTTTTAAGGCATAGAATTGGACGGTGATGTTCGGCCTGTGGCGGCCACCACGGGTCTCGTTTTGGTAATCAGAACCGTTCAATATGTAGAATTCGTCGAGTACTATATGTCTGTAGAAAATCACGTTGATCGGATATCGATAACTATTTGATCGGATTAGTTTTTGTCAACCATTAACTATAATACCATCTATTTTTTTTATACAAAACTGATTTGATCATGTAGTTAGCTATATCCGATCAATCTGATTTTCTAAGTCATATAGTACTCAATGAGTTCTACACATTGTACGGTTCAGATTATCAAAACGGGAGTCGTGATGGGCCCCCACGGGCCAAACAACACTGTTCTTAAGCTTGCCTCCACCTGTGTAATTTGTTCTCACCAAAGTCAGCAAAAGGCAACTCACGTCAACGTGATTTGTACCTTTTTTGTATAAAAATAATTTTTTTATAATTTTTTTGATAAATAGTGATAACTTTTTAACTTTTTAGTATTTTTTTGTCTTTTTATTTTTTTTTTAAATATCCCAAATCAGGCCTCAGTGAAAGGATTGTTAGTGAAGAGATTATTAATGTAGGGATTGTTACTGAGGGAATTAAGTAAAAGTGTATTTGTTTTGATGATAGTATGGAAGATGATTAGTGATGAGATTATTAAATTATTTTTATATAAATAAATAAATAAATTATTTCTATATTAAAAAAATTAGAACAAATATTAAAACAAACATGTGCACTTAGTAAAAAAAATAAAATTCAAAAAATAAATTTTTTATATAAAATAGACTCAATCCACTTATTATTTTCTTAATCCCACTCAAAATCCAACCAAGTTATCCCTCTATGTGAAAGTATTTATAGTCCCATGGGACTATTAGTGCCCTTCTATTTTTGTCAATCAAACATGGGCTATGTAAAACCTATAAGATTGATAGTCCAACCCCCAATTTACGGAGCCAAACAAACATAACCTACCAGAGTTGGTCGTCTATTAGGCGAGTTTAAAAACCACTATTAGGCGAGTTTAAAAACCACTGAAGACCCATAATTGAGAAGGCTCCAAAAATTTTAGAATCTATACTATATATATAACCAAATGTAGTTGTTTTGTCAAAAGCCTTCAAATATTTGTTTCAAAATTCTTATAATTTTAAAATTCTCTCTTTCCTACGTGGCAACCTTCTACATTCCCTTTCATGTTTTCTATTTTTCTTCATTTTCTATTTGTTTGATTAATTAAAATTAAAATTAATTTCATTGCTTGTGGATAAAGATTTGAATTTTAAAATTCCTCCATATAGATAAACTTATAAAAACTGAAAATTAATTTTATAGTCTACAGATAAAGATAAAAAATAAATAATTAATTAAAAAAATTAATTTCATAACTTATAGATAATTTAAAATTTCTTCCTATAAATAAACAAATAAAAGTTGATAAATAACTTATAAAAATTAATTTCATGGCCTACAAATAAAGATAAAGATTAAATAATTGATTTTTTTTTTAAAAAAAAAGAAATTACTCCTTTTTTTCCCCCTTCATTTCGTACTTTAATTAATTTCATTATGGATAAACATATAAAAATTCATAAATAATTTATGAAAATTTATTTCATGACCTATAGATAAAGATAAAAATTAAAAAAAAAATATTTTTAAAAAATAATTTCATGATTTATAGATAAATAAACATATAAAATTGATAAATAATTTATAAAGATTAAATAATTGATTTTTAAAAAAATTAAAATAATAAAATTTAGATAAAGATATGATTAGTTAATCTATATATCTATTAAAAAAAAATATTGGCCCTGAATGAGAAAAGTATTAATAATGAAATTGATTCACTATGAATGAGAAGAGTATTGATAATGAAATAATAAAGGCTACATGGGAGAAGGCATCACAAAAATCTCACAAAATTAATTTTCTTCACTATATTTATAAAATGTAATAATTTGATATTCTTTTTATTAGTTATTAAAAATAATTTGCATTAGATCATTGTTATTTTTTTAAATTTTTTTTTATAAGGTTATCATTCGTTATAGTATTTCTTCAATCCCTTCTCTAAATTTTCTCTTTGAAATTTTTGTTTTTTCAATAATTAAGTTTAGAATCAATTTCTTATCAAATTTGTTTTCTTGATCCTTATTTTATTGAAGGATTGATACGAATAAAACTTTCATATAATATATGAAATTAATGAATATAATACAAAGATGATAGAGAAGTACTACATATTTGTCAATATCTCTATGTTATTATTAGTTGATTTGTTAGATTATACTATCAATTTAGAGCCCATATGATATAATTCAATGTCCATGACTCTATTTGTATTCGACCATTTTTTCGTTGAGTAACCGATATAATTTTTTGGGGGGTATATACTGATTAAAGCTATCATTTGTTATATTTCTTTAAGTACAATTCAAATAATTTTTTATCATTTTTTTATAAATAAAATGGATTATAACTATTCTCTTATATAATTTTTATAATATTATGAAATTCTTATCTTGATTAATTTTTTTAAAATGACGTAGGAACTATGCAAGTATTATTCAAACTGTGGAGAAGGATTTATACTTTGATACGATATGCGTGTGTCATTGATAGAGGAAATCAAAGATAGAGAGTTCCTAATATAATCAATTAATGATTTGTTTGAGAAGTTCTTTTTATAAGTAAGGTAATAAACTTAGATTAAAATTTTTTAAAAACTACTTGTGCGGAAAATCCCACATCGGTCTATGAGGGACTACTTTCCCACCTTATAAGCAGGCTGGCTCCTCTTACCTTGCATAGGCCTTTTTCCCCAGTGGGGGAGGAACAAAACCGTACGGTCGGAATGCCAAAGCGGACAATATGTGCAAGGCAGGGGGACCGGTGGCTTTATTTGGCGCCGTCTGTGGGAAGTTTGATAGATAAAACCTTGTCTTTCAAGCTCATCTGATCGCCTTCCATGGCGAACAACAACGAGATACCGTTGTCCGCCATCGACGGTGTTATCCCAGAGTCAGCCAGACGGAGACACGGACTCCCTGCCGTTCCAAACATGGCGGGCCTGGAGACTTCGCCAAGAGGACATTCAAGAGACGCGCGGGATAAGCATGGTAGAAGTTTTGGTAACTCTCGGAGCCCAGACGGGCACCGGCGGCGATGAAAATCGCACGTAGGCGTCTGGAGCACAAGTTAAGGGACCAAGACGCCGTCATCCGAAGAATGGCGGTGGAGATGGAAGATCTCAAACGGCATGTCAAAGGGAAGGGTGTTGCTGGACTGGGAGACCATAATGAGCGCACCCAACCATGCCATTCAGGCAGTCAGAGCCAGCAGCACACTCCTTCCCTTTCTATCACTAGAAGCCACAGGGTTGGAGAATCCGACGCGCTTGTAGAGAAGTCTAACGCGTAAGATAGTACCTATCAACCCTCACGTCCGACGACGACGTCAAGGTATTCCTATTCTGCTCATTCAGAGGACTTGGGGACAGTCTTGAAGGAGCGGGCTCGCCGGCGGGAGACTTAAAGGGTGCCGGCGCTCCAATGGCTATCTTACGAGGGCCGCACCAGTGAAGAGGTCATAATGCCACCACCCCGCCCAGTCGTGCCTCTCCCTTTAGACACAGATTTGGCGCAGCTGAGCGCCACCCCCTTCTCCCTTGAGATAGAAACCACTCCTTTCCCCACGGGCTTCCACCAGCCCAAGTTTACGCTCTACGACGGAAAGACCGATCCATACATGCATGTAAGCCACTTCCGGCAAGTCATGGCCAGACATAGGCCCAATGACGCTCTTATGTGCCTTATCTTCCCGTCAAGTTTGGGTGAGCTGGGCTTGAAATGGTTTGAGTGGCTGTCGGAGGGAAGCATCGAAAGGTGGCAACAGTTGGCGGAAGCATTTGTGACTCGTTTCAAGACCAACACCAAAACTCCGAAGGAGGTGGACCACCTGCTCAGTGTCAAAATGGAGTCGAGCGACACACTCAAGGCATACAACTCTAGATACTGGGAAACCTTCAACGAGATTTTAGATTGCCCAATCAATCTGGCAATCACCCAATATAAGCGCAGTCTCTCGGTCGAACATAGGCTACGGGACTCGCTTACCATGAACCAGCCGACATCCATGGGCCAACTAATACAGCTCATCAATGAGAACACCCGGGTAGAGGACGATGCAGCGGCATCCACCGTGAAGACAACTCTGGTGGTAATAGACAAGAGGTTAGTTGGCAAGGTATACGCGGTCGGACAGGAGTCTAACCGACCAAATGATCGCGCCGAGAAATCTGACTGTGGGTCAAATCATCGGAACCGAGGAAGGGGCCGTCAGAATGACCGAGCTGAATACCCCCGCAATGACGTAGCTGATGTGAATAGAAGGTTGAAAGCTCGGACGGGCATCACCATGGTCTTTAAAATTCCAATCTATCGCATACTTAGAGCAATCCGTGACAAGGATTACGTCCGGTTTCCTACTAAGATAGGCGACGCGCAAAAGGGCTTCAATCCACGGTACCGTTGTACATATCACCGGGAGCGAGGACACCGGACAGAGGACTGTTTGCTTCTGAAGCAACACTTGGAGGAGTTAGTCGTAGCCAGACACTTGGATCTTTACATTGATAGGGGAGTTACGGCCGCACATCCCGCCCTGGTTAATCAGCATGAACCGGATGACTTGGAGGCACGCCCCTCACGGAGTGGTTAATATGATCCACATCATAGTGGAGCCGGCGCGTGTATGTGAGCTCCGAGGAATGATCAAAAAGGCCGAACACATGAGGGAAGTTTTGTCAGTCCAGCCCGCGATCAAAAGGGGGAAGACCAAACAAAAAGACGTGATTAGTTTCTCTACCAGGGACCTGGAGCGCATTCAAATGCCACACAACGACGCCTTAGTGGTCACTTTTCGCGTCAAAGAGTTCGTTGTCAAGCGCATCTTAATTGACCAGGGAAGTTCGGTTGAGATTATGTACTACGATGCGTTCAAGCAACTCAAACTCCGTGATACAAACTTGGCTCCGGCGACTTTGCCACTAGTAGGTTTCAACTTGCAACCAGAATGGCCTTTGGGAAAGATAATTTTACTAGTCAAAGCCAGAACCGTGGTCAAGCATGTGGAGTTCTGGGTACTGCAGGTGCCGTCTACATACAATCTGATCCTCAGTAGGGGATGACTTCACGCTATGCAAGCTGTAGCGTTGACCTACCACTAGGTTATGAGATTCCTCTCGACTATGGGAGAAATTGAGGAAATTTGGGGCAATCAAGTCATATCGAAGCAATGTTTCGTGGCAGTGAACGGGAGTCAGGCTGCCAAAGGCTTCGTCCAAATGATCGAAGGACCGGAGGACCAGGAAGTCCTTGAAGACGTGGGCGCCAAGGCCGAGGACAAAGCTGTTGAAGAGTTGGTAAAAGTGCGGATTGACACGGAAAGTCCGAACAAGTTCTTTTTGCTTGGATCAAGCCTTACTGCCCAAGAAAGAACCGAGATGGTAAAGTTCTTGATGGCAAATGTCGAAGTCTTCGCATGGTCGCCCTATGACATGCCCGGTATCAATCCAAGCTTTATTTGTCATCACCTCAATGTTTTCCCCGGTGCACGGCCGGTCATTCAGAGAATGAGAAGATCGACGCTGCACCACGCCGAGGTAGTCGCGGAGGAGGTAAAGAACTTGCTTGAGGCACGGGCTATTCAAGAAGTGCACTACCCTCGGTGGATTTCAAACACGGTCGTAGTGCCCAAGAAGAATGGGAAGTGGCGAGTTTGCGTCGACTACAAGACCGTCAACTGAGCTTGCCCTAAAGACAGCTTTTCTTTGCCCCGAATAGACCAGCTGGTGGATCTAACGGCCGGACATAACAGGCTCAGTTTCTTGGATGCTTACCGCGGTTATCATCAGATTGCCATACATGGCCCCGACCGTGAAATCACCTCTTTCACTACTCCAAGGGGGCTCTTCTGCTACTGAGTCATGCCTTTTGGTTTGAAGAACGCCGGGGCGACTTTCCAAAGGATGGTGACCAAAATGTTCGCTCCTCTGCTAGGCCAAACGATGGAGGCTTATATCGATGACATGGTGGTCAAAAGCCGGCATCAAGCAAACCACTTGTCCGACTTAGCCGAGATGTTCGCCAGTCTTAAATAGCACAAGCTACGCCTGAATGCGTCCAAGTGTGCCTTTGGTGTGGGATCCGAAAAATTCTTGGGCTTCCTAGTCACAAACCGAGGCATCGAGGCAGACCCCACACAAATCAGAGCCGTACAAGAGTTAAAGCAGCCAAACTCAGCGAAGGACGTGCGGCATCTTGCCGGTATGGCAGCCACGCTTAACAAATTCATAAGTCGGTCATCAGATCGCTGCCGCATTTTCTTTCGAGCCTTAAAATCCAAGTTTTCATGGGATGAGGAATGCGACAAGGCTTTGGCCGAGCTAAAGGCATATCTGTCTTCTGCTCTATTATTGGTGACGCCAAAGCTCGGCAAAGAACTCTACCTTTATCTGGCCGTCTCTTAGCATGCAGTTAGCGCGGTGCTTGTCCAGTCAGAAGGCATCCAGCATTTTCCCATTTTTTACGTTAGCAAAACCATGCTACCGGCAGAGTCGAGATACTTGCCGCTGGAAAAACTTGCCTTGGCATTGATGATGGCCTCAAGAAAATTAGCACACTATTTTCATTCTCACATAATCATCGTTTTGACCGAGTTCCTCCTCAAAGCCTTGTTCGAGCAGGCGGATTTCTCCGGTCAAATCCTCAAGTGGGCGGTCGAATTGGGACAATTTGACGTCAAGTTCCAACCACGAACTGCCATAAAAGCATAGACCTTGGCCGATTTCGTTGCTGAATTCTCACCTGGCATTCATCCGATATGCCCCGTGGATCTTGCCGCGGCAGCTGAGGAGGTGAATGCAGGTTCAATCGAAATTACACAGCAAGGCGATGTTAGTAACGCGAAACCTGTGCGCCCCGCGGTAGAACCTCCAGCCAGCATGATACTGCAGACCGGCGATGTGGCGATGGACTTGGACATAACAAACCAACCTGTTGGGTCCGGTGCCGCATCACCGAGGGGGAAGGAATTGGAACCGATCAACATTGAACCTGAAGTCGAACAACCGAGTGACCGTGATCCCCTTAACCTTCAAGCCTCCCAAGACCCCTCAGAGTGTTGGAAGTTCTTTGTCAGCGAAATGTGAAAACTTTTTGTAAATGGAGCCTCGAACCGTCACGGTGCCGGGCTGGGCATAGTTCTGATTTCACCAGATGGTCTGACCATCGAATACTCCATCACCCTCGGGTTCCCTACATCAAACAATGATGTTGAGTACGAGGCGCTGTTGGTCGGGCTCAAAAGTGCCCTTCTGGTGCACACATCCGAGCTGTTGGTTTACAGCGATTCCCAACTCGTTGTCAACCAAGTGTCTGGGGTTTACGAAGCTAAAGATGGCAGAATAACAAAGTACCAAGCTCTTGTGAGAAAACACATCAAGCGATTCCAGGCAATCAGGGTCCAATAAATTAGCCGGGAAGACAACGGTCGTGCGGATGAGTTAGCCGGTTTAGCTTCCATGGTCGATAAAACATCTCCCAGCCCTCTATTGATTGAGTTTCTTCCTCGGCCTAGCATCGAGGAAACCGAGCAGATAGAGGTACTTTGCATCAAGCTAGGTCCTTCTTGGATGAACCCTATTATCCTCTTCCTTAAGAAGCGGACCCTTCCAGCCGATAAAAAGGAAGCGCATAAAGTCTGGGTGAAGTCAGAGCGGTTTTGGCTCTCTCCATCTGGCGCTTTATACAAGAAGTCTTTCACCGGCCCTTATCTCAAGTGTGTACACCCAAACAGCATGGAAGCTTTCCTGTACAAAATTCATGAAGGCATATGCGGCAGTCACATCGGGGGCAGATCTTTGGCCTACCGAGCTATCTCGCAAGGGTATTGTTGCCGTGCATGCAAGCGGACGCTCAGAAATATGTTCGCAAATGTGAGAAGTGCCAGAAGTTCGCCCACCAAATTCACCAGCCGGCCAGAGAACTTCTTCCCCTCACAAGCCCTTAGCCTTTTGCGATGTGGAGGTTGGACATAGTGGGATCACTCCCAATGGCACCAGGCAACCAGAAGTTCTTCATCGCGGCTACGGACTACTTCACTAAATGGGTTGAAGCTGAGCCCTTAGCAACTATCAAGGAGAAAGACGTCAAATGGTTTGTCTGGCAGAATGTGATAACGCGGTTTGGTGTCCCTAAAATTCTGATCTCTGACAATGGCACCCAATTTGACAGGCGCCTATTCGGAGGATTTTGTGAAGAATTGAAGATCGAATTCTACAACTCCACCTCGGCTTACCCGCAGTCCAACGGCCAAGCCGAAGCATCAAACAAGACCATTCTTGATGGGTTGAAGAAAAGACTTGAGAAAGCTAAAGGAAAATGGGCCGAGGAACTCCCAAGTGTCCTTTGGGCATATCGGACGACCCCGCGATGATCTACCGGGGAAACTCCTTTTGCCCTGGCATACGGCATGGAGGCGGTCATCCTGTTAAAAATCAGCATGCCCACCATCCGTAGTGAAAATTTTGAGCCGGAGCTAAACTCAGAAACAGTAGCCCTGGAATTCGACCTTGCTGAAGAGCGCCGAGAAAAAGCTTTGATTCACGTGGCTGCGTACCAACAAGAATTGTCCAGAAAATACAACAAAACCGTGCACCCCAGACCATTTAAAGTAGGCGACTGGGTTTTAAGGAAGGTCATGGGCAACACCCTGGTGCCAGGCGAAGGCAAGCTAGAGGCAAACTGGGAAGGACCCTACAAGATAACCGGTCTAGCGGGTAAGGGGGCATACCACTTAGAAGATTTGGATGGCAAAGGCATGCCCCGGCCATGGAATGCAGCCAACCTCAAACTGTACTATTTTTAAAGTTTTTCATAGTTTTTATGTTATTCTTTTGAGCAAGGACTTGTTTGCCTTACACTTCAGAATGTAATGCCCTTTTTGTTAATATAATAGAAGTGACTTATTCTTGCTGAAGCATTCTGTTGTTTTCGATGCTTATTTTGTGATTTTAACCGAGATGTCTTATTCTGGTTGAACGAGTCGATGATTTACTCAGCTTAGACTGAGATGTTTTATTCCGGTTGAATGAGTTAGCTTAAACCGATATGTTTTACTCCGGTTAAGTGAGTTGATGATTTGCTCAACTCTGTGATTTAATGCCGAGATGTTTTACTCCAGTTAAGTGAGTTGATGATTTGCTCAACTCTGTGATTTAAACCGAGATGTTTTATCCTGATTAAGTGAGTTGATGATTTACTTAGCTTAGACCGAGATGTTTTATTTCGGTTGAATGAGTTGATGATTTACTCAGCTTAAACCGAGATGTTTTTCTTCGGTTACGTGAGTTGATGATTTGCTCAACTTTGTGATTTAGACCGAGATGATTTTGCTCTGGTTAAACGTGTTGATGATTTACTCAACTTAGACCGAGATGTTTTATTCCGGTTGAATGAGTTGATGATTTACTCAGCTTAAACCGAGATATTTTTCTCCGATTACGTGAGTTGATGATTTGCTCAACTCTGTGATTTAGACCGAGATGATTTTGCTCTGGTTAAATGAGTTGATGTTTTATCAACCGAGATGGTTTATCTCGGCTATATGAGTTGATAATTCGTTCAAGGACGAGTTGATGATTCGCTAAGCCAAGGTGCTTTATCCTGGCCAAAGTTGTTTAGTTTAAACACAGTGCAAACACTTAACGAAATCAGAACTTTTCATTTATGAAGAATAGAATTACATACGGTGGGGCTGGCAGCCCGGTTACATTCTTAAAAACAAAGAAGAAAAAGACAGAAAACTAAACCAAGGGGGACAGGCCGGCAAAGTCATCCCTGGTTGAGGTGGCCTCTAGGTCGACCGTGGTTGTGGTTTCTTTGACGCCGATCTCAACTTGGCCGGCCTGCTTTGGGCGGTTATCTCCCTCAGTGGTTTCCTCGGCCTCCTTCTTCCTCGGCCTCAGCCTGCAACGCGCTGAAGACGTCATTGGCATATGGCACCATATATGTCGGCAAAAAGGCAATGGGGGAGAGGCAAACACGTCGGTCCCAGACCCTTGGCCGAGCTATTCGCAAGCAGCTTTCCACCCGGATTTGAAGAAAATGTCCTTGGTGGCCTCCACTTGCTTCCTCAACGTCATTGAAACCTTCGTTGTTTGCCTTGTTCAGTTCGTCCTTTTTTGATTGCTTCAATGCTTCCAGCTCGACCCGGAGAGCGTCCCTTTCTTTCTCGATGGCACCCAATTGGGCAAACAATCTGGAGTTGTCAGAGTTCGCGATCTCCAAATAAGCTTTTGATCGTCCTAGCTCGGTCTGAAGGTGCTTAACCTGGCTGGCAGTGTCGATTGCCTTCTACCAGAGTCTGTGAATCCGCTCCAGTACAAGGTGTTGTTTTTGGATGGCCTGCAAGAAGAGAGTTTGATTAGAGATGGAACCAAGCAAACACTTGGAAAAATTTGAATAAAGCATGCAAAACTCTTACCCGGGTCATGAACTTGACCGAGGACTTCACTAGCCGGGTGTCGGGCACGTGATCGCTGCCGACCACGTCACTCGGTAGTAAGAGGGCTTTTGTCAGGTCGAAGGCTAGGAGGTGTTCCTTGTCGCCTTTGACCGAGGAGGTTGTCGGGATCTTCTTACCCAGGTGCTTCAACTGGGGATACCAGGGCGGTGGTAGCTCGGTTGTGACCGCGGGTTGCTCAATGTTCAGCTCCGCGACGAGCTCGGCTGAAGGATCGGCGGTTCAAGGCCTTTTTCCAGCTCGGCGGGTGTTCTTGCTGGCCTGTGATGGGGGGGTTGAGGCCAAGGCAATAACGGCCTCAGATGTTTTCCCGGCTCTTGAAGTGCGAGATAGGATGCTTGGTAGCTCGATGGATGTGGCAGTGATAAGATTCTTAATGCGGCTTCGTTTGGACATCTTCTCTACCTCGGTCAGCTGGATGAGGGGCACGTCAGATAATATGGGGTCAGGAGGTGGCGATGGCCCTCGAACAAAGTCTGTCACTCTACTCTGACGTGTAGCGGAGTATCGGTAGATCGGTACGTCGCCGAAAAGTTCGTGACAATCTCGGTTTCGGTACCGCAGCACGGTTCTGATGGCTGCTTCGTTGGGATAATGGTAGTTGGCTTGCAAAGTCTTAATTGCTGCAAAAGAAGAAAATATATTAAGTACGGAATTTAGAAATGAAGAAATTTGACCGAGTAGTTAGCACGACTTACATGTTTCACTGAAGTTTTTGCTTATATACCAGCCCGGCATGTCGGCCGTTTCATAATTACTGGACACCCAGAAAAAGTTGTCGTCGTGCATGTCTTTGTCCGGGGTGCCGGTCACTATCTTCTCCTTGCCCGGTCTGATCTTTAAATAATAGGCAAGGCTGTCGCCCGTATGCCCGAGGGTATACTGGCAAATATTTCGGCTAATCCTAGGTTGGTTCCTAGCCGGTTGTTCAGTTCGTGGATCCCGTTAATTATCCTGTAAGTGTTGGTTGAGACTTGGGTTGGCGCTAGCCCGGTGCGCCGCAAGAACTCGCACAAAAGGGGGTTAATCGGGAAGCGGAGGCCACCTTCTATTATGGAGAGCACGGTGAAAGGGCACTGGTCCAGTCTGCCCTACGGGGTTGTTTCCTCTGCTCCGAGCTCGAGATGTACGTCGATTGGGATACCGTATTCTTCCCAGAACGCAGCTAGAGCGACCGGGGTGTTGACTAGGAAGTGGTAGCGCCCCATGTGTAGCCGGCTGGTTTTAGTACGGCTGTGTTAGTTTGGCACAAACTCTTGTTTGGTGGCTACTCGGTCTTTGAAAGCCTCAGTGTTGGTGCGTGGTCCCCTTGGACTCTTTAGGAAAATGAGGGTAAGTGTAAGAGGGAGCGCAGTTGCGCAAAACGAGCTTGACTTTAGCTCGGTCAATGGAGTGCCTGACCACCCCGGCCATGAAGGTAAATCCAGAAGCTCGGCCGCTCAAGCGGACCAGATGTTAGCTCGGTCAAGCTGTCAAACCCTCTACCTACCTCGGTTCCTACAGGAGTTTTTACAAACTTGTAATTTGCTCGATTTAGATGTTTTTTGGGATTAAAAGAAGACCTGGAGTCCGGTCCGTCCCAGATCTTCATGTGTTCATCACTGGAGCTGAAGAACAGCAAGGAGAACAGGGGGCATGAGAGGTTTTTGGGAGCTATATCCTAAAACCTATTACTTTTGTGCCTTAAGATGTGAAATACCGAAGGAAAAAACAATAATGGGGTTTGAAGAACTTACCAGAATGGGGCAGAAGTCGAATCTTCGAGCACGAATGCAGCAGAGGGCAACAATGGAGCTTGATGAGAGCACCGCGACGTTAGGTTGTCTGGAATGGAAGTGAGTCAGTAAGAAGAAAATGAAGGGAGAGTTGGCGGGTTTGTAGGGGAAAACAACCGCCAAAATTAGAATATGAAAGGACGTCAGGGTTGGCTGCTCGACGCCAATAAATGATCAACGCGTGTCCATATTGACGGCGGTGTCAGTATTAAAGGGACAGACAGGCGAGTTGAGGCGTCGACTGTGCAAGTCTAGAAACCGAGCATGTCGACTAGCGCGGTACACAACTTGTGGAGGAAAGACTTGCGGGAATGTACCCCGGTTAGGTCACATAATCCCAGTCACGCTTTTGCGTGGACGAAATTAAGGGGCAATTGAGAGGGAGATTTACGAGCTGGAATGGGCCATGGTAAAGGCCAGGCAAATTGAGGGCCGAGCGCGTTTGGGTCGTGATAGCTTGGGCCTGTCTGGAGATGGTTCTGCTCGGTTGAGGCCCAGGGCCATATTGGGACCGAGCTACTTGAGCTACTCGGCCGAGGTGATCCCTGCCATTCGGGGTTCCACAATTCGTGCATTTAGCTCGGCAGGAAGGGCTTCGGTTTACCAGCTCGACCTGCCTTGAGCTCGGTTATGCCGGAATGCAACAGAGCACGGTCGTTATGGAGCTCGACGAGTGGAGTGCTCGAACTCGTTATCCAACACGGTTGTGTGAGGCCGAGGTGATGCCGCCGGGCTGCCGAGCTCCCACTAATGTAGTCTGCCGGTTTGGTTAGGTGGTGATTGCGGGATTTGTGCTGACAGATAGGAGAGTAGCTCTATGTGTCAAGAGGCTAATGGGGGCAGATTTGAGCGCAGAAAGTATATAAGCATGACTGCGCCCCCATGTTGGGGATGGAACATCATTTGGTGAGAAACACTCATTGTGATTTATCTTTCTTTTTCTCTCTCTCTCTCCCTGAGTGTGTGTGCTAACTTGACCGTCGGAGGGGTTTTCCGGCCACACACCGCGGGGTAGCTCACCGCCGTTGTGCTCACAGGTCGATCGGACAGATAAGAAGCTTGGACGAAAGGAGTACGGGCTCCGCAAAATATTTGCTCCCCGTACACTACTTATAAATTATAATTAAAAGTTTATGTTTATTCATAATTTGATCCCACAATAATAATATACACCATTGATTTAAAAGTCCAAGTAAATTTATGATAACTTTTCTAAGCTTATAGAATTTTTCTCTTTTAATGTTTTGTTTAGTTTGATACGAGTTATTTATGTTATCAAGTAATTGTGATGTTATTATTCTGAACAATTTTTATAATTAATAATTTCTTATGCAATCAAATTTTATTATGAAATTTTGTGGGTTAATTATTGTTAACATCTATCCAGATGGCTTAATATCATGGCTTGTCGCTATTAAGACATAATTTAAGATTAAGATAATTTATTTATTACACAAAATATATATAATCTATTTTTATGTGCATCACACGGATTACCGCTAGTACTTATATATATTGTTGTATTAAGCAAATGCAAGTAATGGGAAAGCTCAAAATATTTGTTATTTGCTCGGGCTTAAAAATAAAGTTGATGAAGTCTCACATGTTCAAATCATAATTACAAATGGAAAAATGAAACCTTATATATATATATATATATATATTTGCTTTCTTCTATAAATGGATTAGTTCAAATAAATAAAAGGCACATGCTGTGTTGAAATGTAATAGATAAATTTCTGATCTCTGACAATGACACCCAATTTGACAGGCACCTATTTAGAGGATTTTGTGAAGAATTGAAGATCGAATTCTACAACTCCACCCCGGCTTACCCGCAGTCCAACGGCCAAGCCGAAGTATCAAACAAGACCATTCTTGATGGGTTGAAGAAAAGACTTGAGAAAGCTAAAGGAAAATGGGCCGAGGAACTCCCAAGTGTCCTTTGGGCATATCGGACGACCCCGCGACGATCTACCGGGGAAACTCCTTTTGCCCTGGCATACGGCATAGAGGCGGTCATCCCGTTAAAAATCGCCATGCCCACCATCCGTAGTGAAAATTTTGAGCCGGAGCTAAACTCAGAAGTAGTAGCCCTGGAATTCGACCTTGCTGAAGAGCGCCGAGAAAAAGCTTTGATTCACGTGGCTGCGTACGAACAAGAATTGTCCAGAAAATACAACAAAACCGTACACCCCAGACCGTTTAAAGTAGGCGACTGGATTTTAAGGAAGGTCATGGGCAACACCCTGGTACCAGGCGAAGGCAAGCTAGGGGCAAACTGGGAAGGACCCTACAGGATAACCGGTCTGACGGGTAAGGGGGCATACCATTTGGAAGATTTGGATGGCAAAGGCATGCCCCGGCCATGGAATGCAGCCAACCTCAAACTGTACTATTTTTAAAGTTTTTCATAGTTTTTATGTTATTCTTTTGAGCAAGGACTTGTTTGCCTTACACTTCAGAATGTAATGCCCTTTTTGTTAATATAGTAGAAGTGACTTATTCTTGCTGAAGCATTCTGTTGTTTTCGATGCTTATTTTGTGATTTTAACCGAGATGTCTTATTCTGGTTGAACGAGTCGATGATTTACTCTGCTTAGACTGAGATGTTTTATTCTGGTTGAATGAGTTAGCTTAAACCGATATGTTTTACTCCGGTTAAGTGAGTTGATGATTTGCTCAACTCTGTGATTTAATGCCGAGATGTTTTACTCCAGTTAAGTGAGTTGATGATTTGCTCAACTCTGTGATTTAAGTCGAGATGTTTTACTCCGGTTAAGTGAGTTGATGATTTACTCAGCTTAGACCGAGATGTTTTATTTCGGTTGAATGAGTTGATGATTTACTCAGCTTAAACCGAGATGTTTTTCTTCGGTTACGTGAGTTGATGATTTGCTCAACTCTGTGATTTAGACCGAGATGATTTTGCTCTGGTTAAACGTGTTGATGATTTACTCAACTTAGATCGAGATGTTTTATTCAGGTTGAATGAGTTGATGATTTACTCAACTTAAACCGAGATGTTTTTCTCCGATTACGTGAGTTGATGATTTGCTCAACTCTGTGATTTAGACCGAGATGATTTTGCTCTGGTTAAATGAGTTGATGTTTTATCAACCGAGATGGTTTATCTCGGCTATATGAGTGGATAATTCGTTCAAGGACGAGTTGATGATTCGCTAAGCCAAGGTGCTTTACCCCGGCCAAAGTTGTTTAGTTTAAACACAGTGCAAACACTTAACGAAATCAGAACTTTTCATTTATGAAGAATAGAATTACATACGGTGGGGCTGGCAGCCCGGTTACATTCTTAAAAACAAAGAAGAAAAAGACAGAAAACTAAACCAAGGAGGACAGGTCGGCGAAGTCATCCCTGGTTGAGGTGGCCTCCAGGTCGACCGTGGTTGTGGTTTCTTTGACGCCGGTCTCAACTTGGCCGGCCTGCTTTGGGCGGTTATCTCCCTCAGTGGTTTCCTCGGCCTCCTTCTTCCTCGGCCTCAGCCTGCAACGTGCTAAAGACGTCATTGGCATATGGCACCATGTATGTCGGCAGAAAGGCAATGGGGGGAGAGGCAAACACGTCGGTCCCAGATCCTTGGCCGAGCTATTCGCAAGCATCTTTCCACCCGGATTTGAAGAAAATGTCCTTGGTGGCCTCCACTTGCTTCTTCGACGTCATTGAAACCTTCGTTGTTTGCCTTGTCCAGTTCGTCCTTCTTCGATTGCTTCAACGCTTCCAGCTCGACCCGGAGAGCGTCCCTTTGTTTCTCGGTGGCACCCAGTTGGGCGAACAATCTGGAGTTGTCAGAGTTTGCGATCTCTAAAGAAGCTTTTGATCGTCCCAGCTCGGTCTGAAGGTGCTCAACCTGGCTGGCAGTGTCGGTTGCCTTCTGCCAGAGTTTGTGAATTCGCTCCAGTACAAGGTGTTGTTTTTGGATGGCCTGCAAGAAGAGAGTTTGATTAGAGATAGAACCAAGCAAACACTTGGAAAAATTTGAATAAAGCATGCAAAGCTCTTACCCGGGTCATGAACTTGACCGAGGACTTCACCAACCGGGTGTCGGGCACATGATCGCTGCCAACCATGTCGCTCGGCAGTAGGAGGGCTTTTGTCAGGTCGAAGGCTAGGAGGTGTTCCTTGTCGCCTTTGACCGAGGAGGTTGTCGGGATCTTCTTACCCCGGTGCTTCAACTGGGGCTACCAGGGCGGTGGTAGCTCGGTTGTGACCGCGGATTGCTCGATGTTCAGCTCCGCGACGAGCTCGGCTGAAGGATCGGCGGTTCGAGGCCTTTTTCCAGCTCGGCGGGTGTTCTTGCTGGCCTGTGATGGGGGGGTTGAGGCCAAGGCAATGACGGCCTCAGATGTTTTCCCGGCTCTTGAAGTGCAAGGTAGGATGCTCGGTAGCTCGATGGATGTAGTAGTGATAAGATTCTTGATGCGGCTTCGTTTGGCCATCTTCTCTACCTCAGTCAGCCAGATGAGGGGCACGTCGGATAATATGGGGTCAGGAGGTGGCGATGGCCCTCGAAGAAAGTCTGTCACTCTACTTTGACGTGGAGCGGAGTATCAGTAGGTCGGTACGTAGCCGAGAAGTTCGTGACAATCTCGGTTTCGGTACCGCAGCACGGTTCTGATGGCTGCTTCGTTGGGATAATGGTAGTTAGCTTGCAAAGCCTCAATTGCTGCAAAAGAAGAAAAGATATTAAGTACGGAATTTAGAAATGAAGAAATTTGACCGAGCAGTTAGCACGGCTTACATGTTTCACTGAAGTTTTTGCTTATATACAAGCTCGGCACGTCGGCCGTTTCATAATTACCGGACACCCAGAAAAAGTCGTCGTCATGCATGTCTTTGTCCAGAGTGCCGGTCACTATCTTCTCATTGCCCGGTCTGATCTTTAAATAATAGACAAGGTTGTCGCCCGTATGCCCGAGGGTATACTAGCAAGTATTTCGGCTAATCCTAGGTTGGTTCCTCACCGGTTGTTCAGTTCGTGGATCCCGTTAATTATCCTGTAAGTGTTGGTTGAGACTTGGGTTGGTGCTAGCCCGGTGCGCCGCAAGAACTCACACAAAAGGGGGTTAACCGGGAAGCGGAGGCCGCCTTCTATTATGGAGAGCACGGTGAAAGGGCACTGGTCCAGTCTGCCCTACGGGGTTGTTTCCTCTGCTCTGAGCTCGAGATGTACGTCGATTGGGATACCGTATTCTTCTCAGAATGCGGCTAGAGCGACCGGCGTGTCGACTAGGAAGTGGTAGCGCCCCATGTGTAGCTGGCTGGTTTTAGCACGGCTGTGTTGGTTTGGCACAAACTCTTGTTTGGTGGCTACTCGGTCTTTGAAAACCTCAGTGTTGGTGCGTGGTCCCCTTGGACTCTGTAGGAAAATGAGGGTAAGTGTAAGAGGGAGCGTAGTCGTGTAAAACGAGCTTGACTTTAGCTCGGTCAGTGGAGTGCCAGACCACCCTGGTCATGAAGGTAAATCCAGAAGCTCGGCCGCTCAAGCGGACCAGATGTTAGCCCGATCAAGCTGTCAAACCCTCTATCTACCTCGGTTCCTACAGGAGTTTTTACAAACTTGTAATTTGCTCGATTTAGATGTTTTTGGGATCAAAAGAAGACCTGGAGCCCGGTCCGCCCCAGATCTTCATGTGTTCATCACTGGAGCTGAAGAACAGCAAGGAGAACAGGGGGCATAAGAGGTTTTTGGGAGCTATATCCTAAAACCTATTACTTTTGTGCCTTAAGATGTGAAATACCGAAGGAAAAAACAATAATGGGGTTTGAAGAACTTACCAGAATAGGGCAGAAGTCGAATCTTCGAGCACGAATGCAGCAGAGGGCAACAATGGAGCTTGATGAGGGTACCGCGACGTTAGGTTGTTTGGAATGGAAGTGAGTCAGTAAGAAGAAAATGAAGGGGGAGTTGGCGGGTTTGTAGGGGAAAACAACCGCCAAAATTCGAATATGAAAGGACGTCAGGGTTGGCTGCTCGACGCCAATAAATGATCAACGCGTGTCCCTATTGACGGTGGTGTCAGTACTGAAGGGACAAACATGCGAGTTGCGGCGTCGATCGGGCAAGTCTAGAAACTGAGCATGTCGACTAGCGCGGTATACAACTTGTGGAGGAAAGACCTGCGGAAATGTACCCCGGTTAGGTCACGTAATCCCAGTCATGCTTTTGCGTGGACGAAATTAAGGGGCAATTGAGAGGGAGATTTACAAGTTGGAATGGGCCATGGTAAAGGCCGGGCAAATTGAGGGTTGAGCGCGTTTGGGCCGTGATAGCTTGGGCCTGTCCGGAGATGATTCTGCTCGGTTGAGGCCCAGGGCCATGTTGGAACCGAGCTACTTGAGCTACTCGGCCGAGCTGATCCCTGCCATTCGGGATTCCACGGTTCGTGCATTTAGCTCGGCAAGAAGGGCTTCGGTTTACCAGCTCGACCTGTCTTGAGCTCGGTTATGCCGGAATGCAACCGAGCACGGTCATTATGGAGCTCGACGAGTGGAGTACTCGAACTCATTATCCAACACGGTTGTGTGAGGCCGAGGTGATACCGCCGGGCTGCCGAGCTCCCACTAATGTAGTCTGCCGGTTTGGTTAGGTGGTGATTGTGGGATTTGTGCTGACAGATAGGATAGTAGCTCCACGTGTCAAGAGGCTAATGGGGGCAGATTTGAGCGCAGAAAGTATATAAGCATGACTGCGCCCCCATGCTGGGGATGGAACATCATTTGGTGAGAAACACTCATTGTGATTTATCTTTCTTTTCCTCTCTCTCTCCCTGAGTGTGTGTGCTAACTTGACCGTCGGAGGGGTTTTCCGGCCATATACCGCTGGGTAGCTCACTGCCGTTGTGCTCATAGGTCGATCGGACAAATAAGGAGCTTGGACGAAAAGAGTACGGGCTCCGCAAAATATTTGCTCCCCGTACACTAATTATAAATTATAATTAAAAGTTTATGTTTATTCATAATTTGATCCCACAATAATAATATACACCATTGATTTAAAAGTCTAAGTAAATTTATGATAACTTTTCTAAGCTTATAGAATTTTTCTCTTTTAATGTTTTGTTTAGTTTGATACAAGTTATTTATGTTATCAAGTAATTGTGATATTATTATTCTGAATAATTTTTATAATTAATAATTTCTTATGCATATCAAATTTTATTATGAAATTTTGTGGATTAATTATTGTTAACATCTATCCAGATGGCTTAATATCATGACTTGTCGCTATTAAGACATAATTTAAGATTAAGATAATTTATTTATTACATAAAATATATATAATCTATTTTTCTGTGCATCACACGAGTTACCACAAGTACTTATATATATTGTTGTATTAAGCAAATGCAAGTAATGGGAAAGCTCAAAATATTTATTTTTTGCTCGGGCTTAAAAATAAAGTTGATGAAGTCTCACATGTTCAAATCATAATTACAAATGGAAAAATGAAACCTCATATATATATATATATATATATATTTGCTTTCTTCTATAAATGGATTAGTTCAAATAAATAAAAGGCACATGCTGTGTTGAAATGTAATAGATAAAATCATTTTTGTTCAATTTAGGCCTCAAAATAATGATGTAGGCTGCTAGAAGCCTAATATCAATCAATAGTATCAACATTTCTTCTCTCTAAAGATAATTTTTTACGATAATTTTTTTATACGTTACTAAAAATTAATAATTAGAAATTTTTTTGTCATAATTTTTATAAATTGTCGTTAAAACTTATAATTAGTGATATTTTCTGTGATGAATTTTATGAATTGTCGCTGAAAGTTCAAAATTAATGACATTTTTTATGACAATTTTCAAATTGTCTATAAAAATTAATAATTAGTGACTTTTCTTAATAGCTTTTGATGAAAAATATCATTAATTATCATAGAATTTATTAGACAATAAATTCACCACCTGCATATAAATACTCCAAAAATATATTAGAACATTTTCATTGTAAGAATTTAATTAATAATTCAGCATCATCAAAAGTAAAAAATTAAAAATTAAAAATTAAAAAATAGGAAATTTAATATTTAAAAGTTAAGTAATAATAATTTAAATGTTAAAAGACCTCCATTCAATACGTCACCTAAAACCCTAAAATAATTATGTTGTCCCTAATCTCTAACACTACTTTTTACACATAAAAACTCTAAACATATTTAAATCATCACATTTTATACTTTTCAATGAAGCTCACTTTTTAATTAAGCCATCGCCGCGTGGATAAAATCCAACCTTCACATATGCTCTCTCTCCTAAAAAGAAAAGTAAAAGGGTACTACATGCATTGTTCCTAGTCAATAATTTCATTTGATTATAATCTTTGTAGAAAGCCACCAAACACATGGATATGAGTAACTTTCACACATCATTAATATAAGACCCAAAATACAGAATTGTAAAATATATAGGGATCCCCCCCTCTCTCTCTCTCTCTCCCCCCCTCTCAACTCAGAGAACTTGTAATAATGTTCCTCACTCGGCTTCTTCCTTCAGTTGCTGTAATCGTTTTCTTGGCTACTTTCGCTTCCGGAGCCACTCCACTTCCCTCTTCTGAAGGTATATATATACACATACATATGAATATAAGATTAGGAACACCAACAAGGGTTGGTTTAAGACTTTTGGATTCCATACTCAAAATTTGAGTTCGAGTCTCCATAATCCCTCGTTAAAATTAAATATATTGTTTAGTGTTTAGAGCACACAGAGCCTTAGTTTTTGTCCTGATGTAAGTTCAGTGGGATTCTGTGCATATGCAGTGTGAGTATTAAGGATAATATAAATTAATGTGCGTTTTATTTTTGCAGTGGAAGCTCTGAACGAAATAGCGAAGAAGTTGGGAAAGAAGAATTGGGATTTCAGTGTAGATCCATGCAGTGGAGAATCAGGTTGGGCCAACCGGAGTGAGCCTAACGGGTTTGAGAATGCTGTCACCTGTGGTAACTGCACCTCCGATAACACCACCTGCCATGTTGTCAGCATGTAAGCTCTCTCTCTCTCTCTCTCTCTCTCTCTCTCGGATAATTTATAGATTATACTTGTAGTTGGTTTAAACATGAGAATATAAAATATGGTTTCAAGATTAATTTTTCATATGAAAATTAAAACCAATCTCTATTCGGTCTTAGGATGCCTTTTTGCTCGTCTGTTTGTTTATTTGTTATTGTTGTTGTTTATCTTGATCAAAAAGCGAAGTTCAAGTTGTCCTTGTATGCACAATAAATGACAAATCACAGCTTATGATCATTTTTCATTTTTTAATCATTTAATAAAAATGATTTGAGAAATACTGTTATTTTTATAAATATAAATCATTTTATGCGTGTTTTATTTTAAATTAAAAAAATTTCAATATAAAATTATTTATAAATATTCTATTTATATATTAGGAGAAATAATATAAAAAAAATCCTAGGGTTTGAGTCTTAAAACAAAATAATTTTTAAATTTTATCAATTTAAACTTCAATCTTTTGATTTGTTTTCAATTTAAATTATTTATCTATTTTTGTTAAATAAAATTGACCAAAAACTGATATTGTAGTCATTATACTCTATGTAAATGTACCAAATATGTCTAAAATACTCATTTTTATTAAGTTTAATAAATAAAATATTATTTCTTCGATAATTTTACTTAATAAAAATAAACAAATAGTCTAGATTAAAAACAAATCAAAAGATTAATTTTAAACTGATAAAAATAAAACTTTGTTATTTATTTTGTTAAAAGGCTCAAATTTTAAATATTTTTTTTTTATAATTTTTCCTATATATTATTGCTCCAATATATTATTACTCTTTTTCAAGACATTATTTGCATAGTATTAGTAATAGTAAGGGGTGACTTTCAATTTCTTGTTTCGGTGGCTCTTGGCTGCTCACAAAGTAGGTTTCATCAACTTTGTTGAAATAAAAAATTAATAAAATAATTGGCTTGATTGACTTTGTTTGGTTCGAATGTTAGGTAGAGAGGGGTTTTTGAAAGAATTAAACTAAACATTGTTTGTAATTTTATGCATGAGAATTTTTTTTTTCCCCTTTAGACACTGGAGGTTTCATCAACTTTGTTGAAACAAAAAATTAATAAAACGTCACTACAAGAATTAACACTTTTGGCAACAAAAAATTAGTCACTAAAAGTCTATTTTTAGTCGGCAAAAGTTATCCGTGAGCAATTTTTTTGGTCGCCAATTGAGGGTCGGCAAAAGTAATTCGCGACCAAAATTTTGGTTGGTCGGCAAAAGTTGGATTTGCCGACTAAATTTTTGGTCGCTAAATATTTAATTATTGCGACTAATTCATTTTGTCGCTAAAACACTTTGGTCGCGAAAAGTGATATTTTCCCGACCAAATTTCTTAGTCGCCAATTGTCACATATCACGATCAAAAAGTTTGGTCGCCAATTATCACATTTAGCGACCAAAAAGTTTGGTCGACAATAGATGTATTTTTTGCGACCAAAACTCTTGGTCGGCAATTGTCATTTTTTGCGAAAAAAAATTATTTTTGATGTCGCGACTAATAAATTGATCGCCAAAGCAGGAAAACAATACACCTGTAATTCCTAATAATGCATTCAATCCATAATAAACCTATAATTTTAAAACATCATTCAAATTAACTGAATCATTAACATTCGACACAATACATAATTCATTAACATTCAACACAATACAACTATTCTAAGTTTTCAATTCATAATCGACACAATACATTAAGTTGCCTTGATAGCCAATCAAAAAGATCCACTAAGTTTTAATTCATTAACTATTCGACACAATACATAATTCATATTCGAAGTTTTAATCCACTAAGTTGCCTTGATAGCCAATCAAAAAGATCCTTGCGCCCTTCCGTGCCTAGCTTCGCATCCATCAAAGCAGTAGTGATGTAAGGCACCTAATAAAGAAACAGAATTGGAAAATTTATCAGAGAAGCATGATAGTGGCAGCAACACTGGATTGCAAACCTGTATCTTTGCAAAAATCAATTAAATCCTATAAACATGTACATCGTATTGAGACAACTAGCTGGCATAATAAAACTGTACTTATTGTTGTACCTGCAAATTTCAGTACACGATGATTAATAAGCTAACAACCATAATAACCCTGCCAGTAAGATAAGCAAAACCATAGATATATGTATAACCATAAACCAAGGTAGATACATTTGATAAATTCTAAATTAAAGAATTCAAAATGAATCAAATCTTTACCTATAAATATATGTATAATCTCAATGATTCAATAGAATTGTTGATGGTATGAGAATTTGAGATTGCATTTGTGTGTGATTGGTTTAACCCTTGTGCGGGGTAAGGCACCTCTTCTCTCTCTTCTTCTTCTTCTTCTCTTATTCTTTGCGCACATACCCGAGTAATTATTCGCAGGTTACTATTCACAGTCCACTAAAAGTGCAGTCTCAACACCAACGCGTTGAAATAAAAAATTAATAAAATAAATGGCTTTATTACCTTTGTTTGGTTGGAATGTTAGGTAGAGAGGGGTCTTTGAAAGAATTAAACTAAACATTATATGGAATTTCATGCATGAGATTTTTTTCTCTTTTTTAAGTTAGCAGTGTACATGACCCACAAATTATTTATACCATTAAGCATCATCAACATATAAACAATACTAATGTTTGGACCTATCAAGAATAATGTGATAATAATATTTGAGAAAACATAAACTACTTTGATATATTTTTTTGTTAAAATGATAAAATCGAAAGTTATACCATATCATTTTATGTTAGCTTTATATAATATATCAATTATTTCATGGAATCCATATGCTTTTATTTGGTGGGGGTAACCAAAGGCACACTCGTTAAATTGGTGGATATTAAAAGCCCTCACCTACATATGATTTTATTGGGTTAAGAAAATAGGCATGACTCACAGTCCACTGTAAAAGAAAATAAAACAAAATTAGTACATCAAATTTATTTATTTTTAACCTAAGCCCAACACCACTATCACTAAGCTTCCGTTTGGAAAGTGGGTTGGCTTTTTGGCTTTCTGACTTTTTGACTATTTTAGCCTGGGCTATTTTAGCCTGATTTGGGAAGGGCTTTTTGACTTTTTGACTTTTTTGACTTTTTTTGTGAGAGAGGATTGTAATGATTATGAGTTGGATTTGATGTTTTGTTTTTTGTGGCTAAAATAGCCTATTTTATTTTTTGTGACTATTTTAGACAAAAAAAACCTGGCTTTTTTCTTCCCAAACGGAGCCTGAGTTTCATAATGGGAGAGAAGTAAACTATCACAAAAAATATCAATTCTTCCTCATACAATTTGAACTCAAGATTTCACATCAAAAATGGTGGTACACAACTATTAGGCCAAATGTCCTGATTCTATCTTATTATTAGAACTTTGTGAATAAAGGTGCCAGAATATACTTGATTTTTTTTTTCTTTTACACAACAATTTTATGAATTTTCAAAAACTTAGTCGAAAAAAGCTGAAAAAAGAGAGAGCATAGATTAGATTTATATTTGAAAGTGATTCACTTCACATTAAATTAAATTTTTACTACATTTTTTTATTAAGTTTTAAATTATCTTTTTCCAGCTTCGTAAGTTGATTTATATGATTAGATACCCTTTTTTTTTTTCTTCAGTCTCTTATCTTTAAAAAATTAATGGATTAATTTGTTGGTACAAGCATATAATTGATATAATAAACGCCCTTCAAAATTTACTAAACGTGTTGAATATATATAGTTTGATCTTTTAATGAGTTATTTTAAAAGCCATATTTAGACTGTAGCATTCAAAAGTAACTTATCATTTTAACACAATTAAATTTCACATTAACATTATTTAATTGATTTCTGCACAGCAAACTTTGGTAGGAAATGGTAATTGAGTTTTTAGCAAAAAAGAGTGATGTGATAAAAATAATTTTGTCAAATTTTGAAACAAATTTGGCATAATTTTTTATTTTGTTATTTTTTAAAAATAAATTTGATTAAAGAGAAAATTTTGTAAAGTCTAACCATTTTTTAATTTTAATTTGACAACCTTTTTGACTTTGACTATAGATGTTGCTTGTTTTTTGGGAAGTTAGTTTTTAGTTTTTTTTTAAAAAAAAGACAACAAAAAAAAAGGGGGAAGTAAAAAATTAAAGCCATTAAAAAAATAAAAAAAAATACTAAAAAGTACGTCATACACATCAATTTTCATATATATATATATATATATATATTTTTTTTTTTGGATAAATTACACTGATATTCCTTAAGATTTCTCTTTAATATAGTTTCTCTCTCACATTTGAAAAATTAATATTCCTTTTCCCGAGATTTATAATCTCATTACAAATTACCCTATGGATTGTTGATGTCATGCATTAAAATTTTCTAAATGACAATATCATTTTTCCTATCATTTTTTCTTCCGATCATCATGATTACATATCTACAACTTTTCATCATTAAATTCTATCTGAACATATTTTTAGTGAGTGATGATATACAAATATAAATTTTATACAAGATTTTCAAACACAATGATATAGTTTAATCGTGACTTTTCACTTTAAAACAAAACATCCATAAACATGATTTATATTTTTTGTATAAATTTTTATATATGAATATAATTTTTCATTTTTATTTCCACCGTTATATCTAGATTAGATCAGTTTAATCTAGATATATTTAAAAGGTATAAAATTTGTACAAAAAACTTTTAAAAAAAATCCATTGAATATAACAAAATAAGATAATGTATTAAACTTTTGTATTTTGTTGTATTTTTTTCTTGTTTTTTTTTTTTGTATTTGGTGAATTTAAAAAAAAATCACAAAATATTATACTTCTTAAGTATATCTAGATTAGACGTATCTAAAAATTAAAAAAATTGCTTAAAGTATTAAAAGAATTCAATAAAAAAAATACCTAAAAAAAAAAACTCAATTTCTTGTGTGAGTTAAATTAAAGAAAATAATTATTATTTCTCTTGAAATGATATGAACAAAATACTTGTATAATTTTATTATTTTATATGTATAAAGACTAAGAAATAGATATGTCATTTTAATCTGACAGAGTATAAGTATAATTTTTTAACTGTGACAGAGATTTATATTAAATAGAAATATGTCAATGTAATTTACCTTATTTTTTCATACAACTTAAGAAAGTCCATCCTAGACATATTTCATTTTTTTTCATCTTATAAAATAATTGAACCAATGATCTAAGACAGTTGCCCAAATAGTCATATGAAGGACACTCAGGTGGCAAGGTGAATGAAATTTCGTGTTTTGTCTATGGAAAAATATTAGCATGTCTTAAAAAATCTAATTATTAATATATTATCCATCATCTTGTAAAAAAAATAGGGCGATTTATTAAGAATTCATTTTTCAAGTACTTGTATCTTAATTAGTTCATAACATATTCTAATATTTCAATAAGTCATATTTGATTTACCAAATCTTAATTATCATATTTAAGATATTTTATGGATAATTTTACCCTTACAAATATTTTATGAACGCCTAGTAATTTGGTGATGTAAAAAATTCATATTTTATAAGTGTAAATGTTCACATTGACGGTGTGAACACAGAATATTCACACTGTTAATATGAATATTACTATTGGGGATATTTTGATAATAATATCGTTCATAAAACTTATTAAAATATAAAAAATAATTTATATTAATGAAACATAAGTAAGTGAAGAGAAATTTATAAATAAGTACTTAAAAAATAACAATAATCAACCCAATATTTATTTATTTATATATGTTTTTTGTGTGGGGAAGAAATATAATGGGGTGTTTTGGAAAAATGATAAAAAGTGATTTTTTGACTTTTATCCAAACTTTTGACTTTTTTAGATAAGTCATTTGGGAAGTTGGTAAAAAGTTACTTTTAAATTTTTTGATTAATATTTGTTATGATATCAAATCACAATAAAATGACAAAACTACCCCATTCAATTTAAAATATTTACAACTTTACTCATGTAACGCATTTTGACCCATGAGGGATAGAATTGTAATGTTACTATTAGTTAAAAACCAACTTCTCAAATGTCTTTAAACTCAAAAAAATTAAATTTTAATTTTTGTTACAAATTTAAAAAAGTGACTAAAAACTAAGTAATAAAAACAAAGGCCAATATAATGAATATTTCTATCCTATTTCTATCCTAAAAAAGGAAAGGAGACTAGTGGTGAGAGTTGAAAGCCCCAGCCCAGCCACTAATGTATCAAAAAAAAAAAAAAAAAGCCCCAGCCACTTGGCCCATAAATATCCCATTCTCTCTCATGCTTTTATGAGGTTGGTTGGGTTGGGACATCTGTACTACAACTGCACGCGTTTGAGTCAAACATGCCGTCTGTGTCCGGGGTACTGCTGCGCCCAACTCACAGCAGTTACTGCTGTTAGTTAAAACGTCGTCGTTTCGGCATTAAATAAAAAAAAAAAAAAATTGTCTTTTTTTTGCTTGGCTGTTCTGAGGGTTTGAACGCAGGAATCCGGATCTTCTGTCGCATTCCCCTATCGCCTTCCCCTGTCGCCCCCAAAACGACGTCGTTTTGGGGGCGAAATTTCAAAAAAAAAAACGCAGAAGAGGGAGGAAGGAGAGGAAGAGGGAGGGAGGAGGGAGGAGGGAGGAGGGAGGAGGAGGAGGAAGGCCGGCCGGACTGGAGGGGGCCATAAATACAGGGGAGGAGGAGGAGGCGGAGCTCGACGGCGGTCGCAGCACCTGCGACGAGGTGGAGCTGCTGCAACGGCTGCGACGGCGGCTACGACGGCGGCGAGGGACGACGACGGTTGCGACGGCGGCGAGGGCGGCAGCCTCCTCCTCCTCCTCCTCCCTCCTCCCTCTCCCTCTTCCTCCCTCTCCCTCTTCCTCTTCCTCTCCTTCCTCCCTCTTCTCTGCGTCTCTTCTCTGCATTTTTTTTTTTTTGAAAATTCGCCCCCAAAACGACGTCGTTTTGGGGGCGACAGGGGTAAGGCGACGGGTGATCCGGATTCTTGAACGCAGGCCAGTGAGGGAGCAAAACAAACTTTAATCACTGTGCTATTCAGACATCCTATCAATATTTTAGATATATATTATATTTATTACAATTTTTATTCTAGCATAAAAACAAATTTACAACTTGCTGTTATTACCATCTGTATTTCAACATAATTTTTTTTTTTACAATCTACTAATATTACAATCTGTATTCTACCATAAAAAAGAAATTTACAATCTATTATTATTACAATCTGTATTCCAGCATAAAAAAAAAATAATAATTTACAATTAGATACAACCACCATAAAGCTTATAAAATAAAACAAAAAATCCTTTCCATCTTAAAAAAAAAAAAAATTCCAATCTACACAATATCAGTGGTGGCTTCTTCTTAAATAAACCTTGAATCCATATCAAACACAAATAAAATAAAACACAATGACAATGGTTTCTCCTTAAATAAACCTTGAATCCATATCTAATATGCACAATTTGATGTTCTATTATGTATCAAACACAAATAAAATAAAACATAATAACAGTGGTGGCTTCTCCTTAAATAAACCTTGAATCTATTTCAATTTAATATATGTAATAAATATAATCTACGTCCAATCTACCTACGTATCGTCTGAGTAGCACAGTTCCAGCTGGCCTGCGTTCAAACCCTTCGAACAGCCAAATAAAATTTTCTCTTTTTTTTTAATTATTTAATGCCGAAACGACGCCGTTTCAACTCACAACAATAACTGCTGTGAGTTGGGCGCAACAAGTACCCCCGATGCGTCTTTGGCCAGGGCCGGTCTTGAGATTTGTGAGGCCTAAGGCGAACTATGAAAATGGGGCCCCTCTAATATATTTTTTTTAATAAAAAACTTATGATTAAAATGATAAGTATTCACAAATTTTTTATTTAAGTATACTTGCACATATAATCATTAATATTATAAACTAAAATTTACTTTCATATATTAAGTGAACAATGTTGTATATTATATGTATGGTTTGGGCCCAAACACTTTATTTGTTGTTGTTTTTTTTTTATATATATTTTCATTTTAATAAATGTGGGCCAAAACCACATAAACATGGACTAAACCAAACATGGACCCAATAAAACATTTTTGGGCCCTTTAAATTGATCCTAAAACAAAAAAAATAAAAAATTGAGCCTATAACAATTTATTAAATTTTGGGACCCTTTTTTTGGGCCAAAATTGTGGGGCCTAAGGCACAAGCCTTATTGACCTTAGGCCAGGGCGGGCCTGTCTTTGGCCGATAATATGTACGTTAAAAGTTATTTTCTAATTTATTTGAGATTATATTAATTTCATTATATATTTTTATAAAAAAAATTAAAAAAATTAACTCTTAATTATTTTCTCAAAATCCTCCTGTGTCATTTTTATCAGTGTCATGAAGAAAAAATTTGCAACACGTTTAGTGTCAATGATAGAATTGATGTTGTTTTTTTTTTTTTTTTTTTTTTTTTTTTTTTTTTTTTTTTTTTTTTTTTTGTCTCTCTGTCTCTGTTTTGTCACGTAAAAAGAAATTTTCAATTCCTTGCGTTGGACTTTTCGTAATCACACGTAGATTTGCCATATGAAAAAGTCAAATGTCAAAGAATATGAATGTAATCTTTAAATTCACATCTAAAATTGATTTTAAACTAATCAATAATTAGAATTGATTTAGGAGGTTCTAAATAAATATACTTTTTAATTTTTTTATAAAAAGATATGTAAAAAAATAAAAAAAAATATTGATTAATATGACCAAAATAAATACACGTATGTAAAAAAGTATACATATATAATTTAACTCAAACAAGACTTTAATATAAAATAATTCACACCATTAACAAATTTAAAAGTTATATTTATAGGTTTCAATTTTTTTTTTATTAATTGTCTAAATTCTTTGTAGTCTTTGCTACCATTTGTTTATTAGTTTTTAAATATTTTTACATTCAAAAGAGTCAACAGAAAAAAGGGACTAAATATTATATATATATATATATATATATATTAAAATATCTTTTGGATATTTATAACCTACTCTCACATTTTCACTTCAGTTGTCTTTGATATAAAACTTATAAAAATTTTAATGCATCGTGTGGATCTTTCTTTTACATTAAAAAATTAAAAAAATTAAGCCATAGCGATTAATTGTAGTTTCGCAATTAAACTATGGTGTTTATCTTTTTTATAAAATGATGTGATAGTGATATTATTATAAATAAAAATAATTTTTATAATATTTTATTTTAAAATAAAATAATTTTATTAACAGTAGTGATTGGGGGCCCGAAAACGGGACCCCCGAATCCCCCGAAATTTTTTTTTTTTTTTTTTTTTTTTCAGCAGACGAAGAAGAGAAGGAGGAGAGGGGAGGGGAGGGGGAGGGGGAGGGGGAGGGGGGAGGAGGAGGGGGAGGAAGGACTGGAGGGGGCCTAAAAAATGGAGGAAGAAGACGGAGGAAGAAGAGGTGGCGATCGGCTACAGAGGCGGAGGCGCGGCGACGAGCAGAGGCGGCGATCGGCGACGGAGGCGGAGGCGCGGCGACGAGCAGAGGCGGCGATCGGCGACGGAGGCGCGGCTACGCGATCGGCGACCGGCGACCTGTCTTCCCTCTCTCTCTCTTTCTCTCTTCTCTTTCTCTCCCTCTCCCTCTCTGTCTCTGCGAAGAAGAAGAAAGAAGAAGAAAATGGCGGAAGGGAAGAAAAGAAAAAAAAAAAAAAAAAAATCAAAACCCAAAACGACGTCGTTTTGGGTTTTGAGCCAAATTCGAGCCACCATTTTCGGGCCCTCAAACATTACTCTTTTATTAAACCACACCATTATATATATATATATATATAATAAATTCTCAGTATCATCAATAATGAATAATGAAAAGGAATAGATGATGGTGAATATTGAAGCAGGATTTTTTGTTATTAGCGAGGAGTTTTTTTGTAATAAATTCTTAGCGAGGAGTTTTTTTGTTTTTTATTCTTTATATTTTTTGGCGTTGAGTGTCACAGGATTTTTTATTATTAT
The DNA here is from genome assembly GCF_055761805.1 of Camellia sinensis. NCBI lineage: Eukaryota > Viridiplantae > Streptophyta > Magnoliopsida > Ericales > Theaceae > Camellia > Camellia sinensis. The sequence goes on along the minus strand of NC_138968.1, from coordinate 174,789,510 downwards.
TAAAATGAAAAATGTTTTGCATTTTCAAAAAGTAAAATCTTTTGGTGAATTTGTTGTTTTTCTTGCATGATTTGTGTGGTCCTTTCGAATCTTGTTTTGTATGTTATTTTTAATATAAATATTTTTCATATAATAATAATAAAAAAAAAGTAGAAATCATTTTTCAAAATCTTACAAAACTAATTGAGGCGTTATCATTGCCATTGTCCAACCACCACTACTACTGCCAATGCCACACTACCTCAACACAATATCCTAGCCCTAACAGCACTGCCTCTACCATCTCACCATCCAGCCCAGTCCAGCCCGCCCCACTCTTGTTACTACTATCTCATCTTTACTACTATCACCATTACTAATGTAATTACTTGTACATTAGTACTGTGTTAACTGAAGCCCCCAAGTCATGAGGCTCAAAGTAAAGATGATACACTTATCTGAGCTGTTTAGGTTTATGGATTAAAAAACTGTAAAGAAATTGAAAGAGAGAAAAATTGTATGTATTATTGATTGATTTATATTTCTGCTGTCTATTACAAATGGTTCCTTATATAGATGTAGGTGTAGTGGAGTAGGTGGTGGTAGGTGAGGAGTAGGTGAGTGTAGTAGGTGAGTGTGTGGTAGGTGATGGTAAGTGTGTGGTAGGTGATGGTAAATTTTAACAGTCCCCCGCAAACTCAAGGAGGATAGAAACTAACCAACTTGAGTTTGGAGAGAGGAACAAAATAATAAAATACATAAAAGTAAAAAGGATAGGAGACACTGTATGGTCGTGTCAGACCGTTGATGAAGACACTGGATGGTTGTGTCATAACGTTGTAGAGGACACTAGATGGTTGTGTCATAACGTGGTAGAGGACACGGGATGGTTGTGTCATAATGGTGTAGAGGACACTGGATGGCAGTGTCAGACCGATGTAGAAGACAGTTTATGGGGTCATGTCGGACCGTTGTAGCAGACAATGTTGTGACAGTTGTGGTGACAGTTTACGGAGTCTTGCTGAACCCTTGTAGAAACTAACCGGAATCAATGTCGGGACAGTTTACAGAGTCTTGTCGGACCCATGAAGAAGCTAACCGGAATCAATGTCGGGACAGTTTATGGGGTCATGTCGGACCGTTGTAAAAGTTGCACCCTCAAAAGGTGTGCCCAATCTTTCAAAAGGCGTGCCCAATTCATCAAAAGGCGTGCCATCAAAAGGCGTGCCATCAAAAGACGTGCCATCAAAAGGCGCGCCCATATTGTCGGCGAGCGTCGAGCGGCGCATGATGCGCGTGTCTGCCGCTTCGTCATGTTCTATATAAATCAATGCGGAGGCTGAGGCAGAAAACCTGCTAAAACCTTCTGAAAAACTCTTCCTTGCCTGTGAGAGAAACTCTGTAATACGCTGTAACCAACCCGTCTCTAAAACACTCAGCAACATGGCCTCTTCTTCCCGTCTAACTACCCAAAACATGGCCTCCTCTTCCCGTGGTCTGCTTACGCTCTTTCCAGAACTGAACGAGCCCACAAGAGAAATAACTGGTGCGGTGGCCAGTGAACCTCAACCAAACACCTCTGGTTTTGCTCCGTTGAACTTTCCGATGCGGTCGGTGGAGCAAAAAATGGCGGTGCAAACTGATATTGAGACCAATCAGTATACTCTGAAGTCATGTGTGGAAACCATGACTGCGGTCACAAACTTGTCGCACCGGCTGCAGAGCAGGACAAATGAGGTGCAACAGTTAAACTCCCAACTGGCTCTGCTCCAACGCATGTATAAGGATGCGCGAGCAGAGATAAGTGTGCTGAAGGCGGAAAACAAGGAGCTGAAGCGGAAGGCCACCGTGATGTTTCGATTTGGAGGTCCTCCATATGCTGCAGTGGAGGAGCAGGGGGGAGTGAATGTGCTTGGTGGATTAGGAAGCACAGAGGCAGCACCGTCAAGGACCGCCCAGGACGGAGGCAAAAAGAAGAGACCGGCGGCAGAGTAGAGAAGAAAAATCCCATTGTTCCGATTTGTGTTTGTTTTGTTTTTTTTTTGTGTTTTTTTTTTTTTTTTTTTTTTGGGTGTAAAATGGTGATCGGGGTGAGCCCCCGACATGAATAAAATGAGTGTGGTGTGCAGTCCGTCTTCTGCCCCTTTTTTTTTTGAGAGAAAATAATAATGAAAAAAAAGATGAAAAATAAAGTGAAAGAAAAATAAAAAAGAAAGAAAGAATAAGAAGAGAATCACGTGAGTTGCTTGTAATGGAATCAGAGAAATGATGAAAGTGGGTTTAGTGGATAGAAAAAGGGATGAGAGAGAGAGGGAGTGGATTGAATTAAAAAATAAAAAAATAAAGAAAAATAATGTTATCAGAAAGTGCATGTGCAAAGCAATGTGTGTGTCGTGTGTTTTGCAAAAAGTGTGGTTTATAATAAAAAAATAAAGTGTGGTTTTTATTTGTTTTTTTTTTTTTTTTTGTTTTGAAATGAAATAAACAAAAGATTTTGGGGCAGCTAAGTTTTAGTGGGGGACACGAGCGGATGAGCTTGGTGTTAAAGGGATTAAAAGAAATAAATAAAGAAAGAAAGAAAAGAATCAAAGAACATGGGTTTGGACTATGTGCGCGGAGAGAGAGAGAAGAAGTTGGGTCACATGGGTTGCCTTTTCGAGTCAAGTGGAATTAAAAAGCTTGAAGTGGCACCATTGGTGCTAATGGAGTTCGTAGACCAAATACCGGAACTGCAGGCATGATGGATGCCTGTACTGGGTCCTCAGCCATGCTATCCTCCATGCTCATCTGATCACCATTACCTGAGGCAGCCGTGAAGACAGGAACAACACTACCAAACATGGGCTGTGCTTGGGAAGAGGCAGTGGCAGTAGAAGCAGTTGAAGTGAACATGAAAATGGAATCCAATGAGCCACTAGTAGGAGTGGATGATCCAAACACCATAGGGGCACTGTTGGTAGCAGCAACAGAAACCGAGGATGCTCCAAAGGAGAACCCAGTTGACGGAGACGCAGAACTAAATGTTGAGTTAAATGAAGGCTTGGTGGGCTGTGGGCTGTGTGACGAAGCCAAAAGAGTTTGAAGAACGAGGCTGGCGGCACGTTGTCGGAGACAAAGGAGGTGGTGAAAGGCAAGGTTGGGGAGAGGTGGAAGATGCAGGAAAGTAAAGGTATGTGTAGAAAATGCCAGCGGGCAGCGAAAGCAAGGTTGCCGGCCGGCTGCTCGCCGGTGAGAAAACAAAATACGGACCTAAATCTTACTGCTCTGATACCATGTAAAGAAATTGAAAGAGAGAAAAATTGTATATATTATTGATTGATTTATATTTCTGCTGTCTATTACAAATGGTTCCTTATATAGATGTAGGTGTAGTGGAGTAGGTGGTGGTAGGTGAGGAGTAGGTGAGTGTAGTAGGTGAGTGTGTGGTAGGTGATGGTAAGTGTGTGGTAGGTGATGGTAAATTTTAACAAAAACCAATTACTAATGTTTGTTTATTAACAAAGGGAAAGCCTATGGTACACACTGTGTACCATATGCACCTATAATTAAATATATATATATATATATATATATAATTTTATACTTTTTAAGTCCTAATTAAAAAAATCATAATTAAAATATCACACGAGTCATGAGCCATAATTAAAAAAAGAAAATTAATAATAATTAAATAATAAAATGACATAATTAAGAGTGCATATGATATACCCTTTTCAAAGAGTGTGTATAGTAAAATTTTCCATTAAGAAAATAATTATTCTATGTTTCTAATTATAATACAAGAAATGTAGTAAATAAATTACACTCCCAAAAGATGGGTATACGGGTGATTCTATTTCACACTAGACTTTGTCAAGGTACATATTATTTATATCGTTCGGATATCAACTTTCAAACAAAATATAACTATTTGAATATTTACTCTCGAACAAAATATAAATATTCATATATCAATTGTCGAACAAGATTTTTGTTTGAATAATTGATTTTTATTCAGAAAATTGATATTCGAACATTTTATTTTTATTAAGAGGTTAATGTTCAAAAGGGCTACTATTAGTACCTACCTAATTTTTTTGGACCCCCACTTTTTTGAACCCCTACCCACTTAATTGAGTCCCACACATTTTCTCTTTGAACCCCTGCTTTAATCCCAATTATACCCATCTTCTTTGAACCCCCAACTCATCACCTCTTCTCATCGTTGACCACCGCCGTTCTCTACATCGTCGCCACCTTCCCAACTCATCACTCCATTGCCATTGTCGTCACTTTCCTAGCTCATCACTCCACCAATCCTCAGTCTCTCTCCTCTCCAAAACCACCTCCATTACCACAAACCTTAGATTTTCCACCGCCTACTTCTCTACTTCCGACGATGGCGCTTCCGCGGGAGAAACTGAGCAACCGATAAAGTTGTCCATTGTCGTCGCCTTTCCACTACTTCGCGAGCACCACCATCATACCTCCAAACCCTAGCGACCCAACCAGGCACAGAGAAGGAGAGATAGCTGTGGCGGCGAAGTTTGAGATCACGATCTGAAAATTTTGAAAATCCCTGAGATATTGATTTATGATTATGTATCTATTTTAAATAGTAAATAACAATATCAATCAAACAATCAAAGACGAATCGACACAACGATTTAATATGAAAAAATCACAATTGGAGCGCCTTCAATTGTGATAAAAAAATTACGGGCCAAAGCCATAAAACAATCCACTAAGAGGACAAAAAAAGAATTATACAACTGTACTCTCAATTACCTAGTGAATCCACACCTAAATTGAACCGATCTAATGTGCTTTTTCTGTTGGTACAAAACTGGTAAGGAGATAAAATAGAAAATAATTAGTATTACTTCAAGGCGAGTTACAATGTCGCTTTCCTTAAGACGATATTCGCCCTCACTAATTCTGCCAAATATGGTGTGCATCGGGTTACCTGCGAATTTGCCTCCAGGATATAATGAAGCCCAGCCTAAAGACTAATGTCTGATTGCAGTATACACAAATGAAATCAGATCCCGAATACCTTTGGATTTTTCTAATCCACCAAGTATAGAGGAAAATAACAATGATAGAGAGAAATTCAATGGATTTCATATGGATGATTTCTTATCCAAATGCCAACCCATTCCGCCTTTATATAGGCATGGATTTGTATCCCTTAGACCAAAGGTCGTGTCCTTTAAATTCAAAAGTGATACCCTTTAAATCTAAAAGTCATGTCTTTTTGTTTAAATCTAAAAGACACACCTTTTTGTTAAAACTCAATGATTACATCATTTGGTTTAAACCCAAAAATCACATCTCTTTAATCATTCATATAACTATATTATATATTCAAATATGTATAAATATATTATGAAAATGTTCTAACATTCCCCCACCATTTTCAAGATATATGAAAATAACAACTTGGATAGATTAGGAAAATTTATGCATAAATGAAGATATCTTTCGATTTGAATCATTCACTTAGTGACAACACATCACAGTTAATCAAGATGACATAGTAGACTTGTTTTTGAACTAGCAATCTTATACGATTAACCGGACATGTCTCACACACAAATTTTCTTCTCCTTAGGTTGTTGGAAATTAGGCCGGGTATTGAACCCGAATTTGGGCGCCCATGTGGCATGACCCATGACCAATTAATTATCTATTAAGTTTGAATTTGAATTTGAATTATTTGGATAACCCACAATCTATTTCTATATCTACCATATCTTATCAAGAGATATGGATAGATGGATAGATAGATATTGATTGTTATATATTTGATTATATACATCTGATATGATGGGATCGATATAATATACGTTATGTGGCTTTTACCCATAACCTTTTATCTCAGACTCTCTCTCTAACTCTCTCCCATATGAGAACGATCCAGCCTCTGCACTGTGACTTGTGTGGGTGATACTCATATTGTAGTATCACTCCACTGCTAGGTTCGTTGTTCGCATTCTTGAAGCACGTGATTTACCTACGAGATTCTTCGCTTCAAATTCTATCACCTAAGTTATGATCTGATAATATTTTTATCCGCTGCGTTATACTTTGATATATCTTACGTAATTCAAAAAGACAACATGTGGATTGGCCTTGTGTCTATATCTTGTTTCATAAGTACTCCAGAGTCAAGCCTTTAGACTCATAGGAAACGGCATCACCTCCCACACTCATATAGGTAAGTTTACGGAGAGTACCCCTGTAAATAAAGTACCCTAACTCACCATTGCAAACTTATTAAGAGCTAAGGAGCTCAACCTCCTCGTTTGCATTACAGGTCCCAAGCACTTTATACCTTGGGATGGTCATAAAAATAAAAATCTAAGTGCTTGCAATCACGACATATGGTATACTTGGGCTTATTGAACTCAAGGACTTGATGTTTCTTCAAATGTTGAGTCGAGTTTCCACCAGGAGTGATATATTACTTGGGCTTAAGACCCATCCCATTTGATGATCTCACATCAAATTTCTTGAATAATTTCTTAAGATAATTTTCTTAAGATAATTTACACTCACATGGATAAATTTTTTACATAGGTATGTATTACCACAGTTTATGACTTGATCAACATGTCGGGATTAACAATCACTATCATAACTATCAACTCATATTGATGATGAGTTTGCATCTTGAAAAATTCAAGAAAAATCCGTGACAAAAATACTATGTCAGTCCATCTCTTTTGTTACAAGAGACTAAGAACCATCTCTTCAATTCTAAGAAATAAACCTCCACCAAGAGTAATCTTTATTTACTCTAAGCCATAGTTTTTCAAATAACAAGATACCCACTTTAACATATAAATTAACCATTCGCAATAACTTTAAGAAATTAAATTGTGGGACTTAAACAATCAATACTTTAGACATGAAGAACCAACACTTTCTTATATCTTAAGTTTCATGATTTGTGCTTGTATTTGTATTGAATAAAATTGACCAATCAATATAAAATTTCCATTCAAATACAAGTTACATAAATTTGAAATTCTAATTTTTACATTAGAAATTTTTTCCAAGTATATAATATATACTCTATATTTTCTCAAGTTCAATAAATCACAATTCAAAAACCATACCTTGATTTTAACAGTTAAGATCATAACCTAATTTTAAAACATATTCTTGAAAACTTTCACAAAATATATTCCAAAAATTTTGTGCCTTTCCTTAAATCCAGAACAAGGATCTTGATATACTTACTTACAAACAATTATACATAATTGAAAAATCTCACAATTATAAAATTTAAATACATAATATTCATCAAATAAAAGAAGAGTCATATTAGAAACTTGTTCAGTGACCAATATACTAGGCCCATTATAAAGAGTTCAATTCTAAAGAAAAATATGATAGGTCCAAGCACCAATTCAAATGCAAATTTAACGACACCGTTTGGCATCTTTCGACATTCACACATGGCAACCTGACTCCCTAACCAATAACTTCACTGTGAACATACATCATGGATCAAACCTAGACTCATAATATTTAAAAAGTTTATATGAACAAAAATGTAAATATAAAACAAGTGTCAAATAAATCTGAAAATTTAGACAGAAACATGTTAACAGAATTATTAGTATCATAAGAAGATTGTTGGAGCAGCAACTGTCATGACCTATCAGTTCGTCGTTTTGCATCAAAAGCACCGACATAAAATTTGATCACTAGTCTATTGACAAATAGTGAGTGCCATCATTTTATGTCTCTTTTGAAAAATAACAAGATGAGTATGTAGAAAAATATTTCAAAACTATCAAATAATTTCTCTAAAATATCGGAAAAAACCATTGTGCCAAACACACAAATAGGCCATATTTATATATTTATTTTAAATTAGAAAATTTAATTTAAAAAATTTCCAGTTGACTTTCCAAAATTTTGATCATTATGCTCAACTAATAATTGACAATATAATTTCCCTTATAAAACAGTGATGTCATGAATAAAGCATATAATATATACACACATAGAACACAGACACGTATCAAATCAAATCTAAAAATTACAAATTTTGTCGTAAAGAAACTGACAGTCATACAATCAGAAAATTCACTCATATATATTGTTTAGACCAATAACAAGAGCAGGTTGTCAAGTATAAACATAGGCACAACACCTTTGCATATACATGATTGCAATAGTCAAAATTCAAAAATTAGAATCAAAGACTTCTTATCATACAACTAATCATAAAATCATATAAGATCCAAAAATTCCAGAAGCAACAAAATCTATACATATATTATTGAACAAATAAAGTGTTTATTTTAATGACAATTATAAGTAAACATAGTTTTCATACAAACTATGAACTTTTGTGATGTTCAAATTGTAAGCATGGTCTTCAAATAAAAATCACAAAGCAAAGCATTAGACATACCTTTGCCAATAATAAATTGAAGCAAATTATTTTATCACCTTGATTGTAATTTGACGGTCAAAAACCAAATTAGAATTAAAAGTCAATCTTTTAATTGTTTCTAATATTTTCAAATAAATATTAATCATATCCATCTCTTCGAGAATATCGTCTTAAGATTGTTGGTACAAAACTGGTAAATGTGATGGAAGGAGATAAAACAAAAAATAATTAGTATTACTTTAAGGCGAGTTACAACATCGCTTTCCTTAAGACGATATTCGCCCTCACCAATTCTGTCAAATATGGTGTGCATCGGGTTACCTGCGAATTCGCATCTAGGATACAATGAAACCCAGTCTAAAGACTGATATCTGACTACAGTATGCACAAATGAAACCCGAATACTTTTGGATTTTTCTAATCCACCAAGTATAGAGGAAAATAACAATGTTAGAGAGAAATTCCATGGATTTCATATGGATGATTTCTTATCCAAATGCCAACCCATTTTGCCTTTATATAAGTATAGGTTTGTATCCCTTAGACCAAAGGTCGTGTCCTTTAAATTCAAAAGTGATACCCTTTAAACTTAAGAGTCATGTCTTTTTGTTTAAATCCAATGGTTACACCCTATGGTTTAAATCCAAAAGGCACACCTTTTTGTTTAAATTCAATGATTACATCCTTTGGTTTAAACCCAAAAATCACATCTCTTTAATCATGTATATAACTATATTATATATTTAAATATATATAAATATATTATGAAAATGTTCCAACATCTTCTACCACTATCTTCAGCTTAGAATTGTCCTGTCTAATGTTGAATCTACAACGTTGATGTTGAATCCACGACAATGAGCCTCTCCGAAATCCATCAAAGTGTCAGACCCAAGTTTCCCAGATGAACAAACAAGAAAACACTCATAAAATTCATAGAGCCACTCCGAAAAACAACTCTCTCTTTTGTGAATAAAAGAAAATAAACAAACCCCTTGGTGATGTTTCTATAAAATTCATGGATTCATTGATCACTTTTAAACCATCAAGAAAACACTCATAAAGCATCCTCTAATATAAAACACTTTGTATTTTCTTCATTTTTGAAAATCTGGACGGCACAAATCCTAAAAATAGCGACAATGCACTTTATAGAAAACTGGATCGCATAGACCGCTCGAGCGCACATTTCATCGCTTGAGCGATGTGATTAAGGCGGTAAGCTGGCCGAGCGAGGGTAACTTTCACTGCTCGAGCAGTAAATTTTTTTTTTTAGAAGTTCAAGCGCTTTGCAAAAATATTGGATAATCATTTTCTTCACTCAAGCACACAAATGACCGCTTGGGTAGTCAAACAACTTTAACTGCAATTTTTCTTTTTGCTTCGGGGTCGTTGCCTTTCGACCCCGCTTGGGTGCTGCCCCTTCGACCCCCGCGAGCTAACTGAGCAGCTCGATCTCTGTACTTAGTCAGCGAAGTGGCAAACATGAAAAGATTAAGATCACAAACTCCTTTACATATGCACAATGCTGGTTAGATTTGCATCTAAATACTCACATCTTCACTGAAACATAAAAGCGAAAAAAATTACAACTGAACGAATTTTTGTCAAACGAGATTGCCCATGACAAAAACCTAACACGATTGATGGGAGTAGAGATCGCAATTTGCAGTGGCAGTGGCTAGGGGTAGATCGGGGGTCATGGTAGCCATTGATGGGGCTGAAAACTGGAGAGAGAGAGAGAGAAAGAGAGAGAGTGATGAAAACCCAGGGTTTTGAGAAGAAGAAGAAAAAGAGAAGAAGGAAGAGAAAAAGGGAGAGAGAGATGAAGGTGGAGGTATTGGCGGTGACATGTTGAGGTAGGTTGAAGGGCAATGTCAGGATGAAAAGATTGGTGGTGACATGGATGGGCTGCAACAAGGGAGTTGCTAATGGTGGAAGTTAAGGTGAGGCTAAAGTAAAAGTGAAATTTTATATTGAGATAAAATTAGAATTAAATAAAAATGAAAGATTTGGGAGCTCTAAAAAGAAATGTAAGACTAAATAGCAAGCCTCATATTCAAAAGGAAACAAATGAAGCGTACACGAGTATACTCCTTGCACCGATTTTTCAGCAAATGAAGCCCTCTTCTTGGGAGCTTCTATTTACACACACCCATTCCCCTCTTTATACATCTTTTTCAATAAATAATTGGTTCGGAAGTAGATTTTCGAAAATAAGTAATTGGTTCGGAAGTTGCTTTCCGAAAATAAACAATTGGTTCAGAAGTAGACTTCCGAATTTTTATTATTTTTTCGACACTCAACTTCCGAATGTGTTTATTTGATGTCTATAATAGTAATTTCACTTGAAAAAAAATTTATAATAAAAATAATTTTTATGAAGTGTGTGCAAAGAGGGGAAGGTGGATGTGTAAATAGAAGCTCCCCTCTTCTTACAACTCACATTTTCAATTTTTTTTAATTACATTTTTATCCCTTTTCAAAATTACCAATACAACCCTCAAGAGTTTAACCCTAATCCACCTTTCACCACAATTTCTATGGCCACCACCACTGCAACTACTGCCGGCGACCCCTCCCCGGCACGCCTGACACTGCGCCCTCGACCTCTGCACAGGCCTCGCAGCAAACAATTCCTCCCATCATCAAATCCAGGCAAGCCCAAACAGTTCATTCGGTACATTGCCTTCAAACTCATTGAATCAAAGATCTAAGAACTTCAACATCGGCAATTTCAGTACCACCAGAGGGAATTTTTCGGCTAAATGATTGTTACTCAGATCGAGCTTGAAGAGAAGCTTCAAGTTCTTGAACTTGTGAGGCACAGTTTCACAAAACTGATTCGAATTTATGTGAAAGAATGCGAGATCGGTGAGGAGTCCAAGCTCCTCCGGGAGGTACCCAGTGATGTCACCATGATAGAGATCGATTCTAGAAACGGTTCCAGTCGAGTGGTTGTCGAGCATTGCAGCGCAAAAAAGTTCGGTGTTGTGACACATCAGATACGACCCAATTTTCGGTGAGAGGTCGGTCGCAGTGGTCGGAGATGGTAAGGAGTGTTGCATGAAATCTGAATTTTTAGATTCCATTGATTATGTATGCGCATCGAAGCATATGAGGCAACATTCGAAGTTGAGAAAGTGTGTGGACGAACTGTTTGATGAAAATCCCAAGTGGGTTTTGTGCTTGTAGTCATCAACTCAAATCATGTGAGTGTTGATTTATCAAGAGAGAAGGGGTGACAATTGCACATAGGAGGCTGCTCTTTGCTTGATTTGTCTGGAATGGTGGTGTTTTTGTCTTGGTTGAGTGAGATACAAGGTTAAAACTGGCATTTAAAAAAAATTAATTGCTGACATAATCAAAATTCCTTGATTGGCTAAGTGTTGACTAATGGAGGGTGTAATTTGCAATGCATCTATTAACTTCGAGCTGATGTAATTTTCAGAATGATAAGAGGATTCCTATATTAAATGTAAAGTTTAAGAAATATTATTATAATTTATCTTTACATTAGGGGATCCAATTAACCCGATGGTAAAAATTACCTTGAGGAGTGATTTGCCCGCTGAGAGGAAAAAGAATGAGGTGTGCAATGTAGAAATTATATTATTTTTCATTTTTTTCTTTTATTTATCCCTGACAAATTTCTTCACAAATTCATAATACAAACACTGTAAGAAGGTGTGTACTTAAAAGGCAAACTATAAAAAGGTTTTCCATGATTTCATCCTTATTGCCATATTGCAAGTAGTATGAGTAAACTAATTTTTGTTTTGAAGTGCAGAGTTCTCAAATCACAAAATCTTGGTGGCATTCTCCCTCCAGAATTGGTCAAACTCCCTCATCTCCAAGAATTGTAAGTATTTACTTTCCCCTTACAAGGTATCAGAAACAATGGATCAGTAATTACAATGAGAATCAAATTCAACATAAAATACAATTACATGTAAATTCCTAAAGTGGGAGAGAAATATCCTAACTAATACGAGGAAAGTAAGAATGAAATGCAACCTTCTAGTGAGGTGCAAGTGTTCTAGCCAATCTGGTCCATCGATGAAAAACTGTAATTGCTTTTTCATTCTACACCGGCGTATACAGTAGAATTGGCCATTATTTGCTGATTACTCTCTCTTTTGTGCAGTGACATCAGCCGCAACTACGTTAATGGTACTATCCCTCCAGAATGGGGTTCCTTGCCACTAGTAGACATGTATGTAAATACACAAATTTAATGAGACATGTACATATATGTCATTTTGTGCTGTGTTTTTTTATTATTTTTATTATTATTTTATTTTATTTATGAATGGATTTGCAGATTAAAAAGAAAAGCAAAAAGAAATTTTTTATTTATCCTCTATAAATCCATTCACAATTTTAAGATTTAAATGCAACCTTGAAGTTTTTCTATTCATGTTTCTAATACTAAAAATGGTGTTATTGCAGATCCCTCCTTGGAAACCGAATAACTGGTTCAATCCCATCACAAATTGGAAACATCACCACACTTAACAGCCTGTGAAATTCTAATCACTCATATCTTTTTATTTTTAATTATTTTTTATTCTTATGCATATGAAAAATTTCACGCACGCTCTTGTTAAGATTGGGAGTTTTGATGATTGTAGAATCCTCGAGTTCAATGAACTGTCGGGAGACCTTCCTCAGGAGCTTGGTAACCTTTCCAGCATTACGAGACTGTAATACCTTTTTACTTGCTTTTATTTCCCTTCCTTTCTAAATATGTTACGTCATAAAGTTGTTAAATAAATGTGCTAGTCCTAATAGTGTTGAAATAGATGTTACAACTTATGCCCTACTCTAATAGATTGGGCTTTCGGAGCATCCATTTGTTGGCACCCGAAGTCAAGGACAATTAAACCTTTCGATATGTATATATATATTTGAACTCATAGTGTGTCCAGGTCTTCACCCCAGCGAATTCTCAATTCCCAGTACATGTAGTCTTCCATCCTGCATATACACTCAGTAATTACTGGGCCTAGGCCCCTGGGGTGACCTCAAAGGAGTGGGAAATGAACTTTTAATGTCCATCATTGAGGATTGAACCCATGACATTGTATATGAGAGTCATAGACCCCGAAAACTAGGACTACCCAATTGGTTTTTTGATCCTTTGGATGAACTTTATTTTGTTTTTGTTTTTTGAAGGTATTTAACCTCAAATAATTTTTCTGGGGACTTGCCGGGAACACTAGCAAAGCTGACCACTTTGAAGGACTTGTGAGTTTTTATAAGTTATTGTTTTTTTTTTTCATTTTTTGTGGGATTTTAATATTCCTAAACTAGTTACCAATGTTTATATTTTGAAATCTGTTGTTCAATTATTGTTTACCACAATGCAGTCGGATCGAGGACAACTTCTTTACAGGAAGCATACCCAATTTCATCCAAAACTGGATACATCTTGAAACTTTGTGAGTCCTTGACGTGTTTTGATGTCACTTGTTTTTCATTCAACAACTTATTTAAATAAACATATGGTAATGGCAGATTGATTCAGGCTAGTGGTTTGGATGGTCCAATTCCTTCTGGCATTGCCTTTCTGACTAATATGACCGACTTGTCAGTGAGAAACCTTTCACTCTTTCAGATTTTATCCATATTGTATGCATTGGTGGTGTTTGAATAATAATTTTCTTGGTAACTGATGTTTCATTTATTTTGTTCTTTGTTGAAATACAATATGTAGGAGAATTAGCGACTTGAATGGAAGCAAAGTGTCTGATTTTCCATCCGTTGGTAACATGACAAAACTGAAGAGACTGTAAGTTGGATGCTTCTATATAATAGCCTTAGAAAGAGTATGAAAATGTCTTCTTGGTGACTTGAACTCATGTATTCTTGATCGCATTGCAGGTTGTTGAAAAGTTGCAACATTAATGGAAGCTTACCATTGTATCTTGGGATGACTCAATGGACTGAATTAAAATTTTTGTTAGTATATTGTTATTCCTTTCTTCCATTATCTATTAGCATGTGCAGTAGTAATAGTTAGTTCTCTTGTAAGAGCTTTTTGGTCCTTGCTTGTCCGAGGATAATTTAATGTCATGTTTTGTAAATTAGCTATCTTGTCTTGGTATGTAATGTATCAAACTTTTTATAGCAGTGAAACAAACCAAGTTTTTAACCCTGTAGATTAGATATCTGATAATTGAAGGAACCTCGAGTAGCATGTGTGTATGTACAACTACTAGTAGCAGTGATGATAAATTCAAATGTGGAAGCATAATATAGAATTTAGATTTATAACAAACCAACTAATGAAGAAATGAAACCTGTATTGGCAATTTTTATACTACTCCACTTGGGAGAAATGTCTTATAATTTAATTCAAAGATAAAGGTAGCAATTGATCAGCTGAGAATTTGTTGTTCTGCCAAATACTCCATCATGTTGCAAAGATGTACAATTACTTCTGTGGGGTTGAAAATTTCAATTCATTGTATTGACTCTCTGGTTCAGAGTCAATTTTACTGAAATGAAATTGTTGTGAAATAAAAATTATTCTGAATAGTCATTCTAAACTTTTTTCTTTATGATTTCTCTTGCAGAGACCTTAGCTTTAACAAACTAAGTGGAGGAATTCCAAGCAACTTTCAGAATCTGAGCACTTTGACTTCCATGTAAGCCCTCTTTTCTTGTTTGGCTTCAGTTAAATTTTGTAATAAGGCAATAAGGTTGAATATAGAGAGATAATGTAGACAGAAAAGAGGAAAGTAAGAACACAAAGGTTTAATGTAGTTCAGCCAATATTGGCTTACGTCCACACACACAAAGCCCTAAAGGGCTACACTATATCTTTCATTCATTCAACTTGATACTCTTTGTTTACATGATACACCATATATATAGAGTAGGAGATACAATCAGATCTTTTCAGTTAGGAATTGAAATATATTAAAGATATAGAAAGTGATAATAAGTATAAATCATGGGATCTCCATATATTCTAATATCTTCTATATCTTCTGATATCTTTGACAACAATCTTATCTCCAACACTCCCCCTCAAGTTGGAACACGGAACGATTGAAGTGAAGTATCCAACTTGAACTTGAAAATAGTATGATCATTACAAACAACTACAATGAATTGCCAAAAGATAACAACAATTGTAATAACTCCCTTCAATGATAACTTCATTGAGCATAGTAAGGATTCAACATCTTGGAACGGAGAAACATGCATTGAATCAATCATGATGGTAGTAAGAGTAACCAATGGGGAGAGAGAAAGCAATGAGGCCAAAGCAACGACAAATCATCACAAACAAAAAGGCCGAAAAACGGCATCCCACAAAGAATGCTATTGAACACACCAGTAGCCCAAAAATAAAAAAGAACTAAATATGTACTTATCACATCAGCACAGGGACCCTAAAAGGGTAGAGAAATAGTTGGAAAACTCGGCGTATCACTAAATAATGCTACTAAACCCACTGGCAACCCCGAAATAAGTAAAAATCATATATTTTGCTTACCACATCAGCAAACTAGTGATCAACTCAAGGAAGAGGGAAAAACACCTTGATAACAAAAAATGTAGAGTGAGAGAGTTCTCTATAGAGAGACATGCCTAGGATTCAGTAGGCTCTGATACCAAGTTGAATTTTGTAATAAGACAATAAGGTTGAATATAGAGATAATTTTTTTTTTGTTGATAAATTGAATATAGAGAGATAATAGAGACATACAAGATAAAAGTAAGAACATAAAGGTTTAATGTGGTTCGGCTAATATTGACTTACATCCACACACACAAAGTAGTAAAAGGATACATCTTTCATTCACTCAACTTGTTGTTTACATGATACACCATATATATAGAGTGGGAGATACAATCAAATCTCTTCAATTAAGAAATTGAAATAAATCAAAGATACAAAAAATTGTAATAAGTATAAATCATGGGATCTTTATATATTCTAATATCTTCCATATCTTCTGATATTTTTGACAATATAATTTTTTCTCCATCAGTTTCCTTATGCCAAGTCCTGGATGCTGATTATCAAAAGGCACCAAAAATCAAATTCATTAAGCGATGAACCTGAACAGATTAGCTTGAAATTTATTGACTTAAATGAATGTTAGATTAACTCTTAGAGTCTTGGATATGAAACCAAGGAAGTTATTTGGGTATAAAGCAGGACAATCCTTTGGCCCAAAGAGTCTTCTCATGTGGTACTATTAGAAAGCAAGCAAGAAGCAGACAAACAGGCACTTTGTAACCCTCTGGACTACTTGAAAAAGTATGTGACACGAGAATCCTGCTTTGCTTTGCAAAGAAGAAAAAGAAAAGCTACTTTTTATCTCTAATATTTGACCATAGTTGTCAAATTGGGATTTGAATCGTAAATTGAAATGGAATTGTACCGAATCACGAATCGAATCGAATCAAATTGTGAATCATAAAGATTCGGTCACATTTATTAAATTACATAGAAAAATATATTTACATACTTAGATATTAAATACTAGTGAAAAACCCGTACTATGCACGGTGAGAAATATTTGAAGTCATTAAAATACATCAATAAAAAGAAAGAAGAAGTTGTGCTTTACACTCATAATATTTGTTAATTATTATTTTAAATTTTAAAATTTAAAAATTGTAACTTTCCATTTAAATTTTTTTTTATTAGGATTATGATATTTACCAATTGAGTGGGTTTGTTAGGGTATTGGCTTTTTTAGTAGTGTTTTGGCTAAAATGCAAGATGAAAAAAATTCAAAAGTGTTTGCTAGTTTTTAAGTGTATCTACATTAAAAAAATTCAAATTCTAATTATGCTATAGTTATTAGTAAACTTTTATACTTAGCCTAAGTTTAGTTATTGATAAATTGTCTTGTTTAGTGCTCAAATCTCATGAGTTGCTTGGCATGTGTATTATTTATTTTTAATCAATACATATATTTTTCAATATTTTTGAAATCAAAATAAAAAAAATTGTATATATTTTTTATATATTTATTAATTTGGTAAACTTTAAATAAAAATTTCAGCAAAATCTATTTTACTTTCCTGTGGTATGGCTTGATAGCACTTTACCTCCTGTCTTTTAAAAATAGCCATATGCCTCCCATGTGAGTTTAGACTAAAATGCAGCTATTAACACCATTAACTCTAGATATGAAATGACTTTAAAACCTTATATTTTTATTATCTTCTTACTCTCTCATCTCCCATACATATAATTTATAATGTATAGTATTTATTCAATTAAATCACAATAAATTATAAATTCTTAATTATTTATTGTAATTCTTAAATTTTTATTCTAATTTTAATTTAATTATAGTTTAGATCACAACTAAGCAATGCCCAATTAGTACACATTAATGTGTGTTTGGGAGGGGAAAGATTGGGTACACACCTAACCTCTGACATAGTGTGCAAAGTGGTTGCCCTGTGACTTGAACCCATAACCTCAAGGCTATTAGGCCAAAGTTTTACAATTGAACCAATGGTCACCCCTAATCATTGTAATTACTAACTTTTTAATCTAATTTTAATTTAATTACATTTTATATCAATTCTTAATTATTGTTTTTCTTTTATATTTTATATTTTAGATCAATTCTTAATTATATTATATTTTATTTATTTTGATTAACATATTAATCAAAATTTAGGTTTGGACAAAATGAGGCTAAAATTACCTTTTTGTTGTATTCATTTCATTCTATTTTTTCAGAAAACAAAGCCCACTATAAAAAATAGTGTGTTACCTTCCGTTAGTTTGGATGGAAAAACTAGCGGTAATACTTTAGTCTAAAATTACATGGGGATTTTCTGGTTATATTTGAATTATCAAGGGTAAAGTGCTCCAGTCCTAAACCATAAGGGGGTAAAACGAATTTAACCCTAAAATTTTTATAGATTTATTCTTCAAATATGATTAATATCGATTATATGAAATTTGTAAACTTTAATTAATATATAATTACATTTGAAAAACCTATTATGGATCAAATCAAGCTAACTCATGTGTAGGACCGCAGTGCTTACCATCTCACCAAAACCCGTAGGTAGTGGTGAAGGCGCAACTTTATTCCCTTAAAGGGTACAGCGCCAAGCATCACAAGTCGATTGTGACTTAGCCTTATCCCGAGCCTCCGCCACGGCAGGATGCTGGCCCAAACCCAGGCCAACACCATGGACTATGTTTTATCTAAGAATTTAGTCAAGAGTAGTGATATGGTACTTTGTAAAAATATTTGTTAATTATTATTTTAAACTTAATTTAAAAATTTCCCGTTAATTTTTTTTTTCAATGGGATTATGATATTTACTAATTTGATTGGGTTCGTTAGGGAAATGGCTTTTTTAGTGGCATTTTGGGTAAAACATACATGAAAACAAGCGGAGTATTTATTATTTTTTAAGTGTATATAAATTAAATATATCTAAAAAATAAAAATATTAATTAAAATATTTAAAAAACTCATTAAAATAAAAAAATACGGATTTTGAAATTTTCAAACCAAACACAGTGATTGAATTGGTAAACCTAAAATTCATAAAACAAATTAAACAAATTAATGAACTCAAGTGTACTTAAAAATGCTTGCTTTTAAAATTTAGTGATATGTAGATAGATTCAAAAATTGATTTACTTTCCAAATTAAAGTGATTTAATGATTATTACCATATGAACCAAATAATTAATTATTAATTACATTTGAAATACAATAACTGATGATTGAATGACATGTGTATTTATGTATTTTATAAATTAAAAAAATTGTGTTGAGAGTTTCAAGCTCAATGAGGGTAGAACGTTTTTGCTTATATTATATAATATCTAATAAATATGAAATATTTAGACTTAAATCAATGAAAATATTGTTTTAAATGATAGTCATGTGGTCTAAGTAAGAAGTCAACACGGGTTTACATGTTTACCACTTCCCTTTTTCCCTTTTAGATACTATTTGTTATCAACCATTCTTAATAAAGAAAGTAAATAAAGACAAACTTTCAATTTCCAACTTCTAAGTAACAATAACTCAACAACAGTGTTTTTAACTTTTTACAAAGTTAAAAAATCAAAATCTTCGAACTTTTAAAAAAATCTCACTTCCAAATATTCATTTTGTAAATGCAAGTATTTAGATAAAATTGAATATGTAAGCCTAGAATATTGTAGAGAGAGAGAGTTCCATTTTTTCGGCTAAGGTTTGAGTATTTAAGAGTAAATAGGGAGGGAGAAAGTCAAAAGATGGCATATAGTAAATCCTAAAGACCTTAAAAATGTTGCGTGAACCCTTCTCCAACAATAAAAAACCAAAAAAGAAAGCCAAACATCGATGTTAGCGAATCGAATCGATTCATGATTCACCGATTCACCTACGATTCATAGCTATTTGCGATTCACACAACCTGTTTGTATCGATAACCCACTGAATCGAATCAAATTGTAGGGTTTGAATTGCGAATCGTACGATTCTAATAACAAAGTATTTGACTGTGTGAGACTAAAATTAGGTTTTATTTGTACTTTGATGAAAATATGGATTGTTCTTTTGTGTGAGTTATGTAAGAGGAGGAATGCATTCTTTCTTTGAAAATTAAACTTGAAAAGGTCACATTAAAATGTGTTAGCTGCTAACCATAGACCTTTTCTTCATTCTCTTCTAATTAATTGAAGAATGTCTTCCTCTCTAGAGGACAGGAAATATTAGTAATAGTTTGATTTCTGCAGGCCAAAAATTGGATTTTCACTTCAAAATATCAAATCTGGATTTAAATTCATTTTTGTAATGTTTGAGGGTGCAAATGTCATGTGATCCATTTTGAAAAGCTCAAATTTTGTATGGCCCCCAATACTTTGTGTGAGATTCTTGGCTGTATTTCTTGTCACAATACTAATGGTCCAGTTGTGCAGAAATCTAAGAGCCCGGACTAATTGATGATATCGCTTTTGTTTAGTTATTTAACTGGTAACTTGCTCAGTGGATCTGTGCCTACTTGGATGCTGGATAGTAAACTGAAGGTGTCAATGTAAGTTTCTCTTCCAAACCCTTAATCAAGGTGTCTATGTTATGTGAAATTGTCTAATCTCATTCCACATGAAATCAATCATTAATCTACTTTGATTATTAGTTCTTTCCATGTTGGTACTTGTGTGCTTTTGTTTGCATGATGTGTGAAACACTTGGGCCGAATGCGATTTGTGCCGGGCATGCCAGGACCGAATGCAATCCAATTGGAATAAAGCATGACTTCTAATCAAGATTGATTGTGTGTGATTAAGAGAATGGACCACTTGGTTTGGGTTTTGTCTCAATGAAGAGGACTGCTATAATTTTGTAACTGTGTGAAAATAAATGGAATTGAAATGAGTGCTGGAAAATGAAGAAAATGGAACTTGCATTAACTGGTAATGAAATACAATTGAAATTGAACATGAATTGAAATTGAAAGATAAGTATGGGGATTAAAAATAAATAAATTGGATAATTGAAATGATATGAGTTGATCTTGAGTTGTGTTGGTGCTTGACCTTTTGCGTATTGCCATTTGACGTCATTATATAGTGTTCCATCCTACTAATAGCTAGAAACTTCTTTCTCACTCAATTGTACGTCGATCAAACCATTCTAATTGCACCAAGTGGACAACGCTTGTCTCCCACTAACCTAACAATGCTATGGTCCCTATTGCAAATCAAGATTGCTCATTGGATGGTGATACCACCGCGTGGTATCACCGTTATGTGAGTGTCACTGATCATGGGTACACCATGTCACCCAACAACTGGACCTATCGGCCTAGCCGGCCACCGACGCCAACGGTACACCGTCACCCCATGGGTGGAGAGTCTTGCTTCGGTGACACAGTCACAAGCAAGAGTTCCCATGTGTGATACGCCTGCACTCAAGTGATAGGTCAACTAGCTCTGATACCAAGACACCATCCCTTTTTGGTGATAATCCAACTTCAACGAATTATCTCCATCGCCTAATGCACAATGCACCCCAAGGCCAAAACAACTATTACTACTCTGAGACCTTAACAAAATGAAACAATACCTCTTCAAAAGCACTAATCACTAACTCAAAAAGTGACCGCCAATCGTTACAAGACGAACAACACTTAACCAACGCTAGGGTGATGCTACAACCCATAACCCAAACAAAATAAAATCAATTTGGACAATGAGATAGGATTTCCTTCAACAAGACTACAAATCAACATTAACGGTTCCACTCCGATGTGAGGTTTACAAAATGGTCTCTACAATATACCTTAAGTCTAAGCAAGACTCAACACAACTAGGCAAACACCCAAGCCATACATGGCCCTTAAGCTAAAAGCTAATTCAACTCAACTTCTAAGACATTTACTCCAAGTTACAATACAAACTCTGGTGACTCACAAGGTCCACTCTAAATGCAACCATGATTCAACTGACACAAACTCACGGGATACTGAAAACAAAAGTGCCATTCCCTTGGCCAACCAACAAGAGATCTTAGTTCTCTTCTAGGACATACCCATAATTCATCCTTGAAGCACCCTCCAAGGTTTAGCAAACAAACCAATAATCCATTCCAACTCACCAAATTGCAAGGAAAAGGGAACCTAGTTCTCAAGGCCACCCAAATTGCACAATGATGAAATCAACTTCCATTCTAAACTGCCCACGGGCCAAAACAATTTAAAATCTAGATTACCCCGTCAAACCATCACACTTGTAGAGTCATTCCAAAACTCCATTTGGAAACCGCTAGACTAGCCAACCGGGCATAAGATGATCCCAAAAGAAAACCTAACCATGGATTAAAATACTACTCATTCCCTTTAAGATAATTCTTTTACCATCGAGTGTTGGACACTCCCTCATGACACCCAAGGACAAAAATAAATAAATAAGGATAACAACAATTATGAATACTGTCTGTTTCAAATCTCTTCTTAAAACCTTACATAGTTTGCACTTTATAGATTTTACAACCAAATCTCAAAACAATCAATCTCTTTTGGGAAATACACCCTTTACCACCATTCACAATCTTTACCATGTTGAGGACACGCCTCTTCCCAAATACACACAAGGGTATACAACCCAAGCTTTAGGAACAACTCCACACATACCCAAGTAAATAGAACAATTTCACAATCATGTAAGGCCATACATATAACCATGCATAACATTTAGCATCAACACCTCCCACTAAGGTACATTCTCATGTTCCAACACGAAACTCAACATATGCCCATCAAGTAGCATAAAATCACATAACCACATAACAAATAACAGGTTGCCACTACGAAGATGGTTAGTCGTTCTAGAAATCCTTTTAGACCTCTAATTAGAAATCACGTTGATCAAGCGCATTTCCAATGAGATTTCTAAGAAAATTTCTGGAACCGACACAACATCCTCGAGACTCAACCCCATGCCCACATAAACACATAACATCTTAGCACATAAGCATGTTATCACATAGAATGCAAACGTCGCTTACAATCATGAGGTAAACCCATCTGTGGTCAAAACCACTTCCCACGAACCAAGGTATTTAAACCCGGTTCGCTCTGATACCAAGTTGTCACGCCCCGTATTTTATTACTCGGATAACATTATCAATATTCATTAATTAAGTTCATTTACAAATAACATTTCATCCTTGGATGAAATGATGAATAATTAAATATACATGTTCCCTCTCTTTATACAACAATGACATTTACATACAAATAAAAGAAATGCCTTGAGGCTTACAATAAAAAAGAAGACACTACTCTTTACAAAAAAATAGCACTCAGCCAAACAACAAATGAAGTAGTACAATCCATCACTACATTACACTTATGAAATGGTAAAACCCATTGTTTGATCTTCAAATCCGAAAAGCATTCTCTGTACACATGTACAGGCAGGGGGTGAGCAACCACTAGCTCACTAAGCAATTTCATATTAAAACATTAGAAGATATGCGGGTACAAAAATACTCATACATATACGTGAAATCATATCATGTCAAAACCATATGATTTTATTACATTATCTCTTAAATCCAATTTATTTAATTAATCACAAGAAGTTAAATAAATAAACATGTTTCAATAGCAATAGCACATCCTTTTCAATTAATTCAATTATCTCATTATCAATTGAATCAAATAATTAAACAATTCGTCAAATCCATTTATACGGTCTTATGAGATGAATGCATATGTTATGTCATGCTCAAAATATTTTTCTCATGTTTTGAAAATCTTACGCACCATGCCATTTTAAAAACATATTAATCCAACAATTTCAATAAAATTTCAAGATGATAAATACGACTCAGGTAATCCCTAGGCTGGTGTCTGCAAGTAGACTATACAAGTACTACCAATTTGTCATTTTTACCAGTATTAACTGGAAGGCTCGACACCTGTAATCTGTCATTTTTACCAGTATTAACTGGAAGGCTCGACACCTATCATCTACACCACATTTTAAGACTTACCATCGTATTTACCCTAAAATCATTTCTTGAAAACTTGTTTCCCAACATTCATTTCTCAATGCAAAGTTTTCAAATCAAATTTCAAAGCTTATCATTATCAAATGAATTGATATGCCAATGTAATGATTAATAATACAATGCAATATTTCTTCCACTTTCAATACTTCCACACAATATTTCCATTGTGATCAAAATTTTCAATTTTCAATTCTCATTTCAATATAATTTCTCAAGATGAATATAAATACTTTTATTCCAATTCATCTATGGGACAACAAAATTCCCACACTTAGAGTAATCTCAACTATTTAGTCACATCAAGACTATATCAACATTTTGAACAATTTCCAAAACTTCAACAATTCACATATTCCATGAAAACCATCATTTATATGTAAACAAATAAATAATTTTTCAAACATCATTTATTTTGGCACACAAAATAAATATAACATCCTCAAAGATTGTCAACATCCTTCTTAAAAATTCCCAATTTCTAGATTTTCTCACCAAATCCACTCTTCATTTATTGAAAGAAAGTCACCAAAAACATCTCTCTTTAATCCTCATAATTCAAAACCCTCAATTTCTATTTTAAAAGGAACAAGAAAGTAAACCCACTTTCAAAAAAAATTTCTCATCTTCTTGAATCCACAATCAATTTTCAAAACGAATCAAAGGATGATTTCGAAAGTCATCTAGATCTTGCAAAAACATATATATAACTCAAAGAAAATCTCTACTTATTAAATATTATCATTTTCATCCTACTATGTCAAAAGTTATGGTATAATCTTAATAACACACTTTTAACCATAATGGATATAACCTTTTAACCAAAACTAATTTAATCCACTAAATAAGTAAGTTTATTATATTCAAAAAATTTCAAATTAATAATACCAAACCTAACTTCACATGCCTCATTCCTCAAACATAACTATATTTCAACATAACTATTTTTCCTACCAAGCTATTTAAAGAGGTAATATTTTTCCAAAATTCTCTACCAATAACAATTTCACAACTTTTTCTGAAATTACTTAACAAACATGATATTTACATTAAAAATTAAGAAATATGCCCAATAGTAACATTTTCAAGGTTATGAGTTTGAAAGCCCACATTTGACATTTTTATTTCCATAAAAATGAACACAGCTTATTCATCAACCTACCATCTTTTATAAAATATTATGAATATAACAATTTTAGATTTTTTAATCCCAAAACAACTCTATAATTCCTAATTAAGCATTTACTCCATATTCCTCGACATCAATTTATTTTTCTCAAAAATAAATTCCAAATCAAAGATAAAAAAAAATCAACTTTATATTTTTCAAAATAAATTATCTAATCATAATATGATGTAAATACAATCATACAACTGTTAAATTTTATTTTCGGATTTCTTTGCAAAATTATCAACACAAAATGATTTTTCTAAATCAATCTCAAAATGTCAACATTCTTAACATTTCAACATAATTTTTCTTCCAAAAATTACCAAACAAAAATTTGAATATATATATATATATATGCAATACCTCTTATAATGATATATTTTTTCAAAATAACCCTAACATAGTGTTAATGTAAATATGAAGAAAGTTCCTACCTCAAATAATGAAAAGGAGCAGATCTAGAAGGCAAATCTAGCTCGATCATGAATCCGAGACTACCATTGCAAAGATCACGACGTGCTCTCCAACTTTCGTTTACGGCACTCTTGCAAAATCTCACTCTAAAGACTCCTATTTCAAGCTCAAAGGTTGAGCCAACAATGGAGGAATAAGGAAAGAGAGAGATGGTAGAGAAGAAAGAGAGCAAAAGCTCTCTGCTCAAGAAAGAAAAAAAAAAACAAAAGTAAAATGAAGTAGAAGGAAAGAAGAGATAGGGAGAAAGGAAGTTGGGAACAACCCCATGTGGGCTAGTTTCCCTAGATAGTCACCAAACTTAACATCACCCAATCCAATACAAAATATACGACAATAATATCTTCAAAATTTTGTACATAAATTGTATAATGATATAATTTTATTTCACCACAAAATATAACATTTTGTACATCATAAAATATTATCTTTTGTTCACTATGAAATATACAACAATTTTTATTAACTACAAAAATATATAATTTTTCACCGTATGGTACACCTCATAAATTTAACTTTCAAATATATATTATAATCTTATATAATAAATAATAACAACTCCCAATGTGATCACTACCAATCACATAATTAAAATAGACCGAATAGTTAAATATGAGTCATTAAACAAACTCAAATTAAATTGAATCTAAGTTATGGGTCTTGAATTAAATTCTCACCCATAAGCCAGATATAGCCCAATTATATACCTAAATATACCCAACAAATTTTATCTCAAGTCATGGTCTAAACATTCAAAATTTAATAACAAAATTCTGGTATGAATTAAACTGAATACCAATCAGTTCGCGAATTTTCATAAAATAAATACTCATCAATAATTCAGAAATTTTTATCCAACGTGCTAGACTCATATGGGAATAATATATAAAAATTTCATAATTTTTTGAGATCGGGAACTATTTTTAAAAAATACAAAACCGAACTGTTTTTTCACAGAATTTACACAGCAATCAAATTCGAAAATTTGCTCGATTAAATTATGCACTGGCTATTTAAAAAAAAAAACTGGATCATTACAGTGAGTGTAAATTCTTAATTTGTCATTACGATGTTAGTTGCAAGCTAGAGCACTTTCCACATGGAGAAAAAGAAAACCTCATTAACAATTTGACTTTCAATGCCCTTGAACTTGGATGATTATTCATTCATGCCACCATCCGTGCGCAGGGGGGGGGGGGGTGGTTTCTTGCTAGAGTCCATTCCTTGATCCTCCGTCAAACAGTTTTCTATTTTGCCCAAAAACCTATTTCCAAATTCCAATAGCATATTGTACCACAAAAATGGTAATTTATCAAAAATAAATTAAAATTTTGGACCACATAAATAGTTAAATGCATAGATGGTTAAAATATTCTTCTAAGTTAGGTGTGTTGTGCTAATTTGTATGTTTAAATTGAAGAAGAAAGTATCTCAAAACCTTGTGTACTTTATTGAAACATCTAATGTGTAATAAGTTTAAAGCCCTAACAGATCTTCTTATTTAGTATTTAGACTTTTCATTGAAGTTTATTTCCTTAATCTTCAAAATGCAAATAAAAATTGTGAGTTGGCACCTGCCAGCATGGGGTGAAAAAAATTCGACCTTCCATTTTCTGCTGCACAATTACCTAAAACAAAAGAAAAATTGGCCATCTCAATGTTAGAAGGCATCGATGCATCATAGAATTTTCCTTGATTGGAGTTGAAGATGTAGACATTATGGCACAATCAGATGAACAAATTAGCTATTAGATGCATCCCTTAAGACTCTTAACAACTGAGAGGAAATAAAAATCCCATTTTTTGGATTGTCAGATAGTTACACGGCTTTTACCCACACACACCGGGGGAAAAAAAAAAAAAGAAAAAAAAAGGGGCCAAGATTAGTATGTTGTTTTTAATATTTTTTTTTAATAGTTTAATTTCACTTCCAACTAGCATGCATGAAACATAGTTCTTACTTTTATATTGCATTCAAGATAAGAAGAATCCTAATGTGCATTCTGTGTGCAGCGATCTATCCTATAACAACTTAAGCTCATCAGTTGATTCAGATTCATTTTGCCAACGCCAACAAAGTAAATTGTAAGTGTAGAAATTTAATGTATAAAGAGAAATAGAGAATTGTATTATTGATTGATTTATATTGATATATGTTGTTGTATATTACAATGATTCATGATTCCTATATATAGAAAAGGGTGAGTGTGTAGTAGGTAAGGAGTAGGTGAAGTGGAGGTGGTAGTGGTAGTGGTGTAGTGGGTTAGGTTTAGTGGAGTAGGTGAGGTGGTAGTGGTGTAGTGGGTTTGGTTTAGTGGAGTAGGTTTAAGTGGGTGAAGTAGGTGGAGAGTAGGTGGATTTTAACAGCCCCCCGCAAACTCAAGGGGGATAGGAACTAACCAACTTGAGTTTGGAGAGAGTAACAAAACAAGAAAATACATAAAAATAAAAGAGGATAGGAGACACTGTATGGTCGTGTCAGACCATTGGTGAAGACACTGGATGGTGGTGTCATAACGTTGTAGAGGACACTGTATGGGGGTGTCATAACGTTGTAGAGGACACTGTATGGTGGTGTCATAACGGTGTAGAGGAAACTGGATTGCGGTGTCAGACCGATGTAGAAGACAGTTTATGGGGTCATGTCGGACCGTTGTAGAAGACAGTTTACGGGGTCATGTCGGACCGTTGTAGCAGACAATGTTGTGACAGTTGTTGTGACAGTTTACGGAGTCTTGCTGGACCCTTGTAGAAACTAACCGGAATCAATGTCGGGACAGTTTACAAAGTCTTGTCGGACCTTTGTAGAAACTAACCGGAATCAATGTCGGGACAGTTTACAGAGTCTTGTCGGACCCTTGTAGAAACTAACCGGAATCTATGTCGGGACAGTTTACAGAGTCTTGTCGGACCCTTGTAGAAACTAACCGGAATCTATGTCGGGACAGTTTACAGAGTCTTGTCGGACCCATAAAGGAGCTAACCGGAATCAATGTCGGGACAGTTTACAGAGTCGTGTCGGACCCCTAAAAAGTCGCACCCTCAAAAGGTGTGCCCATTTTTGTCAAAAGGCGTGCCATCAAAAGGCGTGCCCAATTCATCAAAAGACGAGCCATCAAAAGGCGCGCCAGACACGCGGCGATGCACGTGATCGACAATGCGCGTGTCGGCCGCTTCGTCAGTGTCGATATAAACCATTGCGGAGGCTGTGGAAACCAGTCTGAAACTCTCTGAACATTGTCATTCTGAAACACTCGATAAAGACTTTGTATCCAACCCTTCTCTGAAACATCTGAACAATGGCCTCTTCTTCCCGTTCAGCTACCCAGAATACGGCATCTTCATCCCGTGGTCTACTCACTCTCTTTCCCGACCTCAATGAGTCAACAAGAGAGATAACTGGTGCGGTGGCACTGGAAACTCAACCAAGCGCCCCGGAGTTTGCTCCGTTGAACTTTCCGATGCGGTCTGTGGAGCAAAGAATGGCAGTACAGTCGGATGTGGAGGCCAATCAGTATACTTTGAAGTCATGTGTAGAAACCATGACGGCGGTCACAAACTTGTCGAACCGGCTGCAGAGTAGGACAAATGAGGTGCAGCAGTTAAACGCCCAACTGGCTCTGCTCCAACGCATGTATAAGGATGCGCGAGCAGAGATTAGTGTGCTAAAGGCAGAAAACAAGGAGCTGAAGCGGAAGGCCACCGTTATGTTCCGATTTGGAGGTCTGCCATATGCTGTAGTGGAGGAGCAGGGTGGAGTGATCGTGCCCAGTGGAGTGGGAAACATGGAGGCAACACCGTCAAGGGCCGCCCAGGACGGAGGCAAGAAGAAAAGACCGGCGGAATAGGCGAAAAAGTGAGGTCGGTGGGTGGCCGTCTGCAGAAAAGAAAACAAATCTTGTGGTGTTGTGGTTTGTGTTGTTGTGGTTGTTTTTTTTTTTTTTTTTTTTTTTTTGTTAAAATTGTGATCGGGGTTGATCCCTGAGATGAATAAAAGATGATTTGGTGTGCAAAGCTATATGGTATGAATGGAATTTGAAAAAGATTAAAAAATAATGTGAAAGAAAAATAAAGAAAGAAATAATAAAAATATATTTGAAATCAAAATGAAAGATGGGGGAAATAAGGAAAGTGGTTTGGAGAAAATAAATAAAAATAATGGATTTTGAAATCAAACGGAGGAGAGAGAGGGGACAAGCCCATGTGAGAGAAAGAGGGGAAAAATGATAGCCAATGCACCCAAAAATAATCTAGTTGCTATCCACAGGCGCTTAGGGGAAGGAAATGGTAGCAAGAGACGGCCAACACCATATATGGCTATAGCAAAGAAATGGAGTATCATGCTCAATGGGCTAGGATTTAGACCAGAGAGTAAAGCCACTGGTCCTGTTGAACACACACCTCCAAGGCTCAAATAATCAAAACATGCTTCACGCATTTCCTTCCTTGCTTGATCAGGAGATGCACAAAACACCTTATACAGGGCTCCAGTCATTCCTCCACCAGTTAAAGGATGACGCATGTTGAAAGCATCACCTATTAATAGTGCTCCAGGAGTAGGGTAAGGAGCAGCTGGCATACTTCTATTGGGCATTGTTCTAATACTTCCCTTATCAATTGCAGCTATAAATGAATCATGCAGCTCAGGTGGAACCTGGGGAGCCACCAGAGGGAAGCAAAGCCGAAGGCTGCTGCAAAGCCGAAGGCTGTAAAAGCGAAAAAGGAAAAGAAGGCTCCGGCTAAGACAAAAGCTGCTGCGCCAAAAGCTAAAGCCGCTGTGAAGCCCAAGCCAACGGCAAAGGCCAAGCCAGCTGCGAAGCCAAAAGCTGCTGTGAAACCGAAGGCTGCCGTGAAGCTGAAAGCTGCAGTGAAGCTCAAGGCTGTGGCGAAGCCCAAACCAAAGCTGAAGGCGAAGGATCCTAACAAGAGGCAAATGAGCATGGAGGAGAAGCATAGATTGAGTGTTGGGTTGCAGAGTTTGCCCCAGGAAAAGATGCCACAGTTAGTGCAGATTATGAAGAAGAGGAATTCACATTGGCTTCAAGAGAGAGGATTTAGGCAGTGATGGGAAGGTATGTGTAGAAAATAAGCGGAATAGGTTGAGGTCCGGCGGGCGGCCAAGGCGAGGTTGCCGCCCGCCGGTGAAACGAAAAATACTAAGTGCTTAACCTTGCTCTGATACCATGTAGAAATTTAATGTATAAAGAAAAATAGAGAATTGTATTATTGATTGATTTATATTGATATATGTTGTTGTATATTACAATGATTCATGATTCCTATATATAGAAAAGGGTGAGTGTGTAGTAGGTAAGGAGTAGGTGAAGTGGAGGTGGTAGTGGTAGTGGTGTAGTGGGTTAGGTTTAGTGGAGTAGGTGAGGTGGTAGTGGTGTAGTGGGTTAGGTTTAGTGGAGTAGGTTTAAGTGGGTGAAGTAGGTGGAGAGTAGGTGGATTTTAACCGTAAGAATACTTTTGTCCTACTTAATAACTACTACCATAATCTCTCAAAAAATTTCGGTGTATCCAGCTCAACTTTTCACTCTCTATTTTCTATAGGAACTTGTTTGGAAGCTCTTCAGAGGACAATGCTTCGTAAATTTCTGAAACTTTGGAAGAAGTTCATTCATAATATTTTTTTATTGTTTTCATAAATTATTTGGGCAGTATTTCAGTTTATTTCTTTCCTATCTAACCTAAATTCTAATGTAATATGTTGCTGACTGGTTCATGATCTCATGTTGATCTGTCAGTGGAATTCTTACCTGCACTGTTTGTCAGCGAAGTAAGTAGAAATATTCTTTATTTCCTTGTGTTGATAGTTTGACCAGTTAACTCTCAGTCATACTATTCTTCTTTTTATTTTTTCCCGTCTCCATCAACTTATCATTGCCGTGTAAAGCATTTACCTGTTTTTAAGGCTTACACACTGAAAATATGATGTTGGGATTCCATTGGTCTTCTTTCCAGGTGTAGCAAGTGGATAAAAAATGGTGGCTTAAAGAAGATTTTTTTTAGAAAAAAATGTTTAGTGTCTTTTAGATTAAAATCACAAATAAGGACAAAAATGTAATTGATTGTTTATTTTTTGGGGGGTTAGGGGGAGGGTGTTATCGAGTAATTCTTTCCTAGATCTCTTTGTTTGCTATCTTTCTTTTTATTTCAAAGTTAAATAATCAGGTTATGTTTTTGTCTCAGATGTCTCTTCTTTCCATATAAATTGTGGTGGAACTGAAGTAGCGGTTGATGGAAAAACATATGAAAAGGATACAGATTCAGCTGGGTCTTCAAGGCTTTTCATAAGCCGAACTAATTGGGCATTTAGCAGCACTGGTGACTTTGTGGAAGATAATAGCCCTACATACATTTGGACAAATACTTCGAGGCTCTCTATGAAGAATTCCGAGTTGTACATGAATGCACGGCTTTCTCCCCTCTCCCTGACTTACTATGGTTTCTGTCTACAAAATGGAAAATACACAGTAAACCTTCACTTTGCAGAGATCATGTTTACTGATGATGAAACATATTCCAGCATTGGAAGACGCATATTTGATGTTTACATTCAGGTAACATTATACTTTCACACCCATAAAATTTGATGTAGAAAGGTTTCGTTTTCTCATATTATATTTTTGTTGGTAACTCATTTTGAAGTGGTACTCTTAAAGGAGATGTTGTCCGTGTTAATGGCCAAGTATTTAGCATTCAATTTTTCATCGATTACTATAAGAAATGAATTATTATTAATTTTCTTTGGCAAGCTTAACATAACAGATCCCTGCCAAAGTGAAATTTAAACAGTTGCCTTGCATATCGAGTTCATTTGTGATTGGATTAAGTTGCTGCAGGGAAAGCTGGTGCTGAAGGATTTTAATATTGAGCATGAAGCAGGTGGCGTTGGTAAGGAAACCATACAAAATTTTACAGCAGAAGTGACTAAAAGCACATTAGATATACGGTTCTATTGGGCAGGAAGAGGGACAACTGCTATCCCTTTTAAAGGAGCATATGGTCCTCTCATTTCAGCCATTTCTGTGAATCCTAGTATGTTCTACAACTTCTACTACCTTGTTTTTTCTTGTGTTAATGATTCGGGATTGACCTCATCTGAACTTAACAAATTTCACAATATTTCTACATCATGCATCGATTGTAGTAAACCACAGAAAATGGAATTACCTATTTATTATAATGAGTCTTCCCCTTTCACTAAATGTTTAGTAAAGAAATGACCTCATTTTAAAGTATCAACCATAGTTACTGTTTATTTTGAGAAGAGAAAAGTTAGAGGTATGAGTGGTATCTCATCCCTTTCTATATTAGATCATTAGCATAATTACAGGAGCATCTTAAGGCATAAATAAAGATACTAAATATACATCAGGATGAAATAGGAAATATTTCTAACATTCTAACACTCCCTCTCAAGCTGGTGCGAAGATATCTCTCATGCCTAGCTTGTTGAGAATGTCACGAAATGGTTTATTCCCTAATCCTTTGGTGAGAACATCAACCAGTTGGTCCCTAGACCTCACGAATGGCGTACATATAGTGCCACTAGTGAGCTTTTCCTTGATAAAATGCCTATCCATGTCCACATGCTTGGTCCTGTCATGTTGAACTGGATTGTGAGCTATATTGATGGCTGCCTTGTTGTCACAGTATAGCCTCATCGAATCTGTTTGATGAATCCCCAAAGCCATCAAAAATAATCTCATCCATAATAGCTCACACACACCCTGAGCCATAGCTCTGAATTCAGCCTCTGCACTGGACCGCGCAACTACATTTTGTTTCTTGCTTCTCCAAGTAACTAGATTTCCTCTAACAAAGGTACAATAGCCAGAGATTGATCGTTTATCAGTGACTGATCTAGCCCAATCTGCATCTATATATGCCTCCACACTAAGATGACCATGTTTTGAGGAAGACTTCAAGTACCTCAAAATCCGCATAACGGCCTCTAAGTGAATTGCACGTGGAGCATGCATAAACTGACTAACAATACTCACTGCAATAGCAATGTCAGGTCGCGAATGAGATAAGTAAATTAGCTTACCCACTAGCTTCTGGTGCCTCACTAAGCTTCGGTCCAGGCTCTAGTGGTGTATCACAAGCTTC
The DNA here is from genome assembly GCF_055761805.1 of Camellia sinensis. Lineage (NCBI taxonomy): Eukaryota > Viridiplantae > Streptophyta > Magnoliopsida > Ericales > Theaceae > Camellia > Camellia sinensis. The sequence goes on along the minus strand of NC_138968.1, from coordinate 174,755,858 downwards.
ACTGCCAAGCATCATTCTAGTTTCCTTTAGCAAATCAAGCACATACTTTCTTTGATATATGAAGATGCCATCTATGGACCGAGCAATCTCAATCCCTAGAAAGTACTTCAAGCTGCCTAGGTCTTTGATTTTAAACTCATTGGTCAAATACTCCTTTAACCGAGGAACCTTCTCAACATCTTCCCTTGTGAGTACAATGTCATCTACATAGACAATAAGAGCTGTTGTCTTTCCATGTGAGGAGTGTTTCACGAACAAAGTATGATTAGCTTGATTCTGTTTGAAACCACATTGCAGCATAGCCTAAGTAAATCTCTCAAACCAAGCCTTAGGAGACTGTTTAAGTCCATAAAGTGACTTGCGTAGTCGGCACACTTTTCCTTTGGTTTTAACATCCTCAAAGCCTAGGGGAATGTCCATGTACACTTCTTCTTCCAAATCACCATGGAGGAAAGCATGCTTCACATCAAATTGATGGAGAGGCCAGTCAAGATTAGAGGCAAGGGAGAGGACTCTGACAAAGTTCATCTTAGCAACAGATACAAATGTCTCCTGGTAATCTACTTCATAAGTTTACGTAAAGCCCTTGGTCACCAATCTTGCCTTATTACGTTCAATTGAACCATCGGCTTTGTGTTTCACAGTGTACACCCACTTACATCCAACAGGTCATTTGTCCTTAGGTAACTCAGCCAATTCCCAAGTGCCATGTTTTGCAAGAGCTCGCATTTCCTCTATCATGGCATGCTTTCACTTAGGAGTAGAAAGAGCATCCTGAAAATTAGAAGGAAGACTCACAAAAGAAACTTTAGACAAGAAAGCTTTATAGGAAGAAGACAGATTAGTATAGGAGACAAAATGAGAAATAGGATGCTGAGTGCAAAACCTAACCCCCTTCCTATTAGCAATGGGAACATCTAGATTAGAAAGAATCGAGTTACCTGGAGGTTCATCAGCAGAAGAGGATTCTGGACACTAATTAGAAGGAGAAGATAGCAGTGGAGATTCTAAACTGGTCTCTTTTATCCAAGTAACTTGTTTTCTATCTCTGTCCCTGACATAAACTTTGCTATCTTTCACTATGGATTCAGATTCAGACTCAACAGTCGCAATAGCTGAGACACCCTTAACATCCTGCTCAATTACTGATGGTAGTGATACAGGAATCGCTTTACACCAATGCTCCCCCTGAAAGGATGACTGAGACACCGGTGAGGACAGGAAGTAGGATAGAGACTCAAAGAAAGACACATCCATAGAGACAAACCATTTCTGAGAGGGTGGATGATAACACTTGTAACCTTTTTGGGTGGTAGAGTAACCCAGGAAGACATACCGAAGGGACTTAGGATCCAACTTACCACATGTAGGAGAATGGTTGTGAAAAAAGCACACACACCCAAAGGTTTTGGGAGGAATGAAGAAACTAGAAGAGGAGTGTGTTTGTTGAGAACTTGGGTAGGCAGACAATTGATGAGGAAGGCTGCAGTGAGAATAGCTTTCCCCCAATATGATCGAGGAACACGCATTTCAAAGGACAGACGACGTGCAATATCAAGAAGATGGCGGTTTTTACGCTCGGCAACACCATTCTGTTGAGGGGTTTTGGTACAAGAAGTTTGGTGAATAATACCATGAGTGGCAAAATAGCTGGCAAGGCCAGAGTCAATGTATTCTTCCCCATTATCAGAATGTAGAATTTTGACAACCGCCCCAAACCGAGCGCAAATCATTGTATGAAAATTTTGAATCATAGAAAAAACCTCACATTTGTCCTTCATAAGATATACCCAGATGGTCCTAGAACAATCATCAATAAAGGTAACAAACCATCTTTGACCCTTCAAAGACATAAAACGAGAGGGACCCCATACATCAGAATGAATCAATGAAAAAGGGAATAAACTTTTATTAATAGAAGGAGCAAAAAAAGTTTGGTGTTGTTTTCCAAATTGACACGACTCAGTGAAACTCAGAAACATTGGCTGTGTTTGGTACAGCTTTTGAATCATGATTCTACCTTTTAGTTTGAGTGCGGTGTTTGTTTACAATTTTCAAAAATCATTTCCACACCTGCGTTTGAAAATTCGTGTACCCGGATGTCCCTCCGGCCGGTTGACCAGAACAATGTTCATGATTTTATTTTTTTTTTGCACTTGTTATTTTTATATTTTAAATAAAAAATATTTTCAAATTTTTTAATTTTTTTTTAATGAGTTTTGAATAGAATTTTGGGTTGTGTTTGGTTATGAGTTGTAAGTTTTTGTATAAAAAATTATGTCACATCACTCAATTCAAAAACTCTTTTCAAAACTCATTCACCAAACAAATTTTCTACACTCAAATCATAATTCCAAAACTCACAAACTCAAAATACAACTCATATTCTCAAATCATATTTAGAAAATTCTACCAAACGCAACCATTATTTTTCAAAGCAATTGAAGGAAAAAGATGCTGAAGTAACAAAAAAGATGGATACCCAAGACGACGGTGCCACGACTGTAGGTCTTTCTTAGTAGATGGTAACTGAATGGAGGAATGAGCTAACTTTTCTGCTTGATCCAGGATATACAGACCATTTGCGTTTCTACTACTGCCAATCATCTTCCTCGTGATAAGGTTCTGAAACAGACAATGATCAAGAAAAAAAGTCACACTATAATTCAAGTCTCGAGTAATACGACTCAAAGACAAAAGATTAACCATAAAATTGGGAACATGTAGTACAGAAGACAAAGGAAGGGAAGCAGTGGCATGAATTAAACCTTTCCCAGACACGGAAGAAATTGTACCGTTAGCAATTCGAACTTTATCCTGTCCTGAAGAAGGGGTATATGCTGAGAGCAAATCAAAAGACTCAGACATATGGTCGGAAGCACCAGAATCAATAATCCAAGGCAATGTTTGATGAGATAAGAAAGTACTTGTAGAAGAAGCTAAATTACCTGAATGGACAAAGTTACCTGAAGATGAACTAGATGTCCGACGGTCGAGCAAGTGGCGAAGAGTAACCTCTAGTTCAGAAGTAGAAAAACTAGAGATATCAACGGAAGAAACAACCGGAGTTGGGGGATGTGGCTTAACTATATCAGAATGATGGGCTCAGGCATTGGGCTTGCGGCCTCTAGACTGACCGGAGCGACCCTCACGAAAACCAGAACGATCTCCACGACCCCCAGATGACGGTCCATGCAACTTCCAACAAGTCTCACGGGTGTGGCAAGGGCGACGACTGTTAGAATCTATGTATTATTGATTTATTGATTGATTATTGATATGTTACAAATCAGAGTGGCATTATATAGGAGAGGGTTTGGGTAGTAGGTGAGGAGTAGGTGAGGGTAAATTGGTGGTAGGTGGAGTGTAGTAGGTGAGTGTGAATGGTAAATTCTAACAGCCCCCCGCAAACTCAAGGAGGATAGGAACTAACCAACTTGAGTTTGGAGAGAGTTACAAAACAAGAAAATACATAAAAATAAACAAGAAAATACATAAAAATAAAAAATAAAAAAAAAGATAGGAGACACTGTATGGTCGTGTCAGACCGTTGGTGAAGACTCTGAAAGGTGGTGCCATAACGTGGTAGAGGACACTGGATGGTGGTGTCATAACATTGTAGAGGACACTGATGGTGGTGCCATAACGGTGTAGAGGACACTGAAGGGGGTGTCATAACGGTGTAGAGGACACTGTATGGGGGTGTCATAACGGTGTAGAGGATACTGGATGCTAACCGGAATCAATGTCGGGACAGTTTATAGGGTCATGTCGGACCGTTGGAGATGCTAACCGGAATCAAATGTCGGGACAGTTTATGGGGTCATGTCGGACCGTTGTAGATGCTAACCGGAATCAAATGTCGGGACAGTTTATAGGGTCATGTCGGACCGTTGTAAAAGTTGCACCCTCAAAAGGTGTGCCCAATTTTTCAAAAGGCGTGCCATTAAAAGGCGTGCCCATTTTATCAAAAGGTGTACCGGACATGATGGCGAGGCACGTGGGCGCCTTGGCTTGCGTGCCCGTTTGTCGGCTGGTGGCAAGAGGCGCGCGATGCGCGTGGCTGCCTTGGCTATAAGACGGAGGCTGAGGCTGAGGCAGAGAAAAGCTGCGAAAAACCTCTGAAAAAAACTTCGTTGTGCTGAGAGAGAGAGTCTGAAAAACTCTTCGTTGTGCTGAGAGAGAGAGTCTGTAACACTCAGTTGCCCAGAAAATGGCCTCGTCCTCGTCTTCCCGTGGACTGCTCACCCTCTTTCCCGACCTCAATGAGTCAACAAGAGAGAGAATTGGTGCGGTGGCACTGGAACCTCAACCAAGCGCCCCGGAGTTTGCCCCGTTGAACTTTCCGATGCGGTCGGTGGAGCAAAGAATGGCAGTGCAAACGGATGTGGAGGCGAATCAGTATACTTTTAAGGCATGTGTGGAGAGCATGACGGCGGTCACAAACTTGTCGAACCGGCTGCAGAGTAGGACAAATGAGGTGCAGCATTTAAACTCCCAGCTGGCTCTGCTCCAACGCATGTATAAGGATGCGCGAGCAGAGATAAGCGTGCTAAGGGCAGAAAACCAGGAGCTGAAGCGGAAGGCCACCGTGATGTTCCGATTTGGAGGTCCTCCATATGCGGCAGTGGAGGAGTATGGGGGAGTGAACGTGCTCAGTGGACAAGGAAACACGGAGACCGGACTGGCACGGGACACCCAAGATAAAAGTAAGAAGAAGAGACCTGCAGTAGAATAGAGAAGGGAAAAGAAAAATCCCACTGTGGGTGTGGTTGTGTTTTTTTTTTTTTTTTTTTTTTTTTTTGTGTAAAATGATGATCGGGGTGAGGCCCGATATGAATAAAATGAGTTTGCAGTTCGTCTTCTTCGTCCTCCGTGTTTGTTGGTGTTTTTTTTTTTTTTTTTTTTTTTTTTTTTTTTTTTGTTATAATAAAATAAATAAATAAATAAAGAAAATAAAAGAAAAGAAAGAAAGTGGAGCAACGGGTGAGGTGCAAAAGGTGATGATAATATTTTGTGAGTGGAGAATAAAGAAAAGAAAAGAAAGGGATGGTGTGCTATGGCTAGTGCGGGTGGTGCTGTTTTCAAGCCCCGTGATGATAAAGTGTAATACAGAGCATCTTCCCCTTTTGGGTTATATGCGCAAGTAGCTTAGAGGCTGCCTCGTCTTTTTGTTTTTTTTTTGTTTTTTTTTTTTTTTTTTTGTTTTAACTGAAATTCTGAACAATGCCGGGGTTGTCGGAGTTTGACAAAGTAAAAAAATGAGAATCAGGAGAGGGGTGCAACTTTTGGCTGTGTAGAGAGAGGGTTGGTTGGGAAATAATAATAAGAATAATAATAAAAATATATGAGTGGGAAAGCCTGGTGGGAGAGAGATGAGTAGGCACCCCGGTTTTGTTTTCTCTGTGCGTCTTTATTCTCCGCAAGAGAGAGAGAGATGGTGAGGTCCCCCTCTGTGCATCTTTATTGTCTTCTCCGATCTGCGTCAGAGCTGTGATTGCCGAAGAGGGCTTCGCGAGTCCCTCAGTCGAATCGCTAGCAACGTGAGGTACCGACTTGATGCGGTGGCCGCGAGCCATGACGAGGGAGGGAACGGCGGAGCGGTTCTGGGTGATGGTGATGCGGCGGTGCCCGCGGACGCCAGATCTTCGTCGGAGCGAACATGCGGCCGCCGCGACACATGGTTCCGAAGGCACCGGGGAGACGGCGTAGGGCTAGCGACTGTGCTTGGACATGTTGGTGTGGACGAAGGTGATGATATCGGGGCGGATCGAGGATTGCATGACGTCCGGCAAGGGGAGGGTGGTGGTGGCGCCGTCGGCGACTATGTCGGAGTCGAGGTTGTGGACGAAGACCCGAGGGCGGGCCGCGGCCATTGCTGGTGGCGGAGAGGGAAATGACGTCATGGCCAATGGCAATGCCATAGTTTTCCATTGTGAAGAAGATGGCATAACTTTCAGTAGTATAAAGAGGAAAGAGACTACAGAGAGAGAGAGAGAGAGGAATTTGAAGGTATGTGTAGAAAATTCCAGCGGGCAGCAAAGGCAAAGTTGCCGGCCGGCTGCCCGCCGGTGACAAAGAAATACAGGCTTAAATCTTATTTCTGCTCTGATACCATGTTAGAATCTATGTATTATTGATTTATTGATTGATTATTGATATGTTACAAATCAGAGTGGCATTATATAGGAGAGGGTTTGGGTAGTAGGTGAGGAGTAGGTGAGGGTAAATTGGTGGTAGGTGGAGTGTAGTAGGTGAGTGTGAATGGTAAATTCTAACAACGACAATAGTCACAGAAGAGGGTATCCTTCTCAGAAGGAGGACGGGAACCATGATCTCCATCTCTAGAGGGTGCAGAAACTAGGGCAGAGTGGTAAGAAGAGGTAGATGGAAGCATAGCAGAACGACGACTCTCCTCATTCTGCACATAAGCAAACGCTTCTTGGAGAGAAGGAAGTATATCCATACCAAGCACATGACTCCGAACAGGATCATACTCTACATTCAGACCTTCCAAAAACTTGAAAACCCGCACTTGTTCAACAAATTTCTAGTAACCAGCAGAATCAGTGGGATAGACCGCCTTGTAGTCCTGAAGATGATTAAGTCTCTTCCACCCATTGCTAAGAAAAGTGAAATATTGGAGGATAGCCATCTCACCCTGGACAGACCGGTCAATGGAGTGTCGCAACTCAAAAGTCTGTGAAAAATTGCCTTTGTGAGAATACGTAGTGGCCACAGCCTTCCAAATATCTTGGGCTGTGTCCATAGACAAGTATCCCTTACCAATCTCTAAAATCATGGAATGTATCTGTGAAAAATTGAAGTATTATTGATTGAAGTGTATTACAAGATTGATTAATTACAATTCCTATACAATCTATATATAGAAGAAAATGTGGTAGTAGGTGTAGTGGAGGTGATAGTGGGTTAGGTGAAGTGGAGTGTGTGGTGAAGTGGAGGTAGGTGAAGTGGAGTGTGTAGTGGAGTAGGTGAAGGTAAAGATGGGAAATTCTAACAGCCCCCCGCAAACTCAAGGAGGAGAGAAACTAACCAACTTGAGTTTGGAGAGAGTAACAAAACAAGAAAATACATAAAAATAAAAGAGGATAAGAGACACTGTATGGTCGTGTCAGACCATTGGTGAAGACACTGGATGGTGGTGTCATAACGTTGTAGAGGACACTGTATGGGGGTGTCATAACCATGTAGAGGACACTGTATGGTGGTGTCATAACGGTGTAGAGGACACTGGATGGCAGTGTCAGACCGATGTAGAAGACAGTTTATGGGGTCATGTCGGACCGTTGTAGAAGACAGTTTACGGAGTCTTGCTGGACCCTTGTAGAAACTAACCGGAATCAATGTCGGGACAGTTTACAGAGTCTTGTCGGACCCATAAAGGAGCTAACCGGAATCAATGTAGGGACAGTTTACAGAGTCTTGTCGGACCCATGAAGGAGCTAACCGGAATCAATGTCGGGACAGTTTACAGAGTCTTGTCGGACCCATGAAGGAGCTAACCGGAATCAATGTCGGGACAGTTTACAGAGTCTTGTCGGACCCATGAAGGAGCTAACCGGAATCAATGTCGGGACAGTTTACAGAGTCTTGTCGGACCCATAAAAAGTCGCACCCTCAAAAGGTGTGCCCAATTTTTCAAAAAGGCGTGCCATCAAAAGGCGTGCCCAATCCATAAAAAAATGTGCCATCAAAAGGCGTGTCCATTTTATCAAAAGATGTGCCATGAAAAGGCGTGCCAGTGTGTCGGGCGGCAAGAGGCGCGCCATGCGCGTGGCTGCCTCGGCTATTTAACCATGACAGAGCCTGAGGCCGAGGCAGAAGCAAAAAAAACTGCGAAATCCTCTGTAAAACTCTTCGTTGTGCTGAGAGAGAGAGGCTGTAACACTGTTGTGCTGAGAGAGAAACTCTGTAATACGCTGTAACACTCTGTTGCCCAGAAAAATGGCCTCGTCCTCGTCTTCCCGTGGACTGCTCACCCTCTTTCCCGACCTCAACGAGTCAACGAGAGAGAGAACTGGTGCGGTGGCACTGGAACCTCAACCAAACACCGCTGGGTATACTCCGTTGAACTTTCCGATGCGGTCTGTGGAGCAAAGAATGGCAGTGCTGTCGGATGTGGAGGCCAATCAGTATACTTTGAAGGTATGTGTGGAAAGCATGACGGCGGTCACAAACCTGTCGAACCGGCTGCAGAGTAGGACAAATGAGGTGCAGCAGTTAAACTCCCAACTGGCTCTGCTCCAACGCATGTATAAGGATGCGCGAGCAGAGATAAGTGTGCTAAAGGCGGAAAACAAGGAGCTGAAGCGGAAGGCCACCGTGATGTTCCGATTTGGAGGGCCGCCATATGCTGCAGTGGAGGAGCAGGGAGTAGTGATCATGCCCAGTGGAGTGGGAAACACGGAGGCAACACCGGCAAGGACTGCCCAGGACGGAGGCAAAAAGAAGAGATCGGCGGCAGAGTAGAGAAGAAAAATCCCACCTGTGGATGTGGTTGTTTGTTTGTATTTTTTTTTTTATTTTTGTTGTGTTTTTTTGTTTGTTTGTTTGTTTATTTATTTATTTATTTTTTTTATATTGTAGTTATTTATTTATTTATTTATTTATTTGAATAAGAATAATAAGAAAAACATCGTAATGGAGAAAGCAGAGGCGCGGGTGGAAGTTACAGAGAAAAGATATAAAGAGGGATTAAAATAAAAATAAAAGAAAATGATGAGGGAATGTCAGGGAAGGAGAGTGCAGAAATGAGATGATGATGTTTGTTTAAAAAAAAAAGAAGAGAAGGGGAAATATAAAAAAATATATATAGAGATTAAAATAAAAAAATATATCTAAATGCTGTCAACCACTATCTCAGGTGCATGAACCTTTGCTTTATCTGCATACTCCTCCTTTGCAGAGTGCACAACATGCTCCACGTGATTTAGGTCTTCTTTTCGACAACGCAACAAGACGGCAGGCTCTTTCAGCCTCAGCAAACTCTGAACAATGAGCTCTTGTAGAAGCTTTGATACGAGATGCATTGAGCTGCATAGAGTACTCGAATTTTTTTTTTTTTTTTTCGAACTTCGACTTGCTTCTCTGACCGACGGGATCCCCTCGCGGGTTGCACCGTCGACCGACCTTGATCTTCCGAGAAGGGTTCGAGTGCGAGTTGGGCGTGAAGGTGGTGGACCCGAAGAAATTTCAAGGTATGTGTAAAAAATTCTATCAGACTAGGTTGAGGTCCGGCGGGCGGCTAAGGTGAGGTTGCCGCCCGCCGGGGAAGCGAAAATATTAGGTTCTAAACCTGCTCTGATACCAGGTGAAAAATTGAAGTATTATTGATTGAAGTGTATTACAAGATTGATTAATTACAATTCCTATACAATCTATATATAGAAGAAAATGTGGTAGTAGGTGTAGTGGAGGTGATAGTGGGTTAGGTGAAGTGGAGTGTGTGGTGAAGTGGAGGTAGGTGAAGTGGAGTGTGTAGTGGAGTAGGTGAAGGTAAAGATGGGAAATTCTAACAGTATCAACCAACCAATGATAAGAGAATTGGTAATCTCCCACTGATCATAACCCGGATCTGTGGTACTGGGGGGCTGAACACGCCCATCAACATATCCCATCTTCCTTTTCCTCTTAAAAAAAAATAGTCAAACGCTGTGCCTATGCTAGATAATTCTGACCATTAAAGAGATGTGGTGATTTTCTGGCTAGAGTGGAGAGAATCTGTCATAGTAGGAGGCAAAACAGAACTCGCGCCTTGAGAAGCAGGTTGCGAAGTAGTAGACTCACTAGTCAATTCTGCCATGAATACTCTACTAAGGAACCCTCACAAACAAACATTGGTTTAATCACAAACCCAGAAGAGGGAAGAATACAATAACCAGAACCAAAAAAATAATAATTTAATAGTACATTTTTTTTCCCCTTTTTTTTTAGAACACAAAAAAGAAAAACAGAGAGACAGAAAAACAAAAAACAAATTACATAAAGAGAGAGAGATTAAAAGTTCACATCACCCCAGACCCACGAAAGAGAGAGCAGCAGCAACCCAGACCCACGAGAGATGGAGGCTTGATTGAACCAAGGCTTCTTAGAGTCTGTCGTCTGCCTGAGAAGGGAGGAACGACACCCATGACTGGCCCTCCAAACCTGCCGACAGACTTGGGCTGGGAAAAGAAGGCTCCGACGAGCCCTAGGGTGCTGCCGAAGCCCTAGGGAGCTGTGACTAGGACTGCTAACAGCCTAGCTGACGACGACTGCTGACGTCGGAACCCTAGGGGGCTGCAGTTGGTGCTGTGGTGGTGAGACGGGGTTGCGGTGGTCCTGTGGTTGTGCGACTGGTGGCAGTGGCTGGTGTGATGGTGCTGTGGTTTCTAGGGTTTCAGAGAGGCTCTGATACCAGTTTATTTTGAGAAGAGAAAAATTAGAAGTATGAGTGGTATCTCATCCCCTTTAATATTAAATCATTAGCATAATTACACGAGCATCTTAAGGTATAAATAAAGATAATATACATCAGGATGAAATAGGAAATATTTCTAACATTAAATCTCTTTGATGGAGGAACTAGTTCTGTGAAAACTTGATTTTGGAAAGGAGACGAACCCAACATGAATTTTAAAGAACTTGTCATAAGCTCTTAGGAAATGTTGGAAAAACTTCGTAGAAACACTTTTATCATAACTTTTTCTATTTTTATTGCATGCAAAGCTTATTTTTTAACAACAATTAGTTTTTTCATATATTGTTTAACATTTGTATTTTAATCGAGTATGAAAGTAGTCAAAGGCTTTATATTGTTATTTCAAGGCTTCTAAAATATTTGCTTTTACATATTCTACTCAATCCTATATGACCTGTCATTTCTAGTTTTCTATAATATTTTTTTAACCATTTTTCACATTTCTGTTTCCCGTATCTATTTCCCATAATGACAACTGTGATTTCAACTATCAGCATTAGGTGATTACTCCTTTACCTTTATAAGTCTGATGATTCACAAAAACGGATGCATTCGTATCAATGCTGTTTCTGAAGAGCCTTCTAAAATAGTTAGGCAAACCATAATACTAATAAATGGATTTTGATGATACTGAAAGGTTGAAAAAGAAGACAGTGCAATTGCTTTTATCACTTCTTTATGTTTGTTTTGATTACATTGCCAATGGAACAAATTTTCTTACAGGCAGCAAGATATCATTCTTCTGGAAATAGAAATTGACATCTCAATAATTTTATTCATGTCAAAATGTGGTCATTTTTTGTCGGCCTTCTCATCTTTGCTGGGGTTATTGTTGGGATAGTTCCACATTCCAACTAAGCAAAATGATTTTACATTTATGTTCATTTACAATTGCTAGTTAATAAAAGTGATTCAAATTGTGGGATTCCTTCTGAGTAATTGACTTTTGAACAAGAATTAACGATGTGGCTGCGTGGTAATGGAATTATTTTAGTTGTATCTTAGCCTTACTGCAATGTCAGGCAAACCAGGAAACCAATAAATGTAAGCATGAGGTTTTTCTGTACATTTAAAATGTGAAGTTTAAAGACAGAAAAGGGATAATAAATTATTGTCCTTTTTCCCTTTTGATTGTTTTTTGTTCACTTGGATCCCATTCATTAATCACCTTAACAATTTCATCTCATTGGTGTATCTGTTTTCGGTTCATGCAGATTTTGATCCATCAGAGAATGGGAGTAATGCATCTGTATCAGGAAAGGGAAATACTATATCTGCAGGCGGTATAGTTGGAATTGTGGCTGGAGTAGTATTTGCTATCATCCTAATGCTGGGTATTCTTTGGTGGAAAGGATGTCTACAACACAATAATACGATGGAACATGGTAATTTAAAATCAACTATAGATAATTATGATAGTAATGATTATCATACTCACCATCAATGGTGTTTCTTTTTTTTTTTGGGGTGGGGAGTGGATAAAAATTCAATGTCTATTATGTTATTTACCCCAATAAGCACATTATGTAAACATGTCATGGTTCAATAATTTTTATTGTCCAAAACTTTTTTAGAATCCAAACGAGTGTTTGGTTCATTGGAATAAAGGTTGGAATGGAATTGTCATTTGATTAGAACATTCATTCCCATGTTTGGTTCGGTAAAAAGGAAAGAAATGTACATTCCAAATTGACTCATCATTCACCAATTTAGGAGAATGGTCATTCCATTGGGAGGTCGATGAATAGCCATTCCATTCCTGCCCAAAATCATCAAGTCTACCAAACACTACCTTAGGAATTAGGATTAATGCAATACAAGTTTGGTTTGCTCATTGCGGGAGTGCTTTATTTAGACAAAATTACGATGTCCAGGTCAAGTGGGACTTGTTGATTTCTCTGAGCTTAGAAGATGAAAAAGCAACGCCCAATTAGTACACATTAATGTGTGTTTGGGAGAGGAAAGATTGAGTACACACCTAACCTTTAGCATAATGCACAAAGTGGTGGCCCCAAGACTTGAAACCATTATTAGGATGATTTTTTTTTTTTAATGCAAATTATTAGGAATGAGCCTCTTGACTTTATTGAATGTGCTTACTTATCTAGTTGAGCTTCTTCCACAGATCTGAAGGGTCTAGACCTACATACTGGTTCATTTACCTTAAGGCAAATTAAAGCTGCCACAAAGAATTTTGATGTTGCTAATAAGATTGGAGAGGGTGGTTTTGGTTCTGTGTACAAGGTATCTTGTGGTAGATTTACTTTTTCCCTGGTGTTAATAGTAATTCAACTCTTCATAATTGACATTGTTTTGAAATGAAGGGCCTTTTATTGGATGGCACTGTGATTGCTGTGAAGCAGCTTTCTTCCAAATCAAAGCAAGGAAATCGTGAGTTTGTGAATGAGATAGGCATGATTTCTGCCTTACAACACCCTAATTTGGTAAAGCTCTATGGATGTTGCATTGAAGGAAATCAACTGTTGCTGGTATATGAGTACATGGAAAATAACAGCCTTGCTCGTGCTTTGTTTGGTAAATTTCAACCTCATGCTTCACTCTATTGCATGCTTTTGGTATTAGAAAATAAACACATATTTTAGCGTATTAAGATTTTTGAGTTTTTAATCATTTGGTGATCTGAAGGACCTGAAGAACACCGGTTAACACTAGACTGGCCAACTAGGAACAGGATCTGTATTGGCATTGCAAAAGGTTTGGCTTATCTACATGAAGAATCAAGACTGAAGATTGTCCACAGAGACATCAAGGCCACTAATGTGTTGCTTGATAAAAACCTTAATCCTAAGATATCTGACTTTGGTCTTGCAAAGCTTGATGAAGAAGAGAATACCCACATAAGCACTCGGATTGCGGGAACTTAGTAAGCTGTCAAATTCTTATTTTTGGTTGATAATGTTCTTGTTATCATTGTTATGATTATTGTTGTTGCAACCAATGAATTCACTGCCTAAAGTTCCCAAAAAAAAAAAAAAAAATTAGTATCATAATCTGTTTCCCCAGAAATCCTCAAAGGCAATGACCTAATTTTAGATATGCCCTTGTGGAAATAAAGCAGTGAATATTATTGACAACATGTCACAAAAACAATGGTGATGTTTTATTTTGTATTTTGCAGTGGGTATATGGCACCTGAATACGCAATGTGGGGTTACTTAACTGACAAGGCGGATGTTTATAGTTTCGGAGTTGTGGCCTTAGAAATTGTCTGCGGGAGGAGTGCCACTAGTAAGAGAAAGGAGGATTCCATTAATCTTCTTGAGTTGGTAACTTATAAATCTTGCTTTCTTTTGTATATTGTTTCTTGTTTTAATTATTTATATCAAGGAAAATTTTCTTTGAAAAGCTTGTGTTTGCATAAAAAAGGAGGTCAATCCTTTATCAATTAAGAAATATATTTATTCTTAACGATGGGAAAAATTGACCTATTTGGTTAATTAATTCTTATTTGGATGTCCTTTGTATTTGAGTGGTCCTGTTCATAATTATAGAACATTTTAATATAGTAATTAGCTTTAATAAATAATTCCTTTGGTATAAAATGTGAGACTTCCTCATGTTTCTTCATGTGTGGAAATTTTTAGGTTTTCTTGAAATAATAAAATAGAATGTGTTTTAGATATTGAATTTCTATATTAAAAGCTTGCAACTTTTCATTTTCCATTAAAACAAACTGTCCTGTGTGTGTGTAGGCGCTGGACTTAAAGGAGAAAGGGAATTTGATGGAGCTTGTGGATCCGAGGTTGGAATCAGATTTCAACAAAGAACAAGTGATGGTGATGCTTAATGTAGCTCTGCTATGCACTAATGCCACAGCAGCAATCAGGCCTACAATGTCTTCAGTGGTAAGCATGCTTGAAGGCAAAGTTGAGGTTCAAAGTTTTTCAATTGATGGTATAGAGCCCGAGAAGACAGATAACCGGTTCCAATACAGCCCTGAAATGAGCACGAGTGACAGCCATAGCCACGGTATCTCAACTGATGGGCCATGGACTGACACCACATCTGCCTCTGATCTTTACCCACTCAATTTGAGTTCTCAATGGCAAAAGAGAGATTGAAGTGTTTGTTACACATCCTCTCAATTGTTTTTGCATATGTATAGACATTGCTGTTGTATGTCCATTTGGTTATGTTCTTTTGACTATTTTTTTTCTCTTTACTTTCTTAGTGCGTGAATCCATATGAATGCATGTCAGACTCTGTAATGCAAGAGTCGGTTATTTTAGAGTCTTTGTTTTTGGTCCGATGATCTATTTATTAGTATATGTTGTGTAGTTTTTTCTTTTTTTGGGTTGTTGTTGTTGTGTTGTAGGCTGTTTGCTTTTGTTTTAGTTGAGGCTTATTTCGAAGATGGTCTTGTGTTTGTGATGAATCTTGATCTGTATGGTCATATTATCAAAAACTATTGTATCATCTTTATGGTTATTGAAGTTCTTTTCTTGGCAAATGGCAATAATAATAATAATGAAGTGCATGTAATTTACAAAAAATAAAAATTTGAACAATCTACAATGTGTTGAAAAACACAATAGCTGCTTGTTTTTCAATAAATATATTTTTAATAATAAATCATTCATTTTTTTAGAGACAAACATAATAAAATGTAAAAAATATTATGATTATTGGATTGATTTAATTTTTTTTATGAATGATATATATGGATGGTCTTATAAAATGAACAATTCGGACTATCAAAACATGACTCGTGGTTGGTCTTGTAGGCTACTCAACTTCTCTCAAATTCATATTTGAACTTGAGAGAAATTTAACCTTTAAGGCAACAGGACTTTATTTGATTTTGATTGATTTTTTGAAAATTGAGTATTTTATTTTGTGTTTTTAGTAAATTTTTTAAATATTTTAAGTAATTTTGTTTACGTTCTAAATGCACCTAACTTAGATATATTTATAAAGTAAAATATTTGTGAAAAATATTTTAAAAAATTAATAAATAAACAAGAATATAAAAATATATTATTTTTTGTATTTTTTTATTATATTTTTGGTATTTAGTGATTTTTTAAAGGTTTTTTTTCATAAATACTTTTTAATTGTATTTATATTTTGTGTATCTAAAAACTATTTTTTTGAAATATTAAAAAAATTCATGGAAACAAAATAAAAATACGCGAAATAAAAAAATTTAATTTTCAAAAATGAAGAATAAATCAATGGTGAAATATGTTTAGAAATGATTTTTTTAATTTTTAACGAAAATATATATAAAAAGTAGAATGAATAAGAAGGAATTTTTGAATTTTTTATATGCGGTTGTTTTATATGTACCAATTAATGTACATACCATTCTATCAATTAATGTTATGTCATTATTACTGACCTCACCTATTATACAAAATACAAATATCTAAAACCTTTAAAATTATACCATATCATCTATTAGTATACTAGTTAATACATTAATTAATATATATATATATAGCATTATTCTTTTATGGGGCTTTTTTTTTAAGATCCCTAATATTAAGATTTTATGGAAAATTACTCTAAGGTCCCTCCTCCATTTTTAGTAATGGAAAAGATGCACAATATTATTTTATGATGTCTAAGGTCTTTCAACCCTACACTTATATATCACAGAGAAATTTGATTCTCTCAAATCAAATGTCATTTCTCTCTCTCTCTCTCTCTAAATCCAAACTTCACTTCACTCCCTTCAATGGCCACTCCCACCACCACCACCACCACCACCACCTCAAATACCATCAGTGTCGAAGTCGATTTCATCACCGTCGGAATTGCCGCCGATGTAGATCGGCTCACATCTCTGTCTCCCAATGCCAAGGAGAAGGTTCAAGCTCAATTGGGTCACGTAGAAGAAGAAACCAAGCGATTTGTTGAGATTCGCAAAGTACATCACCACATGATCATGCTTGTGTCAAAATAAAGAAACGAATGAAGGTTGATTCAGATATCTCAAGGCCTACTCCATCAGTGCGAAACCACTTGGATGCTCTTGCTAGTCTGAAGGGCGAACAAGTACTAATCAAGTTCTGAAGTGATTCATTTTTTACATTTGTTGTTCTATATCATGCATCCAATTCTTTTCTTGCTCTTGGTGTGAACATATATCTATTTTTTTTTCTTCACTTTTATCCTTTAAGCAGTCCCAGTGTAATCTTTTACGCTGGAGGAACATTACGAACAAAAGCTTATTTTTATATTTTCCATTCAGTATACTTGCTCAGATCTATAGATCCAATGACGCAAGAACACGCAGTGACGGCCTTGTTGAATCTCTCACTTGTTGGAATAAATTCAAATTTCTCTGGATTTATTTTGACTAATTTTCTCTGAATTCAAATTCAAATTTGAATTTTTCTGAGTTCATTTTGGCTAATTTTCTCTGAGTTCAAATTCAAATTCAAATTCAAATTCAAATTCAAATTTCTCTTATAACTTGTGTTTGTAATTTTCACCAATCAACTAGTCTTTGACATTAACTGTCACTAACGGATTGCGTAAGTTTGTAATTGCGGGAGTAATGACTCTGATATCAAAGGTAACTTTAAATCATTTCAAGTATTGTATGCTCAATATCACAAATATGATCAACCTAATCCACCTAGAAGAAAAATATTATTGTTATGAAATTATGAAATTCAATCCTTTCCTGGCAAACGGAAGATGAAATACCTTGATGTAGCAACAAGGAAGTGGCGGACCAACACGCCCAACAGAAGTGTCATCCCACTTAGTAAAAGCAGCTCCAGCACACGTTTCTGTGAGGCCATATCCTTGACCTTGGAGCCCTGAGTAAACCAGAGAAAATTTCTCTAGGTTCATTTATAAACCAGAGAAAATTTAAATTTCTCTGGGTTCATTTTAATTTTCTTTGGATTGTAAAGACACATTATTTTATGAAATACAGAGAAATTCTTGAATACATCTTCAAAAAACCAATCATCACATAAATTTATTCCAACAACTGTTAATAAGTTAAAACAAACCAAAAATCAAATCTGAACAAGACTGGAATTACAAACTACAATATTCACCATTGATCAAATGACCCACAAATTTATGAACTAAAAAGTTCTACAAAAATCTAGAGAAATTTTCTTTGGGGTTTTTGTGAATTTCTTTAGAGCTGAAGTGAATTTCTCTGGACTGAGAGAATTTCTCTAGGTTGAAGTGAGTCTAGAGAAATTCTGGTAAGATTTCTCTATAAAGTTGAATTTTCTTTGGTGTGATTAAATTTTTCATTGAATTTCTCTAGTTTGGACCAGAGAAATTCTTTGATTTGGAAATCTATAGTTTGTTTGTGTATATTTCTTGGTTTCAATGCTCACCAACCATGATGTGCAATGTTTTGGTTTTGAGTAAATTTTAAGCTCATCATGAGATTATAGATGTTTGGGGTTTGAAAGATTTTGACTTGTTTGCAATATATGTTAAAAGAGTTTGAATTCAGTGAAATTTCAATTTTCTCTGACCTGTTTGGAATTTTCTTTGTGATGTATACAGAGAAATTTGAAATTTTCTCTATGATGTGTCCAGAGAAATTCTGTGGATTGAATTTTCTCTAGATCGATGTTGAGAGACCTTAGACATTATGAAAATATTGAGTGTCCTTTATACTATAAAATCTTGGGGATTTTTTTTAAGGTCCCTGGTATTAAGATTTTAGAGTATAAAGAACACTCAATACTTTCATAATGTCTAAGGTCCCTCAACATCAATCCAGAGAAAATTAAGGCCAGAGAAAATTTGATCTAGAGAATTTCTCTGGACACATTACAGAGAAAATTTCAAATTTTTTTAGACACATTATAGAGAAAACTTTACACATCACCGACACTAAATTTCTCTGGACACATCATAGAGAAAATTTTGCACATCACCCACACCAAATTTCTCTGGAGACATCACAGAGAATTTTTACACATGTCCAACACCAAATTTCTCTAGGTTCAAATCAGAGAAAATTGAAATTTCTCTGAGTTTAAACTAGAGAATTTCTTTTCCTTTTCCTTTTCCTTTTCCTATTTCAACTTTTGTTTATTAACAATACTATTGTTGTTGACCATTACTCCATATCCAGTTTATGCAATTATTTATGTACAAACTAATATTTCTACAAAAGCCATTACAATTGACATTAGAATTAAACATTTAAAAAATACAAGGACCAACCAACATTCCAATCCTTAGTGAGCATTTTATGTTGTATGATTTTCTTACCTGGCTAGATCTAGATAATCTTGGCCTCCTTGATCTCGCACGTCTCTAAATATCGAGAGAAATGAGTTGAACCCTTCAGATGAAGCCCCGTTCAAGATCCACAGTAGCAAGTTACTAAACGAATTCATGGTCCCAGCTTTGTTCACAAATTTTTCTGGCTTTGTTCACATAGAATTGAAATTTCTTTGGCTTTATTTATAAAGAATTCCTCTGACTTTGTTCACAAATTTCTCTGTATTTGTTTACAATTTTAAACCAAAGAAAATTATTTTAACTAAACCAGAGAAATTTTAGCACAATGATTTTAAACCAAAGAAATTGTTTTAACCAAACTAGAAAAATTTTAATCAAACTAGAGAAATTGTGTTTGTTCACAATTTTAAACCAAGAAAATTGAGTATAAAAAAAAATCAAATACCTTCTTCGTTGAATAACAAAAATTCTCTCCTTCGCATTTTATCAAACACCTTGTGTATTGAATTCATGTCCCCAACTCCCGAATACATCTTTTTATGTGGATTTCTTCATTGAATTCTGTATGAAGATTTTAAGATTTAGTTGATTGAGATCAACAATAAAGACAATGAAGAAGAAACAAGAAAAAAGTAAGAGAAGCAATGATGAATATTTTCCAGTTGTGCTTGTAGATATGTAACTGATGCATTTTGTTTTTGCTTTCGTATTTGCTATAATGCTTTATAAATCTTACTAGTGCTCTGCTTCTTGATATTTGTCTTCCGAGGGTAGTGATATTTGTCGACGGAGGAATTTTTATCGGAAGACTAGTGATCAGGGGAACAACAATGAGGACTAATGCTCTGCTTCATATAAATCTTGTTGTATAAAGCACTATCAAGAATCTTTATATAAATCGACGATCTCCATCGGCAAAGCTTTATAAATCTTACTAGTGCAAATTCCTCCGTTGTAGTCAATGCCAATGAAGCTTTGAACAATGCTGCGGACGAAGAGAAGAGAGAGAAAGGAGTTGTTTGGTGCAAGAAGAAAGATGAGAGAGAATAAGAGAGTTGGTGTTATATATAGGTATGGGTGAGGGACCTTAGACTACAAAATAATTTATTGTGGACCTCTCTCATTACTAAAAGTTGGAGAGAGATGTTAGACCAATTTTTCTAGATTTTTTATGAGATTTTTTTATCACTAAACAAAACACAATGATGTATTTATTAATATAAACTTCACTATCTTTCTATTTAGTTAAGAAAGGTCAAATAAAAAATCAATTTGTATATAATATTATTTTTACTTTTAAAATTTAATTTCTATGTTTGTAAGAGAACTCCACAAGCTGGACAACCTAACAATTTACTCTTTTAAGACATAGGGATGCAAAATTTTGATACAAGACTCACGTACGTGTGGGTTAGGGGTGCAATTCGGGCGGGTTTGGTAGGATTGGAAGGTTGTTCAAACTCAGTTCAAGTTGTGCTAAGACTTACTCAGGTCCGAATTGTAATCCAAGGTTGTCTGTTCAAGCCCGACCCGAGTTAAACCAAAATTATAAATGAATTTCAATTATTATTTTTATTTTTATTTTTGCAGCTACATTATTAAATTATTAAAATTCAACTCTATTTACATTTTTTATTTATTTATAGAAAATCATTAATACCATCAAAAGAAATAATTTATATAATGTAATAGAGATGCTACTATAGTAGTCTTTATAGTTTATGAGTGAAAAGAAAAAAAAAAAAGATTTTATGTTATTTGTATATATAATATATATTCAATATGATTTAATAATCTAAATTACTTTAATATCATGTAATGATTAATAATTTATATGTATATTTAATATTTTTATATATTTATATATGTATAATTTGGGTTTCGGATTACTCGGGTTGTTTGACGTCTTTGCCTAAGCCTATCCAAATTTAATTCAGGCTTTTGAATTTTTGCCCAAACCTGTACCGAATTTTCAAATATCTTGTTCAAGCCCTAAAAAAATTTGGGTTGGGTTCGGGTTGCTCGGGTTGAGTCCGCCAAAGTTGCACCCCTAGTGTGGGTTGGGTTTTTGTCTTTTTAATTTTTTGACTATTTTATTCTGGGGCTAAAAGGCCTCGTTTGGAATATGTTTTTTGACTTTTTAAATTTTTGTAAGAGAAAAAATGAAATAATTATGAGTTAGATGTGATATTTTACTTATTTAATTAAAATAATATATTTTATCTTATATGGCTATTTAAACCCAAATAAACATCCCAAACAGGGGTTAAGTCTAAGTCTAACACTCATGTAAACGTATGATAAAAATTTTGATAAAAAGTTTGAGTTCACTAACATCACCGAATCACATGGACCAATTGTCTCTCTCCAAACAGGAAAATTATTTAATAATTCCGAAAATTCAAGTCAATTATCAATTATTTAATCCTATGTTGTTCTTCTATCCCAACATAAATTGTGGCCCCTATCTCTTTCTATCAATCAAAATCTTATAGAGTACCATATGTCCATATTTCGGGAATATTGAATAATCACCCCTCCAAACATGTATGTATCTATAATTGTTAATATATATATATATATATATATATATGCATCTGTAAGGTAAGGATAAAAAAGAAAGCAGAGAGCAATACGTTTCCGGCTGTCCCTCATTGCTCCATTTTCTCTCTCTTTAAACGGTTTTGTGGGTTAGTAGCAGTTTTGAACAACTAGCGATTGTGATGATTGTTCTTGTTCTTGTTCATCATCATCATCTAGCAAATGGAAATGCAAATGAAAATATAGAGAACAGGATAAGTAGGTGTGACTTGTTCCAGTCCAGGAGAGTTGGGTGAAAGACATATCGAACCCTCCTCAATACAGCGCAACCACATGTCCTTTCATCGAGAAAGAGTTCAACTGCCAGAACAATGGCCGCCCTGATCACAACTATCTCTATTATAGCTGGCACCCCACTTCCTGCGATTTACCAAGGTACCCATCCCCATCCATCCCCATTTCTTCTATCGTCCTTCTTTAATTGGTGGATTTATTGTGCAATAAGTCCAATGATAATTAATGACATTTTTCATCAAACACTATTAAAATGCATCACTAATTATTAATTTTCAGTGACAGTTTAAAAATTGTCACAAAAATGTCACCAATTATAGGTTTTGGCGATAGTTTAGAAAAATCGTCACAAAAAAAGTCACTAATTTTAACTTCAGCGATAATTTGAAAAATTCGTCATAGAAAAACGTTACTAATTGTAAGTTTTAGCCACAATTTAGAAAACTGTGACAAAAAAAAGTCACTAATTATTAATTTTTAGCGACATGCAAAAAATCGTTACAAAAAATTTATTAAGATTTATTTTTAGTAGGACTCAATGAGAAATAAGTCTAACTATTAGGAGCTATTGATAGTTTATCATTTTTCTTTCTTACATATTATTATTACTATTATTTAAATATATATATATATATATATTAGCTATGAGTGCAATTGTTGTAGGTTCGTAATTTTACATTTAATTTTTTTGATAGTTTGATAAAGGAGAAATATTAGTTTAGGATATATTGGATGTGGAAGCTATTTTGGAAAAATAAAAATGTGACACCATTCGCATCAAATAAAATATACCCTTTATATAATATAATGGATGTTAGGATTCAGTACAGTGTTAATCTATAAAATATGAGTTTTGTTTCATTTTGATTTTTGATATTTTGATTGTGTTAAATTTGTATTTAAATTGTTTTAACATGGCTTTTGTCCAATTTAAAATTTTTTTTTTGTTCAAAATTTATGGAGAGTTTGGGAATTGGAATTTTTAGTGATTTTTTTTTTTATGAAAAAAATGTAAGTATTTTAGCGACTCTCCAAACACCACCAGACAAAACAATGCTTATAAGTACCATTTAAACACAAATTACATAATTTAAAAATCAAATTGAAGCAATTAAAATATAAAGAATCAAAATGAAAAGGACGCAAAATTTGAGGCTAACAATTTGTTTACTTGTACATATTGTAATTTTTTTTTTTTAACTTCACAGATGCATCATACAAGTGGGTGAGAATATCTATTATCATAGATTACTTTGTGTATTTTTATTTTTAAAGTGTT
This sequence comes from Camellia sinensis, assembly GCF_055761805.1. Classification (NCBI taxonomy): domain Eukaryota; kingdom Viridiplantae; phylum Streptophyta; class Magnoliopsida; order Ericales; family Theaceae; genus Camellia; species Camellia sinensis. The sequence continues at coordinate 174,733,065 of NC_138968.1, read as the reverse complement.
TCCAATGATGCTGCTTACTACTACTAGCTTCAAGATATATAAAAATACTGGCTTTTAGTAAAAGGAACCATCACTATGCAGCTATGCTCGACGGTCGAGCATTGTTGAGTGCTGGTGATAGTTTGGTTGTAGTTGACTTTTATTCCCCTGGTTGTAGAGGTTGCAAAGCTTTGCATCCTAGGGTACTATTCCAACAATCATACATTAGTTTATGCAGATATCATCTCAATTTCGAGCTTATCTTCATAGATTTTGCATTTGAAATTCAATTATTTTGGGCTAATTTCCTAATAACTTAGTCTGTCTAATCTTTTGAGAAAATTGGTGATCTTTGATGTATGGTAGTTATGATTTCCAGAGGTATTGGGCTCTATATTGTTTATTTTATTGCTTTTGCATTTCAAATTCAATTGTTTTCAATTCTTAGCTTGATATACATTATTGGGCTAATTATTTAATAACTTCATATACATTCTTTAGCTCATTTACTAATATTTTCAGCTTTTTACATAACTGGTGATTAATATGTTGATAGTCTCTCTCCTATTAGATCTGTCAACCGGTTGAATCGAACCCGAATGCTATTTTTTTCAAAGTTAACTATGAGGCGGTGGCTGCTAGATTCAAGTTATGTCTGGATTCAGTAAACTTGCTGGATGTGGATTTTGGAAAAATGAAACTATCTTTTCAGCTATGAAAATTTCATAACTTGAGAATTATTCGGCATGTTTGTTTTTAGAAAACACTTTTCAGAAAATTTTACTTTCTTGTTTGTCGTATTTTTTTTTTGTTTTCGCTGAATTTTTTAAATATTTTAAGCAATTTTTAAATTTTTTTTTAGACACATCTAACATAAATACACTTAGAAAGTATAATTTTTGTGAAAAAAAATCTTTACAAAATTCACTAAATATCAAAAATACAAAAAAAAAATAAAAATTCAGTATATTTTTCATATTTTTGTGTATTTATTAATTTTTAAAAATATTTTATTTTTTAGATACATCTAAGTAAGGTGTATCTAAAAAAGTTCAAAAAAAAAAATGTTTGCAATTTTAAAAATATTCACTAAAAACAAAAAAATACGAAAAATAAAAAAACTCAATTTAAAAAAAATGAATTTAAAAAATTGAAACCAAACACACTTTATCTTTGTTTTAGTGAGGTTAGAAATTGGATGTGTATGGGTTTAATATACTTTTCAAAACCCAGCTCAAGTTAGAACCCAATTTTTTTTTTTTTTTTTTTCTCTCTCAAACAAATACAAACAAATATATGGCTTGGTGTTGCTCAAATTAAAACAGATAAATAATAAGTCTCATATAAGTAGCTCTTACAATGCAACGATTTCACAAATATCTTGATACAATCAAAACTAACACATCTATTAACCAAAACAAAAAAGAAAGCAGAAAAAGCATAGAGCCATCAGAAAGTGAAATTATGATGAATTTCACATTTGAGCATATAATTGAACACGTGATGGACAAAAATTTCACAAGGAGGAAGAAAACAAGGAGGAACATACACTAGAACAAGAATGAAAAAAACATACACGTTGTTTCAGAAGGTAGAACATACACAGATGCAATATATATGTGCATATATTTATTGAGCTTGCAAGATTACTGTTGGTTGTATAATTTGTATAAGCCAATTGCAAATTGGCGCGTGGCATGAAAAGGGCAATTTTGGGAGGTAATATAAGTTGCCAACCATAGTTAGAAATGTGTCAACCCATACTGGTAATAATGGGTCTGCGTAGCACTGGAATAATCAAAGGATATAAGGTGATGTGGCCTAACGGTTATTCACGAGGTTCAAATTCAAAATTAGGAGGGAAGCTTAACTGCAAACATGGCGTAATGGGGCTGACTGTGAGAAAGCATGATCAACAATCATGGAGGGACATTTCGACGGTTAGAAGTCCACTTCGACGGTTATCATTGAAAAGCATAAATCGCAGAGAAGGCCTCAGAAAGGAGGATCCAGACACAGATAAAAAAAACTAGTTTTATCTACTTTATTTTCCTTCCAGTTTTTATAGTCCTTTACATTTCTGTATTTCAAATTTCGGTATTGCACTTCATTCATAGGAGTAGTTTCAAATAGTTTGTTGTTGTAAACCTCTACGAGGCTGGGTCAGATCATTGTAAGTTTTTCATTTTTACTTAATGAAATACTACAATTATTCTTCACTTAATTGTTGTTTACTAAATTCTCCTAAACAAGCCACCAGTAAAAGTCATTTTTATTGAAGCTGAAAGAACTAAAACACAATCGTCTGATAATTAGTTAGCAATTAATCTTCTGTAAGGACTGATTGATCATTATTGGCACACTTCAAATTATAATACTAACTTTTGAAAGCCAAAAAGCCAACAATTACACCTGAATCTTCTACAAACATCAGACACCGCCATCACCGTTTTACCCATCAAATTCTTGGAACTCCCCCAAGTCAACCAACACATCTATCTGAAAAGCTTTCACTGCTTGAGTTGTAGATTTTTGTCTTCTCCACAAATGGTGGAACTATATAGCTCGTTTACTGTTGGGAAATTTTCAAAATTTATTGTTTAGTTTTTGGGTGTTTTCAAAACCTTCCTTATTTTTATTTGGAAAGCTTGAAATAAGCTTGGGACTTTGACTCACATCGGAAAGAGAGAAAAGACTCAAATACCACCAACTGAAGAATTCAAGATGAATTGTTCCAACATTTACAACAACAGTGGAACTATAGCTTCCTTTCAACTAGGGACGGAACTAAGAGGAGATTATAGGGGCCATGGCCCCATGTTTTTGTGAAAATTATTATTTCCCATAAAACTTAAAATATATATATATATATATATATATATATATATATATATATCATTTTATATATAAAATGGACTCCCAGTATTAAAAAAATACTCCCAGTATTAAAAAAATTATATATATATATATCATTCTTCTTCCATCTTAAATTCTCTTTCTATTTTACACCAAAAAAATTTCTTCATCTTAATAGAAATTGCTTCTATAGTATTTGTTAGGTCCCTGTGTTGTCAAATCCGGAGACAAAATCTTGTGTTGATTCAAAACTATGTTTTTCTGTTTTTGTACTGTCCGCTCGAGCGGAGACTCTTGAGCTCGAGCGTAGATTAGCAGGTCACAGTAGTTTGACAGGGCAAGCACAGATACTGGAAGGTGTAATTTGACGCTCGAGCGGAAACTCCTACGCTCGAGCGCATCTCTGTTTCTTCGTATGCAGTTTTTGTTCAGTCCGCTCGAGCGGGCTATGGTGAGCTCGAGCGGAGATCGCGATTCAGATTTCTATTTAAAGCTGCTAACGTTGTTTTGTTTGGGACGTTTTTTTCTAGATCTGAGAAAAACAAACTAGGGTTGTGTTTAAAGTCTTCTTGGGAGATTTTTGAGAGTTTTTTCTTGATGTCTTGAGAAGAGTTCTTCACTCAGGATCAAAAAATACATACATCAAGGAGTTGGTTTCTTTAAATTCAAGAGAGAGTTCTCTTCGGTGGATTCCGAAGATTCTAGCATATAGTTTCGAAAGGTGTTTGATTCTATATGTGAGTGAGGTTGTGGAATCAACTTCAAGATTGATCAGTTCCGAGATGAAGTCGTGAAAAAGAGTTACAGAAGATTCGAAGACAGATTGACTAAGTTGGGTAATTTGTAAGATATCTTTGTAATTTTTTTACTTCAGTAGTGGATTGATTTATGGCGTTTCGCCCGTGGTTTTTTTAATCACAGTTGGAGGTGTCCAATTGTGGTTTTTTCCACGTAATAATCTTTTGTGTCGATTTATTATTTAATCTGTCAAAAACAAACAATCTAAATCACTTTCGTAAGTGCTTGTTGATTTAGATTGTGTGTCTTGGTTCTTTTTGGGATTTGGTATATTTTAATCTTGATCTAATCACGAATCACTTAGATTTTCAATTGGTATCAGAGCGGGTCACTCTTTGTTTTTTCAAAACTATAGGAGTGTGATTTTGTGTGATTAGTATCATGGATTCTATTCGTGAAGGTAACTCCACTCATAGACCCCCTTTACTTGACGGTACAAACTATTCTTATTGGAAAGCTCGTATGAGAGCATTTTTAAAATCCATCGATGAGAAAGTTTGGCACTCCGTAATCTTTGGGTGGAGTGAACCTACAATCACCATTGATGGGAGTGATATTCCTAAACCCCTGGATAAATGGGACACAATCGATTACCAGAATTCGAGTTGGAACAGCAAAGCTCTCAACTCCCTCTTCTGCTCTGTCACACCTGAAGAATTCCGTCGAATTTGCACGTGTGAAATAGCAAAAGAGGCGTGGGATATTCTTGAAACGATTCACGAAGGTACCACCTCTGTTAAAAGGGCAAAACTTCAACGTCTCACGTCCGCCTTTGAAACCCTTTTTATGCGCGACGATGAGACGTTCGATGAATTTTATGCAAAACTCAGTGATATCGTGAATTCCTGTTTCACTCTCGGTGAGAAAATCCCGGAAGCAAAAGTTGTTGGAAAAATTTTGAGGTCCCTTCCCGAGAGGTTCCAACCAAAGGTGACAGCCATTGAGGAGGCTCAGAATGTTGATACCCTCAAGCTCGATCAATTGGTTGGAAATTTGCAGACTTATGAAGCTCACCAAATTTCTAAGAAAAAGCAAAAAGAAAATATGGCTTTCACGAGTGCCCATGAGACTGCAAAACCTCCGGAGACTGAATTTGATTTAGAGTCTGAGATGACGGCTATGCTTACAAAACAGTTTAAAAATTTTTTGAAAAAGAAGCCGAATTTCAGAGCCCCTATTTCAAAAGATAAGAGTAATGACAAACCCAAAAATGTTCCACCAAAATTTGCTCAAACTACTGAAAAAAAGATTGTTAGGGGACCAGGGGTCAAGTGTTATGAGTGTCAAGGCTTTGGTCACATTGCCCTTGAATGCCCTTCGAAAAAGAATCGAAAGAAAGTCTACACTGTAACTTGGGATGATGAAAGCGGGTCGGAGCAAGAACCCGAAGAACCTGAATCTGGAGAAGACGGGGATAGTGCTTTTATGGCTTTTTGGTCCACTTTCACTCAAACTCTTCCAAAGCCAGCGGAGTTAGCTCGTGGTCAGAACTTGCATCATGCTCCTACTTTTGATGGGAGTAACTACCTGTTTTGGAAAATCAGAATGAGGGCTTTTCTGAGAGCCTTTGATCCAGAAGGCTGGCAGGCCATTGAAGAAGATACAGAAAGTGTTGACAGTCCGAGCAATCTGAGAGCCCTTAGCACTATTCGTAGAGCAATTTCTGCTGAAGAACAACAACGGGTTGTTCGTTGCACAAAGGCTAAAGAGGCATGGGAAATTTTGAGCCAATTCCATGAAAGAGGAAACTCACATTCACCACCATCCAGCGACTTTTCAGTCTTAGTTGCAAGATTGGAGGAGGCAAAGGAGAATGAAGAACAAAAAGAGGATGATGAGACATCTGAGGATAATGAGGAGATCAATGGCGATGAACTACAACAAGCCTACGAAAAGCTGTACGAGGAGTCTTTGAATTTGTCCAAACTCAACGACAGACTCTCTCTCAAGCTCAAGACATGTGAGGGTGAGAATGTCAGGCTGAAAGAAGAACTTGTAGCAGCAAAGCAGAATATTGTCAAGATCTCGAGTGACAGGCAAGACTTATGTGGAAAATTACTATCCTCTGAAACTGAAAGGAATGAACTTCTGAAGGTGTATTCCACATATGAAGAAAAGCTTGAAAGTCTTGAGCTGTCACAAGCCAGATTGGAAGAGATAATCTGTCAAAAGGATGAAGAGCTTCGGGTTGCTAGAACCACTATTGCCATGTGGAACAAAGGTTCAAAATCCTTAGAAGACATCCTCGGGTCTCAACAAATGGGTTGCGACAAAAGCGGGTTAGGCTATGATGCAACAGCACACAAGGGACAGGCCTCTACTTCACATGACAAGAAGACTCAAGCAAAGGGAAAATTGAAGGTAGACCAGGCTGATCTCTCTCTCCGTCTACCGAAAGCTGGTAAAATCAACAAAAAGGAGGTAAAACCAGTTTTTATTTGTCATCACTGTGGTAGGTATGGCCACATTCGTCCTTACTGTTTTGAACTCTTTGGTAAGGTGTCTCAAAAGGGTAGAAATTCTAATACTTTTTGGGTTAGGAGACAACCTTACATGTCTAGGCTGAACACCAAGACTAAAAAGATTTGGATTAGAAAAGAGGATTTGACTTGTTTTGTTGCTCACACTGCTCTAAAAGCACGTGATTCACACATGTGGTATCTTGATAGTGGGTGTTCTCGTCATATGTCCGGTAACAAATCCTACTTCACCTCCCTTGAAAAATATGAAGGAGGAATTGTTACCTTTGGAGACGGTGGCACTTCGAGAGTCATTGGTAAGGGCTCTATAAGTGTTGCTGGTCTTCCCAAGCTAGATAATGTTTTACTAGTTGATGGTCTTAAAGCAAATCTTTTAAGCATTAGTCAAATGTGTGATTCCCATCATGAAGTATTGTTTTCTAAAAATAAATGTGAAATTTTGGATAAAAAAGGAAATACTGTCTTACATGGGGTTCGCACATCTGATAACTGCTATGGGATTGTTACAACTAATGATCTCACTTGTCACTCTGCCATCATTAGTAACATTGATTTGTGGCATCAAAGATTAGGTCACATGAATTTCAATGACCTAACTAAGATTGCCAACAAAGAGCTTGTGAGGGGAATACCTAAACTAGGTAAGAATTTGAGCCATGTGTGTGGACCATGTCAGCTTGGAAAGCAAACCCGTGCTCCTCATAAAAAAGTGAACAGCTTTACAACCAAACGTCCTCTTGAATTAGTTCACATGGATTTAATGGGTCCTACTCGCACTGAAAGCATCGGAGGTAAAAGATACATTTTTTTAACTGTTGATGATTTTACTCGATTTTCGTGGGTAAATTTTTTAAGGGAAAAATCTGATACGTTTGATGCTTTCCAGGCCTTAGTCCCTAAAATCCAAAATGAACAGGGTGTTTCCATTGGGCGTATCATAAGAATCCGAACTGATCATGGTCGTGAATTTGAAAATAGTTCGTTTTCGGATTTTTGTGATATGCATGGAATCAAGCATGAATTTTCTGCTCCTATTACTCCACAACAAAATGGAGTTGTTGAGAGGAAGAACAGGGTTGTTCAAGAAATGGCTAGGGTCATGCTCCTTAGTAAGAAACTTCCTCCTAAGTTTTGGGCTGAAGCCTTAAATACTGCTGTTTATGTCATAAATCGCGTGTATTTAAGGCCCGGCACTTTACAAACTCCATATGAATTGTGGAAGGGATTGAAACCTAATGTAAAATACTTCAAAACTTTTGGGAGTAAGTGTTACATCTTCAAAGATAGAGAGCCTTTGGGCAAATTTGACTCCCGAAGTGATGAAGGTATTTTTCTAGGGTATTCAACCACTAGTAGGGCCTTTAGAGTCTATAACCTGCGAACTTCATCTTTAATGGAATCTATCAATGTGGTTATAGATGACACAGGTGCACCTACTCCAGCAACAAATGA